>NC_138238.1:21415930-21790930 GCF_964197995.2 Scardinius erythrophthalmus | reverse complement strand
TGCATTTTGTGACAATAAGTGTAACACCACGTGATTACAGAGCCATAAAACTCGTTAGCGCCAACTAGTGGCCGATTTCTTTTAAAATTCTTACAGACCTCTAGGGCCATGAGTCGAACATGCCCACCGAGTTTCGTTCCGATAGGCCTCCGTTAACCTTGTCTAATAGGTGCTCAAACTTCATTGGCCGATGGCGGCCATGTTTTTTGAGATACACCAATGTCCTCATAGACATACATGGCACCTTGGACCAAGACACTGCATACCAATTTTCAAGTCAATCGGACTAACGGTCAGGTGGTTATAGCCTGTTTTATGTTTTTTTCATGTTATAGCGCCACCATGTGACCAATCGCCGCGATTTTTTTACCGTGACCTCATATTGACGTCTTACACATGTGTACCAGGTTTGGTTAAAATACCTCTTTTACTTCTGGAGTTATAGCCATTTTAGTAAAATAGGCTCCTCCCACAACGTTAATTTTGCACCCCCTAGCGACCGTGAATCGAAATTTCAACTTTTTTTTGATAATTATTGATATTCAGACTCCAGAGAACAATTCTGCACTGGTTTGGTTCCGATCGGGCAAAAAACCAGGGACTAGTTCGCAAAAGTAGATTTTCGACAAAATTCAAAATGGCGGAAAATCTATCATGGCGGAAATAAAATCGGAGATATACGTTTTGTTCGTCAGGCGTCCAGCTTTCCAATGATATAAGACACTTGAGTCTATGACTTACGGTCTAGGAGTTATGAGCAGTTTCGCGCTTTTGGTTGCTATAGCGCCACCTATGGGCCAATCGGGGTCATAATTTGATAACCTCTCCTCGATTTTTGTACTACCATATGGCAAAGTTTCAAAGCTCTAGCCCTTACGGTTTGGGCTGCACGATGCGTTTTACGGCAGAATAATAATAATAATAATAATAATAATTAAAGCTGCAAGCAGCATTTATCGGGGTTCAAGCAGTTAAGGCCTTTAAGGCATTTAAGCACAAAAGCATCAAAAGTTATTAAGATTTATTTAGCAAGCATGTAACCACTGACATAATAGATGGAAAAGACCATTTACAGCCAATACAGGCAATTTGCCATGGGATATATATGGTTTTAAAGCTTTTTAACAGTTATAGCGCCACCTATGGTCCGATCTCCATAAAATTGTTTACTGTGACCTCAAATTGAACCCATACACATGTGTACTGAGTTTGGTGAAGATATCTCATTTACTTCTTGAGTTATAGCCATTTGAGTAAAATAGGCTCCTCCCACAACGATTTGCCACATTCTAGAATTATTTAATATGATTCTAGCATGATTTACTATCATATACCATGTTCCAGAATGATTTATTAGGATTCTAGCATGATTTACCTTGATACACCTCATTTCAGTATTATTTACTATGATTTACAATGTTTCTAGCATGATTAACCACATTACTAGCAATTATGTGAAGTGTCAGTGCAAATGAGGTGATGAACACTGACAAAATATTATTGTGTTATAATAGTTAGTTATATACGTGATTTTTAGTGTGTGTCCAAGTATGAATGCAAAAGCACATGTAAAATATTTCATTATTAAGTAGAATGGCCAGCAGAGGGCACTAGAAGACCACTTATTGGCTCACTTTCACTTTAAACCAGTTTTCTGCACTAAAGCAAACCAGTTTTTCCATGTTAACTCAATGCATGCTTACACACACACACACACACACACACACACACACACACACACACACACACACACACACATACACACACAGCATAGTTAACCATGATTTACCATGATATACCACGTTCTAGTATTATTTACCAGGAGATAAACGACAATCTAGTATTATTTACTTTGATTTACCATGTTTCTAGCCTGATTTATCACATTACTAGCAATTATTTGAAGTGTCAGTGCAAATAAAGTGATTAACACTGACAAAATATGATTGTGTTATAATAGTTATTGCTATATAAGTGATTTTTTTAGTGTGTATTCAAGTATGAATGCAAGCACATGTTGAAATATTTCATTAATAAGTAGAATGGCCAGCAGAGGGCAGTAGAAGACCACTTATTGGCTCACTTTCACTTTAAACCAGTTTTCTGCACTAAAGCAAACCAGTTTATCCATGTTAACTCAATGCATGCTTACACACACACACACACACACACACACACACACACACACACACACACACACACACACACACAGCATAGTTAACCATGATTTACCATGATTTACCACATTACTAGCAATTATTTGAAGTGTCAGTGCAAATAAAGTGATTAACACTGACAAAATATGATTGTGTTATAATAGTTATTGCTATATAAGTGATATTTAGTGTGTATTCAAGTATAAATGCAAGCACATGTGGAAAAATTTAATTAATAAGTACAATGGCCAGCAGAGGGCAGTAGAAGACCACTTATTGGCTCACTTTCACTTTAAACCTCATGATTTTGACCATTTTTCTGCACTAAAGCAAACCAGTTTTTCCATGTTAACTCAATAATGCATACTTGCTACATATGCTACACACAATAATGCTACACACACACACACACACACACACACACACACACACACACAAATGTTTCAGTGATATTGGTGTCACATTCACCTTCATCACATTCACCTTCTGTCTTCATCACATTCACCATCTGTCGTCATCACCTGCACCTGCTCCTCATCACCCTCCTCATCATCACCTGCTCCTCATCATCATAACCGTCACCTGTTGTCCTTGTCTTGATCTGTGTATTTAAGTTCCCCTCTCATCCATTATCATTGTCGGTTATTGTTTGTGCACTAGCACTCTGTTATGTTTGTTTTCATGTTGGAAAATAAAACCTTTGTTATATTTGTACCACACACACACACACACACACACACACACACACACACACACACACACACACACACACACCATCATTTATCATGATTTACCATGGCTGATACCAATACCAATATGAGAAAATGACTATTTTAAACAGCAGGGGGCAGTAAAATACCACTTATTGGCTTAACATGCCATTAATTCATATCATTTTCACCTTTTTAACTGTTATAGAGGCAAATTTTGTCCGATCTGTCTGAAAATTTTCATGCTTGTTCAGGGTGATATTTCACACGTTCTGACTTGTTTTTAAGAAGGTCTGAGCATTGATTAAAGAGATATAGGCTTTCGGGGACACTTGGTAAAGGCCAGATTTTGAAGTGAACCTATTATAACTATCCAAATGAAGTAGTTCAACTTTTTCTGACAATTATTGATCTAGTGAGTCCAGAGAATTGTATTGCACTAGTTTTGAACATTATGATATGAAAATTATATGATCAGAGATAGAAAAGACCATTTACAGCCAATACAGGCAGTTTACCATAGGAAATATATGATTTTAAAGCTTTTTAACAGTTATAGCGCCACCTATTGTCCGATCTCCATAGAATTTTTCATGCTTGTTAATGATGTTATGTCACATATGCTGACCAATTTTTGTGAAGTTCTGAGTTTTTATTTAGGATTTATAGGCTTTTTAATGTATTTTGACACGCCCATTTTATAAATTACCCTATTACAGCCATCCAAATGCAAAAGTTCAACTTTTTTTTGATAATTATTGATCTAGAGAGTCCAGAGAATTGTCCTAGACTGGTCTGGTTCCGATCGGGCAAAAAACCTAGGACTAGTTCGCAAAAGTAGGTTTTTAACATATTAATGAATAATTAATGAACAGTTTGATTGACAGCAATGGTTCTTGAGGCAAAGTTGTTCAGGATGAGGAGATCTATCAAATGATATGCATATTGTGTGGATATTTGTAACACCATGTGATTACAGAGCCGTAAAACTCGTTAGCGCCAACTAGTGGCCGATTTCTTTCAAAATTCTTACAGACCTTTAGGGCCATGAGCCGAACATGCCCATTGAGTTTCGTTCCGATCGGCCTCCGTTAACCTTGTCTAATAGGTGCTCAAACTTCGTTGGCCGATGGCGGCCATGTTTTTTGAGATACGCCAATGTCCTCATACACATACATGGCACCTTGGACCAAGACACTGCATACCAATTTTCAAGTCAATCGGACTAACGGTCAGGTGGTTATAGCCTGTTTTATGTTTTATTCATTTTATAGCGCCACCATGAGGCCAATCGTCGCGATTTTTTTACTGTGACCCCAGAGTAAGCTCATACACATGTGTACCAAGTTTGGTGAAGATACCTCATTTACATCGGGAGTTATAGCCATTTTAGTAAAATAGGCCCCTCCCACAACGTACGTTTTGGCGCCCCTTAGCGACCGTGAATCGAAATTTCCACTTTTTTTCGATAATTATTGATATTCAGTCTCCAGAGAACATTTCTGCACTAGTTTGGTTCCAATCGGGCAAAAAACCAGGGACTAGTTCGCAAAAGTAGATTTTTGACAAAATTCAAAATGGCGGAAAATCTATCATGGCGGAAATGAAATCGGAGATATACGTTTTGTTCGTCAGGCGTCCAGCTTTCCAATGATATAAGACACTTGAGTCTACGACATACGGTCTAGGAGTTATGAGCAGTTTCGCGCTTTTGGTTGTTATAGCGCCACCTATGGGCCAATCGGGGTCATAATCTCTGAACCTTTCCTCGATTTTTGTACTACCATCTGTCAAAGTTTCAAAGTTCCAGCTCTTACGGTTTGGGCTGCACGATGCGTTTTACGGCAGAATAATAATAATAATAATAATAATTAAAGCTGCAAGCAGCATTTATCGGGGTTCAAGCATTTAAGGCCTTTAAGCACATAAGCATTTAAGACATTAAGATTTATTTAGAAAGCTTTTAACCACTGAAATAATAGATGGAAAAGTCCATTTACAGCCAATACAGGCAAGCTTTTTAACAGTTATAGCGCCACCTATAGTCCGATCTCCATGATATTTTGCATGCTTGTTAATGATGTTGTGGCACATATGCTCACCAATTTTCGTGAAGTTCTGAGTTTTCGTTTAGGATTTATAGGCTTTTGAGTGCATTTTGCCACGCCCATTTTCTTTATGACCCAATATACCCATGCGCAAAATGCAAAAGTTCAACTTTTTTTTGATAATTATTGATCTAGAGTGTCCAGAGAATTGTCATAGACTGGTCTGGTTTCGATCGGGCGATAAACCTAGGACTAGTTCGTAAAAGTAGGTTTTTAACATAATTACGAATATTTAATAAACGGTTTAATTGACAGCATTAGTTCTAGAGGCAAAGTTGTTCAGCATGAGCAGATCTATCAGATGATATGCATTTTGTGACGATAAGTGTAACACCACGTGATTACAGAGCCATAAAACTCGTTAGCGCCAACTAGTGGCCGATTTCTTTCAAAACTCTTACAGACCTCTAGGGCCATGAGTCGAACATGCCCATCGAGTTTCGTTCCGATCGGCCTCCGTTAACCTTGTTTAATAGGTGCTCAAACCTCATTGGCCAATGGCGGCCATGTTTTTCGAGATATGCCAATATCCTTTTAGACATACATGGCCCCTTGGGCCAAGACACTGCATACCAAATTTCAAGTCAATCGGACTAACGGTCAGGTGTCTACATGTTTTTTTTGTTTTATAGCGCCACCATGTGGCCAATCGACGCATTTTTTTTACTGTGACCTCAGATTGACCTTCTACACATGTTTACCAAGTTTGGTGAAGTTTACTGAATTACTTCTTGAGTTATAGCCATTTTAGTAAAATAGGCTCCTCCCACAACGTTAATTTTGCACCCCCTAGCGACCGTGAATCGAAATTTCAACTTTTTTTCGATAATTATTGATCTTCAGACTCCACAGAACAATTCTGCACTGGTTTGGTTCCGATCGGGCAAAAAACCAGGGACTAGTTCGCAAAAGTAGGTTTTCGACAAAATTCAAAATGGCGGAAAATCTATCATGACGGAAATAAAATCGGAGATATACGTTTTGTTCGTCAGGCGTCCAGCTTTCCAATGATATAAGACACTTGAGTCTGTGACTTACGGTCTAGGAGTTATGAGCAGTTTCGCGCTTTTGGTTGCTATAGCGCCACCTATGGGCCAATCGGGGTCATAATTTGATAACCTCTCCTCGATTTTTGTACTACCATATGGCAAAGTTTCAAAGCTCTAGCCCTTACGGTTTGGGCTGCACGATGCGTTTTACGGCAGAATAATAATAATAATAATAATAATAAAAATCAGCACAATTACAATAGGGTTTCAGCACTTCGTGCTTGAACCCCTAATAATTAAAGCTGCAAGCAGCATTTATCGGGGTTCAAGCATTTAAGGCCTTTAGGCACATAAGCATTTAAGACATTAAGATTTATTTAGAAAGCTTTTAACCACTGAAATAATAGATGGAAAAGTCCATTTACAGCCAATACAGGCAATTTACCATAGGAAATATGTGTTTTTTAAAGCTTTTTAACAGTTATAGCACCATCTATAGTCCGATCTCCATGAAATTTTGCATGCTTGTTAATGATGTTATGGCACATAAGCTCACCAATTTTCGTGAAGTTCTGAGTTTTTGTTTAGGATTTATAGGCTTTTGAGTGCATTTTGCCACGCCCATTTTCTTTATGACCCAATATACCCATGCGAAAAATGCAAAAGTTCAACTTTTTTTTGATAATTATTGATCTTGAGAGTCCATAGAATTGTCCTAGACTCGTTTGGTTCTGATCGGGCGAAAAACCTAGGACTAGTTCGCAAAAGTAGGTTTTTAACATAATTACGAATATTTAATGAACGGTTTGATTGACAGCAATGGTTCTTGAGGCAAAGTTGTTCAACAAGAGGAGATCTATCAAATGGTATGCATTTTGTGACAATAAGTGTAACACCACGTGATTACAGAGCCATAAAACTCGTTAGCGCCAACTAGTGGCCGATTTCTTTTAAAATTCTTACAGACCTCTAGGGCCATGAGTCGAACATGCCCACCGAGTTTCGTTCCGATAGGCCTCCGTTAACCTTGTCTAATAGGTGCTCAAACTTCATTGGCCGATGGCGGCCATGTTTTTTGAGATACACCAATGTCCTCATAGACATACATGGCACCTTGGACCAAGACACTGCATACCAATTTTCAAGTCAATCGGACTAACGGTCAGGTGGTTATAGCCTGTTTTATGTTTTTTTCATGTTATAGCGCCACCATGTGACCAATCGCCGCGATTTTTTTACCGTGACCTCATATTGACGTCTTACACATGTGTACCAGGTTTGGTTAAAATACCTCTTTTACTTCTGGAGTTATAGCCATTTTAGTAAAATAGGCTCCTCCCACAACGTTAATTTTGCACCCCCTAGCGACCGTGAATCGAAATTTCAACTTTTTTTTGATAATTATTGATATTCAGACTCCAGAGAACAATTCTGCACTGGTTTGGTTCCGATCGGGCAAAAAACCAGGGACTAGTTCGCAAAAGTAGATTTTCGACAAAATTCAAAATGGCGGAAAATCTATCATGGCGGAAATAAAATCGGAGATATACGTTTTGTTCGTCAGGCGTCCAGCTTTCCAATGATATAAGACACTTGAGTCTATGACTTACGGTCTAGGAGTTATGAGCAGTTTCGCGCTTTTGGTTGCTATAGCGCCACCTATGGGCCAATCGGGGTCATAATTTGATAACCTCTCCTCGATTTTTGTACTACCATATGGCAAAGTTTCAAAGCTCTAGCCCTTACGGTTTGGGCTGCACGATGCGTTTTACGGCAGAATAATAATAATAATAATAATAATAAAAATCAGCACAATTACAATAGGGTTTCAGCACTTCGTGCTTGAACCCCTAATAAAAATCAGCACAATTACAATAGGGTTTCAGCACTTCGTGCTTGAACCCCTAATTAAAGCTGCAAGCAGCATTTATCGGGGTTCAAGCAGTTAAGGCCTTTAAGCACAAAAGCATCAAAAGTGATTACGTTTTATTTAGCAAGCATGTAACTACTGACATAATAGATGGAAAAGACCATTTACAGGAAATACCATAGGAAATATATGGTTTTAAAGCTTTTTAGCAGTTATAGCGCCACCTATCGTCCGATCTCCATAAAAATTGGCATGCTTGTTAATGATGTTATGTCACATATGCTCACCAATTTTTGTGAAGTTCTGAGTTTTCATTTAGGATTTATAGGCTTTTTAGTGTTTTTTGCCACGCCCCTTTTATAAATGACCCTATTACAGCCATCTACATGCAAAAGTTCAACTTTTTTTTGATAATTATTGATCTAGAGTGTCCAGAGAATTGTCCTAGACTGGTCTGGTTTCGATCGGGCGAAAAACCTAGGACTAGTTTGCAAAAGTAGGTTTTTAACATAATTACAAATATTTAATAAACGGTTTAATTGACAGCATTAGTTCTTGAGGCAAAGTTGTTCAGCATGAGCAGATCTATCAGATGATATGCCTTTTGTGACGATAAGTGTAACACCACGTGATTACAGAGCCATAAAACTCGTTAGCGCCAACTAGTGGCCGATTTCTTTCAAAACTCTTACAGACCTCTAGGGCCATGAGTCGAACATGCCCATCGAGTTTCGTTCCGATCGGCCTCCGTTAACCTTGTCTAATAGGTGCTCAAATTTCATTGGTTGATGGCGGCCATGTTTTTCGAGATACGCCAATGTCCTCATAGACATACATGGCACCTTGGACCAAGACACTGCATACCAATTTTCAAGTCAATCGGACTAACGGTCACGTGGTCATAGCTGTTTTCATGTTTTTTTCATGTTAAAGCGCCACCTAGTGATCAATCGTCGCGATTTTTTTACTGTGACCCCAGATTGAACTCATACACATGTGCACCAAGTTTGGTGAAGATATCTAATTTCATTCTCGAGTTATAGCCATTTTAGTAAAATAGGCTCCTCCCACAACATTAATTTATCACCCCCTGGCGATCAGGAATCGAAATTTCGACTTTTTTTCGATAATTATTGATCGTCAGACTCCAGAGAACATTTCTGCACTGGTTTGAATCCAATTGGACAAAAAACCTAGGACTAGTTCGCAAAAGTAGGTTTTTAACTAAATTCAAAATGGCGGACAATTTGCATACAGGAAATGAAATCGGAGATATACGTTTTGACCTTCAGGTTTCCAGCTTTCCAGTGATATAAGACACTTGAGTCTACGTCATACGGTCTAGGAGTTATGAGCAGTTTCGCGCTTTTGGTTGCTATAGCGCCACCTATGGGCCAATTGGGGTCATATTCTCTGAACCTCTCCTCGATTTTTGTACTACCATCTGGCAAAGTTTCAAAGCTCCAGCTCTTACGGTTTGGGCTGCACGATGAGTTTTACGGCAGAAGAAAAATAATAATAATAATAATAATAATAATAATAATAATAATAAAAATCAGTACAATTACAATAGGGTTTCAGCACTTCGTGCTTGAACCCCTAAAAATCAGCACAATTACAATAGGGTTTCAGCACTTCGTGCTTGAACCCCTAATAATAATAAAAATCAGCACAATTACAATAGGGTTTCAGCACTTCGTGCTTGAACCCCTAATAAAAATCAGCACAATTACAATAGGGTTTCAGCACTTCGTGCTTGAACCCCTAATAATTAAAGCTGCAAGCAGCATTTATCGGGGTTCAAGCATTTAAGGCCTTTAGGCACATAAGCATTTAAGACATTAAGATTTATTTAGAAAGCTTTTAACCACTGAAATAATAGATGGAAAAGTCCATTTACAGCCAATACAGGCAATTTACCATAGGAAATATGTGTTTTTTAAAGCTTTTTAACAGTTATAGCACCATCTATAGTCCGATCTCCATGAAATTTTGCATGCTTGTTAATGATGTTATGGCACATAAGCTCACCAATTTTCGTGAAGTTCTGAGTTTTTGTTTAGGATTTATAGGCTTTTGAGTGCATTTTGCCACGCCCATTTTCTTTATGACCCAATATACCCATGCGAAAAATGCAAAAGTTCAACTTTTTTTTGATAATTATTGATCTTGAGAGTCCATAGAATTGTCCTAGACTCGTTTGGTTCTGATCGGGCGAAAAACCTAGGACTAGTTCGCAAAAGTAGGTTTTTAACATAATTACGAATATTTAATGAACGGTTTGATTGACAGCAATGGTTCTTGAGGCAAAGTTGTTCAACAAGAGGAGATCTATCAAATGGTATGCATTTTGTGACAATAAGTGTAACACCACGTGATTACAGAGCCATAAAACTCGTTAGCGCCAACTAGTGGCCGATTTCTTTTAAAATTCTTACAGACCTCTAGGGCCATGAGTCGAACATGCCCACCGAGTTTCGTTCCGATAGGCCTCCGTTAACCTTGTCTAATAGGTGCTCAAACTTCATTGGCCGATGGCGGCCATGTTTTTTGAGATACACCAATGTCCTCATAGACATACATGGCACCTTGGACCAAGACACTGCATACCAATTTTCAAGTCAATCGGACTAACGGTCAGGTGGTTATAGCCTGTTTTATGTTTTTTTCATGTTATAGCGCCACCATGTGACCAATCGCCGCGATTTTTTTACCGTGACCTCATATTGACGTCTTACACATGTGTACCAGGTTTGGTTAAAATACCTCTTTTACTTCTGGAGTTATAGCCATTTTAGTCAAATAGGCTCCTCCCACAACGTTAATTTTGCACCCCCTAGCGACCGTGAATCGAAATTTCAACTTTTTTTTGATAATTATTGATATTCAGACTCCAGAGAACAATTCTGCACTGGTTTGGTTCCGATCGGGCAAAAAAACAGGGACTAGTTCGCAAAAGTAGATTTTCGACAAAATTCAAAATGGCGGAAAATCTATCATGGCGGAAATAAAATCGGAGATATACGTTTTGTTCGTCAGGCGTCCAGCTTTCCAATGATATAAGACACTTGAGTCTATGACTTACGGTCTAGGAGTTATGAGCAGTTTCGCGCTTTTGGTTGCTATAGCGCCACCTATGGGCCAATCGGGGTCATAATTTGATAACCTCTCCTCGATTTTTGTACTACCATATGGCAAAGTTTCAAAGCTCTAGCCCTTACGGTTTGGGCTGCACGATGCGTTTTACGGCAGAATAATAATAATAATAATAATAATTAAAGCTGCAAGCAGCATTTATCGGGGTTCAAGCATTTAAGGCCTTTAGGCACATAAGCATTTAAGACATTAAGATTTATTTAGAAAGCTTTTAACCACTGAAATAATAGATGGAAAAGTCCATTTACAGCCAATACAGGCAATTTACCATAGGAAATATGTGTTTTTTAAAGCTTTTTAACAGTTATAGCACCATCTATAGTCCGATCTCCATGAAATTTTGCATGCTTGTTAATGATGTTATGGCACATAAGCTCACCAATTTTCGTGAAGTTCTGAGTTTTTGTTTAGGATTTATAGGCTTTTGAGTGCATTTTGCCACGCCCATTTTCTTTATGACCCAATATACCCATGCGAAAAATGCAAAAGTTCAACTTTTTTTTGATAATTATTGATCTTGAGAGTCCATAGAATTGTCCTAGACTCGTTTGGTTCTGATCGGGCGAAAAACCTAGGACTAGTTCGCAAAAGTAGGTTTTTAACATAATTACGAATATTTAATGAACGGTTTGATTGACAGCAATGGTTCTTGAGGCAAAGTTGTTCAACAAGAGGAGATCTATCAAATGGTATGCATTTTGTGACAATAAGTGTAACACCACGTGATTACAGAGCCATAAAACTCGTTAGCGCCAACTAGTGGCCGATTTCTTTTAAAATTCTTACAGACCTCTAGGGCCATGAGTCGAACATGCCCACCGAGTTTCGTTCCGATAGGCCTCCGTTAACCTTGTCTAATAGGTGCTCAAACTTCATTGGCCGATGGCGGCCATGTTTTTTGAGATACACCAATGTCCTCATAGACATACATGGCACCTTGGACCAAGACACTGCATACCAATTTTCAAGTCAATCGGACTAACGGTCAGGTGGTTATAGCCTGTTTTATGTTTTTTTCATGTTATAGCGCCACCATGTGACCAATCGCCGCGATTTTTTTACCGTGACCTCATATTGACGTCTTACACATGTGTACCAGGTTTGGTTAAAATACCTCTTTTACTTCTGGAGTTATAGCCATTTTAGTAAAATAGGCTCCTCCCACAACGTTAATTTTGCACCCCCTAGCGACCGTGAATCGAAATTTCAACTTTTTTTTGATAATTATTGATATTCAGACTCCAGAGAACAATTCTGCACTGGTTTGGTTCCGATCGGGCAAAAAACCAGGGACTAGTTCGCAAAAGTAGATTTTCGACAAAATTCAAAATGGCGGAAAATCTATCATGGCGGAAATAAAATCGGAGATATACGTTTTGTTCGTCAGGCGTCCAGCTTTCCAATGATATAAGACACTTGAGTCTATGACTTACGGTCTAGGAGTTATGAGCAGTTTCGCGCTTTTGGTTGC
Source organism: Scardinius erythrophthalmus (assembly GCF_964197995.2). NCBI lineage: Eukaryota > Metazoa > Chordata > Actinopteri > Cypriniformes > Leuciscidae > Scardinius > Scardinius erythrophthalmus. The sequence goes on along the minus strand of NC_138238.1, from coordinate 21,778,470 downwards.
TATAGCGCCACCTATGGGCCAATCGGGGTCATAATTTGATAACCTCTCCTCGATTTTTGTACTACCATATGGCAAAGTTTCAAAGCTCTAGCCCTTACGGTTTGGGCTGCACGATGCGTTTTACGGCAGAATAATAATAATAATAATAATAATAAAAATCAGCACAATTACAATAGGGTTTCAGCACTTCGTGCTTGAACCCCTAATAATAATAATAATAATAATAAAAATCAGCACAATTACAATAGGGTTTCAGCACTTCGTGCTTGAACCCCTAATAAAAATCAGTACAATTACAATAGGGTTTCAGCACTTCGTGCTTGAACCCCTAATTAAAGCTGCAAGCAGCATTTATCGGGGTTCAAGCATTTAAGGCCTTTAAGCACATAAGCATTTAAGACATTAAGTTTTATTTAGAAAGCTTTTAACCACTGAAATAATAGATGGAAAAGTCCATTTACAGCCAATACAGGCAATTTACCATAGGAAATATATGGTTTTCAAACCTTTTTAACAGTTATAGCGCCACCTATGGTCCGATCAACATGAAATTTGGCATGCTTGTTTAGAATATTATGGCACATATGCTCACCAATTTTCGTGAAGTTCTGAGTTTTCGTTTAGGATTTATAAGCTTTTGAGTGCATTTTGCCACGCCCATTTTCTTTATGACCCAATTATAGCCATACGAAAAATTCAAAAGTTCAACTTTTTTTCGATAATTATTGATCTAGAGAGTCCAGAGAATTGTCCTAGACTGGTCTGGTTCCGATCGGGCGAAAAACCAGGGACTAGTTCGCAAAAGTAGGTTTTTAACATATTCGCGAATAATTAATGAACGATTTGATTGACAGCTATGGTTCTTGAGGCAATGTTGTTCAGCATGAGCAGATCTATCAAATGATATGCATTTTGTGACAATAAGTGTAACACCACGTGATTACAGAGCCGTAAAACTCGTTAGCGCCAACTAGTGGCCGATTTCTTTCAAAATTCTTACAGACCTCTAGGGCTATGAGTTGAACATGCCCATCGAGTTTCGTTCCGATCGGCCTCCGTTAACCTTGTCTAATAGGTGCTCAAACTTCATTGGCCGATGGCGGCCATGTTTTTTGAGATACACCAATGTCCTCATAGACATACATGACAACTTGGGCCAAGACACTGCATACCAATTTTCAAGTCAATCGGACTAACGGTCAGGTGGTTAAAGCCTGTTTTATGTTTTTTTCAAGTTATAGCGCCACCATGTGGCCAATCGCCGCGATTTTTTTACTGTGACCTCAGATTGACCTCTTACACATGTGTACCGAGTTTGGTGAAGATACCTCATTTACTTCTGGAGTTATAGCCATTTTAGTAAAATAGGCCACTCCCACAACGTACGTTTTGGCGCCCCTTAGCGTCCGTGAATCGAAATTTCAACTTTTTTTCGATAATTATTGATATGCAGACTCCAGAGAACATTTCTGTACTGGTTTGGTTCCGATCGGGCGAAAAACCTAGGACTAGTTCGCAAAAGTAAGTTTTTGGCAAAATTCAAAATGGCGGAAAATCTATCATGGCGGAAATGAAATCGGAGATATACGTTTTGTTCGTCAGGCATCCAGCTTTCCAATGATATAAGACACTTGAGTCTACGACATACGGTCTAGGAGTTCTGAGCAGTTTCGCGCTTTTGGTCGCTGTAGCGCCACCTATGGGCCGATTTGGCTAAGTCCGTGTATCTGAGTAGCGAGCAATACTACTACCATTTGACCAAGTATCACGTCTCTAGGCCTTACGGTTTTGGCTGCACGATGCGTTTTAGGGAAGAATAATAATAATTAAAGCTGCAAGCAGCATTTATCGGGGTTCAAGCAGTTAAGGCCTTTAAGGCATTTAAGCACAAAAGCATCAAAAGTTATTAAGATTTATTTAGCAAGCATGTAACCACTGACATAATAGATGGAAAAGACAATTTACAGCCAATACAGGCAATTTGCCATGGGATATATATGGTTTTAAAGCTTTTTAACAGTTATAGCGCCACCTATGCTCCGATCTCCATAGAATTGTTTACTGTGACCTCAAATTGAACCCATACACATGTGTACTGAGTTTGGTGAAGATATCTCATTTACTTCTTGAGTTATAGCCATTTGAGTAAAATAGGCTCCTCCCACAACGATTTGCCACATTCTAGAATTATTTAATATGATTCTAGCATGATTTACTATCATATACCATGTTCCAGAATGATTTATTAGGATTCTAGCATGATTTACCTTGATACACCTCATTTCAGTATTATTTACTATGATTTACAATGTTTCTAGCATGATTAACCACATTACTAGCAAATATGTGAAGTGTCAGTGCAAATGAGGTGATGAACACTGACAAAATATTATTGTGTTATAATAGTTAGTTATATACGTGATTTTTAGTGTGTGTCCAAGTATGAATGCAAAAGCACATGTAAAATATTTCATTATTAAGTAGAATGGCCAGCAGAGGGCAGTAGAAGACCACTTATTGGCTCACTTTCACTTTAAACCAGTTTTCTGCACTAAAGCAAACCAGTTTTTCCATGTTAACTCAATGCATGCTTACACACACACACACACACACACACACACACACACACACACACACACACACACACACACACACACACACACAAACACACACACACACACACACACACACACACAAACACACACACACACACACACACATACACACACAGCATAGTTAACCGTGATTTACCATGATATACCACGTTCTAGTATTATTTACCAGGAGATAAACGACAATCTAGTATTATTTACTTTGATTTACCATGTTTCTAGCCTGATTTATCACATTACTAGCAATTATTTGAAGTGTCAGTGCAAATAAAGTGATTAACACTGACAAAATATGATTGTGTTATAATAGTTATTGCTATATAAGTGATTTTTTTTGTGTGTATTCAAGTATGAATGCAAGCACATGTTGAAATATTTCATTAATAAGTAGAATGGCCAGCAGAGGGCAGTAGAAGACCACTTATTGGCTCACTTTCACTTTAAACCAGTTTTCTGCACTAAAGCAAACCAGTTTATCTATGTTAACTCAATGCATGCTTACACACACACACACACACACACACACACACACACACACACACACACACACACACACACACACACACACACACACACACACACACACACACAGAGCATAGTTAACCATGATTTACCATGATTTACCACATTACTAGCAATTATTTGAAGTGTCAGTGCAAATAAAGTGATTAACACTGACAAAATATGATTGTGTTATAATAGTTATTGCTATATAAGTGATTTTTAGTGTGTATTCAAGTATAAATGCAAGCACATGTGGAAAAATTTAATTAATAAGTAGAATGGCCAGCAGAGGGCAGTAGAAGACCACTTATTGGCTCACTTTCACTTTAAACCTCATGATTTTGACCAGTTTTCTGCACTAAAGCAAACCAGTGTTTCCATGTTAACTCAATAATGCATAATTGCTACATATGCTACACACAATAATGCTACACACACACACACACACACACACACACACACACACACACACACACACACACACACACAAATGTTTCAGTGATATTGGTGTCACATTCACCTTCATCACATTCACCTTCTGTCTTCATCACATTCACCATCTGTCGTCATCACCTGCACCTGCTCCTCATCACCCTCCTCATCATCACCTGCTCCTCATCATCATAACCGTCACCTGTTGTCCTTGTCTTGATCTGTGTATTTAAGTTCCCCTCTCATCCATTATCATTGTCGGTTATTGTTTGTGCACTAGCACTCTGTTATGTTTGTTTTCATGTTGGAAAATAAAACCTTTGTTATATTTGTACCACACACACACACACACACACACACACACACACACACACACACACACACACACACACCATCATTTATCATGATTTACCATGGCTGATACCAATACCAATATGAGAAAATGACTATTTTAAACAGCAGGGGGCAGTAAAATACCACTTATTGGCTTAACATGCCATTAAATCATATCATTTTCACCTTTTTAACTGTTATAGAGGCAAATTTTGTCCGATCTGTCTGAAAATTTTCATGCTTGTTCAGGGTGATATTTCACACGTTCTGACTTGTTTTTAAGAAGGTCTGAGCATTGATTAAAGAGATATAGGCTTTCGGGGACACTTGGTAAAGGCCAGATTTTGAAGTGAACCTATTATAGCTATCCAAATGAAGTAGTTCAACTTTTTCTGACAATTATTGATCTAGTGAGTCCAGAGAATTGTATTGCACTAGTTTTGAACATTATGATATGAAAATTATATGATCAGACATGGAAAAGACCATTTACAGCCAATACAGGCAGTTTACCATAGGAAATATATGGTTTTAAAGCTTTTTAACAGTTATAGCGCCAACTATTGTCCAATCTCCATAAAATTTTTCAAGCTTGTTTGTGATGTTATGACACATATGCTCACCAATTTTTGTGAAGTTCTGAGTTTTCATTTAGGATTTATAGGCTTTTGAGTGTATTTTGCCACACCCATTTTATAAATGACCCTATTACAGCCATACAAATACAAAAGTTCAACTTTTTTTTGATAATTATTGATCTAGAGAGTCCATAGAATTGTCCTAGACTGGTCTGGTTCCGATCGGGCAAAAAACCAGGGACTAGTTCGCAAAAGTAGGTTTTTAACATATTCATGAATATTTAATGAACGGTTTGATTGACAGCAATGGTTCTAGAGGCAAAGTTGTTCAGCATGAGCAGATCTATCAAATGATATGCATTTTGTGACAATATATCTAACACCACGTGATTACAGAGCCATAAAACTCGTTAGCGCCAACTAGTGGCCGATTTCTTTCAAAATTCTTACAGACCTCTAGGGCCATGAGTCGAACATGCCCACCGAGTTTCGTTCCGATCGGCCTCCGTTAACCTTGTCTAATAGGTGCTCAACTTCATTGGCCAATGGCGGCCATGTTTTTTGAGATACACCAATGTCCTCATAGACATACATGGCACCTTGGACCAAGACACTGCATACCAATTTTCAAGTCAATCGGACTAACGGTCAGGTGGTTATAGCCTGTTTTATGTTTTTTTCATGTTATAGCGCCACCATGTGGCCAATCGCCGCGATTTTTTTACCGTGTCCTCAGATTGACCTCTTACATATGTGTACCAAGTTTGTTGAAAATACCTCATTTACTTCTGGAGTTATAGCCATTTTAGTAAAATAGGCTCCGCCCACAACGTTAATTTTGCGCCCCCTAGCGACCCTGAATCGAAATTTCAACTTTTTTTCGATAATTATTGATCTTCAGTCTCCAGAGAACAATTCTGCACTGGTTTGGTTCCGATCGAGCAAAAAACCAGGGACTAGTTCGCAAAAGTAGGTTTTCGACAAAATTCAAAATGGCGGAAAATCTATCATGACGGAAATGAAATCGGAGATATACGTTTTGTTCGTCAGACGACCAGCTTTCCAATGATATAAGACACTTGTGTCTACGACATACGGTCCAGGAGTTATGACCACTTTCGCGCTTTTGGTTGTTATAGCGCCACCTATGGGCCAATCGAGGTCATAATTTGATAACCTCTCCTCGATTTTTGTACTACCATCTGGCAAAGTTTCAAAGCTCTAGCCCTTACGGTTTGGGCTGCACGATGCGTTTTACGGCAGAATAATAATAATAATAATAATTAAAGCTGCAAGCAGCATTTATCGGGGTTCAAGCAGTTAAGGCCTTTAAGCACAAAAGCATCAAAAGTGATTACGTTTTATTTAGCAAGCATGTAACTACTGACATAATAGATGGAAAAGACCATTTACAGGAAATACCATAGGAAATATATGGTTTTAAAGCTTTTTAGCAGTTATAGCGCCACCTATCGTCCGATCTCCATAAAAATTGGCATGCTTGTTAATGATGTTATGTCACATATGCTCACCAATTTTTGTGAAGTTCTGAGTTTTCATTTAGGATTTATAGGCTTTTTAGTGTTTTTTGCCACGCCCCTTTTATAAATGACCCTATTACAGCCATCTACATGCAAAAGTTCAACTTTTTTTTGATAATTATTGATCTAGAGTGTCCAGAGAATTGTCCTAGACTGGTCTGGTTTCGATCGGGCGAAAAACCTAGGACTAGTTTGCAAAAGTAGGTTTTTAACATAATTACAAATATTTAATAAACGGTTTAATTGACAGCATTAGTTCTTGAGGCAAAGTTGTTCAGCATGAGCAGATCTATCAGATGATATGCCTTTTGTGACGATAAGTGTAACACCACGTGATTACAGAGCCATAAAACTCGTTAGCGCCAACTAGTGGCCGATTTCTTTCAAAACTCTTACAGACCTCTAGGGCCATGAGTCGAACATGCCCATCGAGTTTCGTTCCGATCGGCCTCCGTTAACCTTGTCTAATAGGTGCTCAAATTTCATTGGTTGATGGCGGCCATGTTTTTCGAGATACGCCAATGTCCTCATAGACATACATGGCACCTTGGACCAAGACACTGCATACCAATTTTCAAGTCAATCGGACTAACGGTCACGTGGTCATAGCTGTTTTCATGTTTTTTTCATGTTAAAGCGCCACCTAGTGATCAATCGTCGCGATTTTTTTACTGTGACCCCAGATTGAACTCATACACATGTGCACCAAGTTTGGTGAAGATATCTAATTTCATTCTCGAGTTATAGCCATTTTAGTAAAATAGGCTCCTCCCACAACATTAATTTATCACCCCCTGGCGATCAGGAATCGAAATTTCGACTTTTTTTCGATAATTATTGATCGTCAGACTCCAGAGAACATTTCTGCACTGGTTTGAATCCAATTGGACAAAAAACCTAGGACTAGTTCGCAAAAGTAGGTTTTTAACTAAATTCAAAATGGCGGACAATTTGCATACAGGAAATGAAATCGGAGATATACGTTTTGACCTTCAGGTTTCCAGCTTTCCAGTGATATAAGACACTTGAGTCTACGTCATACGGTCTAGGAGTTATGAGCAGTTTCGCGCTTTTGGTTGCTATAGCGCCACCTATGGGCCAATTGGGGTCATATTCTCTGAACCTCTCCTCGATTTTTGTACTACCATCTGGCAAAGTTTCAAAGCTCCAGCTCTTACGGTTTGGGCTGCACGATGAGTTTTACGGCAGAAGAAAAATAATAATAATAATAATAATAATAATAATAATAATAATAAAAATCAGTACAATTACAATAGGGTTTCAGCACTTCGTGCTTGAACCCCTAATAATAAAAATCAGTACAATTACAATAGGGTTTCAGCACTTCGTGCTTGAACCCCTAATTAAAGCTGCAAGCAGCATTTATCGGGGTTCAAGCATTTAAGGCCTTTAGGCACATAAGCATTTAAGACATTAAGATTTATTTAGAAAGCTTTTAACCACTGAAATAATAGATGGAAAAGTCCATTTACAGCCAATACAGGCAATTTACCATAGGAAATATGTGTTTTTTAAAGCTTTTTAACAGTTATAGCACCATCTATAGTCCGATCTCCATGAAATTTTGCATGCTTGTTAATGATGTTATGGCACATAAGCTCACCAATTTTCGTGAAGTTCTGAGTTTTTGTTTAGGATTTATAGGCTTTTGAGTGCATTTTGCCACGCCCATTTTCTTTATGACCCAATATACCCATGCGAAAAATGCAAAAGTTCAACTTTTTTTTGATAATTATTGATCTTGAGAGTCCATAGAATTGTCCTAGACTCGTTTGGTTCTGATCGGGCGAAAAACCTAGGACTAGTTCGCAAAAGTAGGTTTTTAACATAATTACGAATATTTAATGAACGGTTTGATTGACAGCAATGGTTCTTGAGGCAAAGTTGTTCAACAAGAGGAGATCTATCAAATGGTATGCATTTTGTGACAATAAGTGTAACACCACGTGATTACAGAGCCATAAAACTCGTTAGCGCCAACTAGTGGCCGATTTCTTTTAAAATTCTTACAGACCTCTAGGGCCATGAGTCGAACATGCTCACCGAGTTTCGTTCCGATAGGCCTCCGTTAACCTTGTCTAATAGGTGCTCAAACTTCATTGGCCGATGGCGGCCATGTTTTTTGAGATACACCAATGTCCTCATAGACATACATGGCACCTTGGACCAAGACACTGCATACCAATTTTCAAGTCAATCGGACTAACGGTCAGGTGGTTATAGCCTGTTTTATGTTTTTTTCATGTTATAGCGCCACCATGTGACCAATCGCCGCGATTTTTTTACCGTGACCTCATATTGACGTCTTACACATGTGTACCAGGTTTGGTTAAAATACCTCTTTTACTTCTGGAGTTATAGCCATTTTAGTAAAATAGGCTCCTCCCACAACGTTAATTTTGCACCCCCTAGCGACCGTGAATCGAAATTTCAACTTTTTTTTGATAATTATTGATATTCAGACTCCAGAGAACAATTCTGCACTGGTTTGGTTCCGATCGGGCAAAAAACCAGGGACTAGTTCGCAAAAGTAGATTTTCGACAAAATTCAAAATGGCGGAAAATCTATCATGGCGGAAATAAAATCGGAGATATACGTTTTGTTCGTCAGGCGTCCAGCTTTCCAATGATATAAGACACTTGAGTCTATGACTTACGGTCTAGGAGTTATGAGCAGTTTCGCGCTTTTGGTTGCTATAGCGCCACCTATGGGCCAATCGGGGTCATAATTTGATAACCTCTCCTCGATTTTTGTACTACCATATGGCAAAGTTTCAAAGCTCTAGCCCTTACGGTTTGGGCTGCACGATGCGTTTTACGGCAGAATAATAATAATAATAATAATTAAAGCTGCAAGCAGCATTTATCGGGGTTCAAGCAGTTAAGGCCTTTAAGGCCTTTAAGCACAAAAACATCAAAAGACATCAAGTTTTATTTAGCAAGCATGTAACCACTGACATCATAGATGGAAAATACCATGTTTTAGCATGATTTACCATGATTTACCCTGTTCTAGCATAGTTGACCATGAATTTATCTTAGTTTACCTTGATTTACCATGTTCTAGCATGATTTACCATGATATACCACATTCTAGCATGATTTACCATAGTTTACCATGATTTACCATGGTTTACCATTATTTACCCTGTTCTAGCATGATTTACCATAATATACCACGTTCTAGAATGATTTATCAGGATTATAGCATGATTTACCTTGATACACCACATTTTAGATTTATTTACTATGATTTACCATGTTTCTAGCGTGATTTACCATGATTTACAACACGTGAAGTGTCAGTGCAAATGAAGTGATAAACACTGACAAAATATGATTTTGTTATAATAGTTATTGTTATATAAGTGATTTTATAAGTGTCTAGAGTGACGCAAAATCACCTGTGAAAAGACTTCATTAATAAGTAGAATGGCCAGCAGAGGGCACTAGAAGACCACTTATTGGCTCAGTTTCACTTTAAATTTCATTATTTTCACCAGTTTTCTCCACTAAAGCTAAACACGGAAAGGTTGCAGGAAGGCACGCGGAGACAAGGATGAACATACAAGATGCAGGTTTAATAGGAATTAAACTCAGGATATCGGAACAGGCAGCAACACACTCTAATTACAGCATAGAACTGACAAAGAACAAGGCAACACTCAGGGCTTAAATACATGGGAGAACTGATCAGGGAAACAAGACACAGCTGACAAGACTAACGAGGAAACAGGTGTGACAGATGCACTAAATGACAGTTACCGTGGAAACCAAGGAGTGGCGGGAAAACAGAACAAAGGAAGACATGTGATCAGAGACAACAATACTCAGACAGAACACAACTGTGACAAAAGCAAACCAGTTTTACCATTTTAACTTAATGCATGCTTACACACACACACACACACACACACACACACACACACACACACACACACACACAAAGACAAATGTTGTTGTTGTTGTTTTTTCAATGCTATTGGGATATGTCATTATGAAAATATATTTGAATGGTCAATAAACATTTCACAAAGTCTTTGTAAGCTATTAATCAGACGATTCAGAATTTATTCAGAAACCTAAGACTACACACACATTATGTTGTAGATACAGATATTTGAACTATATGATGTGATCAAACTGTCAGTACTAATACTTTAACAGATAGATTTTGACTAAATGTAATTGTAAATCTTAAAATAGGGATTTTATAAAGTCTAAATATAAATTAAAGAACAATATGACAAAATTCCTATTTTAAACAGCAGGGGGCATTAAAATACCACTTATTGGCTTAACATGCCATTATATTCATATCATTTTCACCTTTTTAACTGTTATAGAGGCACATTTTGTCTGATCTGTCTGAAAATTTTCATGCATGTTCAGAGTGATATTTCACATGTTCTGACTTGTTTTTAAGAAGGTCTGAGTCATTCATTAAAGAGATATAGGCTTTCGGGGACACTTGGTAAAGGCTACATTTTGAAGTGAACCTATTATAGCTATCCAAATGAAGTAGTTCAACTTTTTCTGACAATTATTGATCTAGTGAGTCCAGATAATTGTATTGCACTAGTTTTGAACATTATGATATGAAAATTATATGATCAGAGATGGAAAAGACCATTTACAGCCAATACAGGCAGTTTACCATAGGAAATATATGGTTTTAAGGCTTTTTAACAGTTATAGCGCCACCTATCGTCCGATCTCCATAAAATTTTGCATGCTTGTTAATGATGTTATGTCACATATGCTGATCAATTTTTGTGAAGTTCTGCATTTTCATTTATGATTTATAGGCTTTTTAGTGTATTTTGCCACGCCCATTTTATAAATGACCCTATTACAGCCATCCACATGCAAAAGTTCAACTTTTTTTTGATAATTATTGATCTAGAGAGTCCAGAGAATTGTCCTAGACTGGTCTGGTTCCGATCGGGCGAAAAACCTAGGACTAGTTCGCAAAAGTAGGTTTTAGACATATTCGTGAATATTTAATGAACGGTTTGATTGACAGAAATGGTTCTTGAGGCAAAGTTGTTCAGCATGAGCAGGTCTATCAAATGATATGCATTTTATGACAATAAGTGTAACACCACGTGATTACAGAGCCATAAAACTCGTTAGCGCCAACTAGTGGCCGATTTCTTTCAAAATTCTTACAGACCTCTAGGGCCATAAGACGAACATGCCCATCGAGTTTCGTTCCGATCGGCCTCCGTTAACCTTGTCTAATCGGTGCTCAAACTTCATTGGCCGATGGCGGCCATGTTTTTTGAGATACGCCAATGTCCTCATAGACATACATGGCACCTTGGGCCAAGACACTGCATACCAATTTTCAAGTCAATCGGACTAACGGTCAGGTGGTTATAGCCTGTTTTATGTTTTTTTCATGTTATAGCGCCACCATGAGGCCAATCGCCGCTATTTTTTTACCGTGACCTCAGATTGACCTCTTACACATGTGTACCAAGTTTGGTTAAAATAACTCTTTTACTTCTGGAGTTATAGCCATTTTAGTAAAATAGGCTCCTCCCACAACGTTAATTTTGCACCCCCTAGCGACCATGAATCGAAATTTCAACTTTTTTTTGATAATTATTGATCTTCAGACTCCATAGAACAATTCTGCACTGGTTTGGTTCCGATCGGGCGAAAAACCAGGGACTAGTTCGCAAAAGTAGATTTTCGACAAAATTCAAAATGGCGGAAAATCTATCATGGCGGAAATAAAATCGGAGATATACGTTTTGTTCGTCAGGCGTCCAGCTTTCCAATGATATAAGACACTTGAGTCTATGACTTACGGTCTAGGAGTTATGAGCAGTTTTGCGCTTTTGGTTGCTATAGCGCCACCTATGGGCCAATCGGGGTCATAATTTGATAACCTCTCCTCGATTTTTGTACTACCATATGGCAAAGTTTCAAAGCTCTAGCCCTTACGGTTTGGGCTGCACGATGCGTTTTACGGCAGAATAATAATAATAATAATAATAATAAAAATCAGCACAATTACAATAGGGTTTCAGCACTTCGTGCTTGAACCCCTAATAATAAAAATCAGCACAATTACAATAGGGTTTCAGCACTTCGTGCTTGAACCCCTAATAATAATAATAAAAATCAGCACAATTACAATAGGGTTTCAGCACTTCGTGCTTGAACCCCTAATTAAAGCTGCAAGCAGCATTTATCGGGGTTCAAGCATTTAAGGCCTTTAAGCACATAAGCATTTAAGACATTAAGTTTTATTTAGAAAGCTTTTAACCACTGAAATAATAGATGGAAAAGTCCATTTACAGCCAATACAGGCAATTTACCATAGGAAATATATGGTTTTCAAACCTTTTTAACAGTTATAGCGCCACCTATGGTCCGATCAACATGAAATTTGGCATGCTTGTTTAGAATATTATGGCACATATGCTCACCAATTTTCGTGAAGTTCTGAGTTTTCGTTTAGGATTTATAAGCTTTTGAGTGCATTTTGCCACGCCCATTTTCTTTATGACCCAATTATAGCCATACGAAAAATTCAAAAGTTCAACTTTTTTTCGATAATTATTGATCAGGAGAGTCCAGAGAATTGTCCTAGACTGGTCTGGTTCCGATCGGGCGAAAAACCAGGGACTAGTTCGCAAAAGTAGGTTTTTAACATATTCGCGAATAATTAATGAACGATTTGATTGACAGCAATGGTTCTTGAGGCAATGTTGTTCAGCATGAGCAGATCTATCAAATGATATGCATTTTGTGACAATAAGTGTAACACCACGTGATTACAGAGCCGTAAAACTCGTTAGCGCCAACTAGTGGCTGATTTCTTTCAAAATTCTTACAGACCTCTAGGGCTATGAGTTGAACATGCCCATTGAGTGTCGTTTTGATCGGCCTCCGTTAACCTTGTCTAATAGGTGCTCAAACTTCATTGGCCGATGGCGGCCATGTTTTTCGAGATACACCAATGTCCTCAAAGACATACATGACACCTTGGGCCAAGACACTGCATACCAATTTTCAAGTCAATCGGACTAACGGTCAGGTGGTTAAAGCCTGTTTTATGTTTTTTTCATGTTATAGCGCCACCATGTGGCCAATCGCCGCGATTTTTTTACTGTGACCTCAGATTGACCTCTTACACATGTGTACCGAGTTTGGTGAAGATACCTCATTTACTTCTGGAGTTATAGCCATTTTAGTAAAATAGGCCCCTCCCACAACGTACGTTTTGGCGCCCCTTAGCGTCCGTGAATCGAAATTTCAACTTTTTTTCGATAATTATTGATATTCAGACTCCAGAGAACATTTCTGTACTGGTTTGGTTCCGATCGGGCGAAAAACCTAGGACTAGTTCGCAAAAGTAGGTTTTTGGCAAAATTCAAAATGGCGGAAAATCTATCATGGCGGAAATGAAATCGGAGATATACGTTTTGTTCGTCAGGCATCCAGCTTTCCAATGATATAAGACACTTGAGTCTACGACATACGGTCTAGGAGTTCTGAGCAGTTTCGCGCTTTTGGTCGCTGTAGCGCCACCTATGGGCCGATTTGGCTAAGTCCGTGTATCTGAGTAGCGAGCAATACTACTACCATTTGACCAAGTATCACGTCTCTAGGCCTTACGGTTTTGGCTGCACGATGCGTTTTAGGGAAGAATAATAATAATAATAATTAAAGCTGCAAGCAGCATTTATCGGGGTTCAAGCAGTTAAAGCCTTTTAAGCATTTAAGCACAAAAGCATCAAAAGTTAAGATTTATTTAGCAAGCATGTAACCACGGACATAATAGATGGTAAAGACCATTTACAGCCAATACAGGCAGTTTACCATGGGATATATATGGTTTTAAAGCTTTTTAACAGTTATAGCGCCACCTATGGTCCGATCTCCATAGAATTGTTTACTGTGACCTCAAATTGAACCCATACACATGTGTACTGAGTTTGGTGAAGATATCTCATTTACTTCTTGAGTTATAGCCATTTGAGTAAAATAGGCTCCTCCCACAACAATTTAGCACATTCTAGTATTATTTACTATGATTCTAGCATGATTTGCCATATTCTAGCATAATTTACCATGATATACTACATTCTAGTATGATTTACCATTGTTTACTGTGATTCTAGCATGGATTACCATAGTTTATCATGATTTATCATAGTTTACCATGATTTACCCTGTTCTAGCATAGTTTACCATGATTTACCATGTTCTAGCATGATTTACCATGATATACCACATTCTAACATGATTTACCATAGTTTATTATGATTTATCATGGCTTACCATGATTTACCCTGTTCTAGCATAGTTTACCATGATTTACCATGTTCTAGCATGATGTACCATGATATACTATGTTCTAGAATGATGTACCAGGATTGTAGTATGATTTACCTTGATACACCACATTCTAGTATCATTTATTGATTTACCATGTTTTTAGTGTGATTTAACCATGATTTACCACATTGCTAGCAATTATGTGAAGTATCAGTAAAAATGAAGTGATAAACTCTGACAAAATATGATTGTGCTACAATAGTAATTGTTATATAAGTGATTTTTTAGTGTTTTATTGTTATATAAGTGATTTTTAGTGTCTAATGAATGCAAAAGCATATGTGGGTAGACATTAATAAGTAGAATGGCCAGCAGAGGGCAGTAGAAGACCACATATTGGCTCACTTTCACTTTAAACTTCTTGATTTTCACCATTTTTCTGCACTAAAGCAAACCAGTTTTTCCATTTTAAATCCATAATGCATGTTAACACACACACACACACACACACACACACACACACACACACAAGACAAATGTTGTTTTTTCAATGCTATTGGGATATGTCATTATGAAAATATATTTGAATGGTCTATAAACATTTCACAAAGTCTTTGTAAGCTATTAATCAGATCATTCAGAATTTATTCAGAAACCTAAGACTACACACACACATTATATTGTAGATACAGACATTTGAAATATATGATGTGATCAAACTGTCAATACTAATAATTTAACAGATGGATTTTTGACTAAATGTAATTGTAAATGTTAAAATAGTGATTTTATAAAGTCTAAATATAAATTATAGAACAATATGACAACATGACTATTTTAAACAGCAGGGGGCAGTAAAATACCACTTCTTGGCTTAATATGTCATTATATTCATATCATTTTCACCTTTTTAACTGTTATAGAGGCAAATTTTGTCAGATCTGTCTGAAAATTTTCATGCATGTTCAGAGTGATATTTCACATGTTCTGACTTGTTTTTAAGAAGGTTTGAACATTCATTAAAGAGATATAGGCTTTCGGGGACACTTGGTAAAGGCCACATTTTGAAGTGAACCTATTATAGCTATCCAAATGAAGTAGTTCAACTTTTTCTGACAATTATTGTTCTAGTGAGTCCAGAGAATTGTATTGCACTAGTTTTTAACATTATGATATGAAAATTATATATTCAGAGATGGAAAAGACCATTTACAGTCAATACAGGCAGTTTACCATAGGAAATATATGGTTTTAAAGATTTTTAACAGTTATAGCGCCACCTATCGTCCGATCTCCATGAAATTTTGCATGCTTGTTAATGATGTTATGTCACATAAGTTCACCAATTTTTGTGAAGTTCTGGGTTTTTATTTAGGATTTATAGGCTTTTTAATGTATTTTTCCATGCCCATTTTATAAATGATCCTATTACAGCCATCCAAATGCAAAAGTTCAACTTTTTTTTGATAATTATTGATCTAGAGAGTCCAGAGAATTGTCCTAGACTGGTCTGGTTCCGATCGGGCAAAAAACCTAGGACTAGTTCGCAAAAGTAGGTTTTAGACATATTCATGAATATTTAATGAACGGTTTGATTGACAGAAATGGTTCTTGAGGCAAAGTTGTTCAGCATGAGCAGATATATCAAATGATATGCTTTTTGTGACGATAAGTGTAACACCACGTGATTACAGAGCCAAAAAACTCGTTAGCGCCAACTAGTGGCCGATTTCTTTCAAAATTCTTACAGACCTCTAGGGCCATGAGTCGAACATGCCCATCGAGTTTCGTTCCGATCGGCCTCCGTTAACCTTGTCTAATAGGTGCTCAACTTCATTGGCCAATGGCGGCCATGTTTTTTGAGATACGCCAATGTCCTCATAGACATACATGGCACCTTGGACCAAGACACTGCATACCAATTTTCAAGTCAATCGGACTAACGGTCAGGTGGTTATAGCCCTTTTCATGTTTTTTTCATGTTATAGCGCCACCTAGTGTTCAATCGTCGCGATTTTTTTACTGTGACCCCAGAATGAACCCATACATATGTGTACCGAGTTTGGTGAAGCTATCTTATTTACTTTTTAAGTTATAGCCATTTTAGTAAAATAGGCTCCTCCCACAACGATTATTTTGCGCCCCCTAGCGTCCATGAATCGAAATTTCAACATTTTTTCGATAATTATTGATCTTCAGACTCCAGAGAACATTTCTGCACTGGTTTGGCTCCGATCGGGCAAAAAACCAGGGACTAGTTCGCAAAAGTAGATTTTCGACAAAATTCAAAATGGCGGAAAATCTATCATGACGGAAATGAAATCGGAGATATACGTTTTGTTCATCAGGCGTCCAGCTTTCCAATGATATAAGACACTTGAGTCTGCGACATACGGTCTAGGAGTTATGAGCAGTTTCGCGCTTTTGGTTGCTATAGCGCCACCTATGGGCCAATCGGGGTCATAATCTCTGAACCTCTCCTCGATTTTTGTACTACCATCTGGCAAAGTTTCAATGCTCTAGCCCTTACGGTTTGGGCTGCACGATGCGTTTTACGGCAGAATAATAATAATAATAATAATTAAAGCTGCAAGCAGCATTTATCGGGGTTCAAGCAGTTAAGGTCTTTAAGGCATTTAAGCACAAAAGCATCAAAAGTTATTAAGATTTATTTAATAAGCATGTAACCACTGACATAATAGATGGAAAAGACCATTTACAGCCAATACAGGCAATTTACCATGTGATATATATGGTTTTAAAGCTTTTTAACAGTTATAGCGCCACCTATGGTCCGATCTCCATAGAATTGTTTACTGTGACCTCAAATTGAACCCATACACATGTGTACTGAGTTTGGTGAAGATATCTCATTTACTTCTTGAGTTATAGCCATTTTAGTAAAATAGGCTCCTCCCACAACAATTTAGCATATTCTAGTATTATTTACTATGATTCTAGCATGATTTGCCATATTCTAGCATAATTTACCATGATATACTACATTCTAGTATGATTTACCATTGTTTACTGTGATTCTAGCATGGATTACCATAGTTTATCATGATTTATCATAGTTTACCATGATTTATCATAGTTTACCATGATTTACCCTGTTCTAGCATAGTTTACCATGATTTACCATGTTCTAGCATGATTTACCATGATATACCACATTCTAACATGATTTACCATAGTTTATTATGATTTATCAT
This sequence comes from Scardinius erythrophthalmus, assembly GCF_964197995.2. Classification (NCBI taxonomy): domain Eukaryota; kingdom Metazoa; phylum Chordata; class Actinopteri; order Cypriniformes; family Leuciscidae; genus Scardinius; species Scardinius erythrophthalmus. The sequence continues at coordinate 21,760,936 of NC_138238.1, read as the reverse complement.
GGCTTACCATGATTTACCCTGTTCTAGCATGATGTACCATGATATACCATGTTCTAGAATGATGTACCAGGATTGTAGTATGATTTACCTTGATACACCACATTCTAGTATTATTTATTATGATTTACCATGTTTTTAGTGTGATTTACCATGATTTACCACATTGCTAGCAATTATGTGAAGTATCAGTAAAAATGAAGTGATAAACTCTGACAAAATATGATTGTGCTACAATAGTAATTGTTATATAAGTGATTTTTAGTGTTTTATTGTTATATAAGTGATTTTTAGTGTCTAATGAATGCAAAAGCATATATGAGTAGACTTCATTAATAAGTAGAATGGCCAGCAGAGGGCAGTAGAAGACCACTTATTGGCTCACTTTCACTTTAAACTTCTTGATTTTCACCATTTTTCTGCACTAAAGCAAACCAGTTTTTCCATTTTAACTCCATAATGCATGTTTACACACACACACACACACACACACACACACACACACACAGACACACACACACACACACACACACACACACACACACACACACACACACACACACACACACACACAAAGACAAATGTTGTTGTTGTTTTTTCAATGCTATTGGGATATGTCATTATGAAAATATATTTGAATGGTCTATAAACATTTCACAAAGTATTTGCAAGCTATTAATCAGATGATTCAGAATTTATTCAGAAACCTAAGACTACACACACACATTATGTTGTAGATGCAGACATTTGAAATGTATGATGTGATCAAACTGTCAATACTAATACTTTAACAGATGGATTTTGACTAAATGTAATTGTAAATGTTAAAATAGTGATTTTATAAAGTCTAAATATAAATTATAGAACAATATGACAAAATGACTATTTTAAACAGCAGGGGGCAGTAAAATACCACTTATTGGCTTAACATGCCATTATAATCATATCATTTTCACCTTTTTAACTGTTATAGAGGCAAATTTTGTCTGATCTGTCTGAAAATTTTCATGCATGTTCAGAGTGATATTTCACATGTTCTGACTTGTTTTTAAGAAGGTCTGAGTCATTCATTAAAGAGATATAGGCTTTCGGGGACACTTGGTAAAGGCTACATTTTGAAGTGACCCTATTATAGCTATCCAAATGAAGTAGTTCAACTTTTTCTGACAATTATTGATCTAGTGAGTCCAGAGAATTGTATTGCACTAGTTTTGAACATTATGATATGAAAATTATATGATCAGAGATGGAAAAGACCATTTACAGTCAATACAGGCAGTTTACCATAGGAAATATATGGTTTTAAAGATTTTTAACAGTTATAGCGCCACCTATCGTCCGATCTCCATGAAATTTTGCATGCTTGTTAATGATGTTATGTCACATAAGTTCACCAATTTTTGTGAAGTTCTGGGTTTTTATTTAGGATTTATAGGCTTTTTAATGTATTTTTCCATGCCCATTTTATAAATGATCCTATTACAGCCATCCAAATGCAAAAGTTCAACTTTTTTTTGATAATTATTGATCTAGAGAGTCCAGAGAATTGTCCTAGACTGGTCTGGTTCCGATCGGGCAAAAAACCTAGGACTAGTTCGCAAAAGTAGGTTTTAGACATATTCATGAATATTTAATGAACGGTTTGATTGACAGAAATGGTTCTTGAGGCAAAGTTGTTCAGCATGAGCAGATATATCAAATGATATGCTTTTTGTGACGATAAGTGTAACACCACGTGATTACAGAGCCAAAAAACTCGTTAGCGCCAACTAGTGGCCGATTTCTTTCAAAATTCTTACAGACCTCTAGGGCCATGAGTCGAACATGCCCATCAAGTTTCGTTCCGATCGGCCTCCGTTAACCTTGTCTAATAGGTGCTCAACTTCATTGGCCAATGGCGGCCATGTTTTTTGAGATACGCCAATGTCCTCATAGACATACATGGCACCTTGGACCAAGACACTGCATACCAATTTTCAAGTCAATCGGACTAACGGTCAGGTGGTTATAGCCCTTTTCATGTTTTTTTCATGTTATAGCGCCACCTAGTGTTCAATCGTCGCGATTTTTTTACTGTGACCCCAGAATGAACCCATACACATGTGTACCGAGTTTGGTGAAGCTATCTTATTTACTTTTTAAGTTATAGCCATTTTAGTAAAATAGGCTCCTCCCACAACGATTATTTTGCGCCCCCTAGCGTCCATGAATCGAAATTTCAACATTTTTTCGATAATTATTGATCTTCAGACTCCAGAGAACATTTCTGCACTGGTTTGGCTCCGATCGGGCAAAAAACCAGGGACTAGTTCGCAAAAGTAGATTTTCGACAAAATTCAAAATGGCGGAAAATCTATCATGACGGAAATGAAATCGGAGATATACGTTTTGTTCGTCAGGCGTCCAGCTTTCCAATGATATAAGACACTTGAGTCTGCGACATACGGTCTAGGAGTTATGAGCAGTTTCGCGCTTTTGGTTGCTATAGCGCCACCTATGGGCCAATCGGGGTCATAATCTCTGAACCTCTCCTCGATTTTTGTACTACCATCTGGCAAAGTTTCAATGCTCTAGCCCTTACGGTTTGGGCTGCACGATGCGTTTTACGGCAGAAGAATAATAATAATAATTAAAGCTGCAAGCAGCATTTATCGGGGTTCAAGCAGTTAAAGCCTTTTAGGCATTTAAGCACAAAAGCATCAAAAGTTATTAAGATTTATTTAGCAAGCATGTAATCACGGACATAATAGATGGAAAAGACCATTTACAGCCAATACAGGCAGTTTACATAGGAAATATATGGTTTTAAAGCTTTTTAACAGTTATAGCGCCACCTATCGTCCGATCTCCATAAAATTTTGCATGCTTGTTAATGATGTTATGTCACATATGCTGACCAATTTTTGTGAAGTTCTGCATTTTCATTTATGATTTATAGGCTTTTGACTGTATTTTGCCACGCCCATTTTATAAATGACCCTATTACAGCCATCCAAATGCAAAAGTTCAACTTTTTTTTGATAATTATTGATCTAGAGAGTCCAGAGAATTGTCCTAGACTGGTCTGGTTCCGATCGGGTGAAAAACCTAGGACTAGTTCGCAAAAGTAGGTTTTAGACATATTCGTGAATATTTAATGAACGGTTTGATTGACAGCAATGGTTCTTGAGGCAAAGTTGTTCAGCATGAGCAGATCTATCAAATGATATGCATATTGTGTGGATGAGTGTAACACCACGTGATTACAGAGCCATAAAACTCGTTAGCGCCAACTAGTGGCCGATTTCTTTCAAAATTCTTACAGACCTCTAGGGCCATAAGACGAACATGCCCATCGAGTTTCGTTCTGATCGGCCTCCGTTAACCTTGTCTAATCGGTGCTCAAACTTCATTGGCCGATAGCGGCCATGTTTTTTGAGATACGCCAATGTCCTCATATACATACATGGCACCTTGGACCAAGACACTGCATACCAATTTTCAAGTCAATCGGACTAACGGTCAGGTGGTTATAGCCTGTTTTATGTTTTTTTCATGTTATAGCGCCACCATGTGGCCAATCGCCGCGATTTTTTTACCGTGACCTCAGATTGACCTCTTACACATGTGTACCAAGTTTGGTTAAAATACCTCTTTTACTTCTGGAGTTATAGCCATTTTAGTAAAATAGGCTCCTCCCACAACGTTAATTTTGCATCCCCTAGCGACCATGAATCGAAATTTCAACTTTTTTTCGATAATTATTGATCTTCAGACTCCATAGAACAATTCTGCACTGGTTTGGTTCCGATCGGGCGAAAAACCAGGGACTAGTTTGCAAAAGTAGATTTTAGACAAAATTCAAAATGGCGGAAAATCTATCATGGCGGAAATAAAATCGGAGATATACGTTTTGTTCGTCAGGCGTCCAGCTTTCCAATGATATAAGACACTTGAGTCTATGACTTACGGTCTAGGAGTTATGAGCAGTTTCGCGCTTTTGGTTGCTATAGCGCCACCTATGGGCCAATCGGGGTCATAATTTGATAACCTCTCCTCGATTTTTGTACTACCATATGGCAAAGTTTCAAAGCTCTAGCCCTTACGGTTTGGGCTGCACGATGCGTTTTACGGCAGAATAATAATAATAATAATAATAATAAAAATCAGCACAATTACAATAGGGTTTCAGCACTTCGTGCTTGAACCCCTAATAATTAAAGCTGCAAGCAGCATTTATCGGGGTTCAAGCAGTTAAGGCCTTTAAGGCATTTAAGCACAAAAGCATCAAAAGTTATTAAGATTTATTTAGCAAGCATGTAACCACTGACATAATAGATGGAAAAGACCATTTACAGCCAATACAGGCAATTTGCCATGGGATATATATGGTTTTAAAGCTTTTTAACAGTTATAGCGCCACCTATGGTCCGATCTCCATAAAATTGTTTACTGTGACCTCAAATTGAACCCATACACATGTGTACTGAGTTTGGTGAAGATATCTCATTTACTTCTTGAGTTATAGCCATTTGAGTAAAATAGGCTCCTCCCACGACGATTTGCCACATTCTAGAATTATTTAATATGATTCTAGCATGATTTACTATCATATACCATGTTCCAGAATGATTTATTAGGATTCTAGCATGATTTACCTTGATACACCTCATTTCAGTATTATTTACTATGATTTACAATGTTTCTAGCATGATTAACCACATTACTAGCAATTATGTGAAGTGTCAGTGCAAATGAGGTGATGAACACTGACAAAATATTATTGTGTTATAATAGTTAGTTATATACGTGATTTTTAGTGTGTGTCCAAGTATGAATGCAAAAGCACATGTAAAATATTTCATTATTAAGTTGAATGGCCAGCAGAGGGCACTAGAAGACCACTTATTGGCTCACTTTCACTTTAAACCAGTTTTCTGCACTAAAGCAAACCAGTTTTTCCATGTTAACTCAATGCATGCTTACACACACACACACACACACACACACACACACACACACACACACACACACACACACACACACACACACACACACACACATACACACACAGCATAGTTAACCATGATTTACCATGATATACCACGTTCTAGTATTATTTACCAGGAGATAAACGACAATCTAGTATTATTTACTTTGATTTACCATGTTTCTAGCCTGATTTATCACATTACTAGCAATTATTTGAAGTGTCAGTGCAAATAAAGTGATTAACACTGACAAAATATGATTGTGTTATAATAGTTATTGCTATATAAGTGATTTTTAGTGTGTATTCAAGTATAAATGCAAGCACATGTGGAAAAATTTAATTAATAAGTAGAAGGGCCAGCAGAGGGCAGTAGAAGACCACTTATTGGCTCACTTTCACTTTAAACCTCATGATTTTGACCAGTTTTCTGCACTAAAGCAAACCAGTGTTTCCATGTTAACTCAATAATGCATACTTGCTACATATGCTACACACAATAATGCTACACACACACACACACACACACACACACACACACACACACACACACACACAAATGTTTCAGTGATATTGGTGTCACATTCACCTTCATCACATTCACCTTCTGTCTTCATCACATTCACCATCTGTCGTCATCACCTGCACCTGCTCCTCATCACCCTCCTCATCATCACCTGCACCTCATCATCATAACCGTCACCTGTTGTCCTTGTCTTGATCTGTGTATTTAAGTTCCCCTCTCATCCATTATCATTGTCGGTTATTGTTTGTGCACTAGCACTCTGTTATGTTTGTTTTCATGTTGGAAAATAAAACCTTTGTTATATTTGTACCACACACACACACACACACACACACACACACACACACACACACACACACACACACACACCATCATTTATCATGATTTACCATGGCTGATACCAATACCAATATGAGAAAATGACTATTTTAAACAGCAGGGGGCAGTAAAATACCACTTATTGGCTTAACATGCCATTAAATCATATCATTTTCACCTTTTTAACTGTTATAGAGGCAAATTTTGTCCGATCTGTCTGAAAATTTTCATGCTTGTTCAGGGTGATATTTCACACGTTCTGACTTGTTTTTAAGAAGGTCTGAGCATTGATTAAAGAGATATAGGCTTTCGGGGACACTTGGTAAAGGCCAGATTTTGAAGTGAACCTATTATAGCTATCCAAATGAAGTAGTTCAACTTTTTCTGACAATTATTGATCTAGTGAGTCCAGAGAATTGTATTGCACTAGTTTTGAACATTATGATATGAAAATTATATGATCAGACATGGAAAAGACCATTTACAGCCAATACAGGCAGTTTACCATAGGAAATATATGGTTTTAAAGCTTTTTAACAGTTATAGCGCCAACTATTGTCCAATCTCCATGAAATTTTGCAAGCTTGTTTGTGATGTTATGACACATATGCTCACCAATTTTTGTGAAGTTCTGAGTTTTCATTTAGGATTTATAGGCTTTTGAGTGTATTTTGCCACACCCATTTTATAAATGACCCTATTACAGCCATACAAATACAAAAGTTCAACTTTTTTTTGATAATTATTGATCTAGAGAGTCCATAGAATTGTCCTAGACTGGTCTGGTTCCGATCGGGCGAAAAACCAGGGACTAGTTTGCAAAAGTAGGTTTTTAACATATTCATGAATATTTAATGAACGGTTTGATTGACAGCAATGGTTCTAGAGGCAAAGTTGTTCAGCATGAGCAGATCTATCAAATGATATGCATTTTGTGACAATATATCTAACACCACGTGATTACAGAGCCATAAAACTCGTTAGCGCCAACTAGTGGCCGATTTCTTTCAAAATTCTTACAGACCTCTAGGGCCATGAGTCGAACATGCCCACCGAGTTTCGTTCCGATCGGCCTCCGTTAACCTTGTCTAATAGGTGCTCAACTTCATTGGCCAATGGCGGCCATGTTTTTTGAGATACACCAATGTCCTCATAGACATACATGGCACCTTGGACCAAGACACTGCATACCAATTTTCAAGTCAATCGGACTAACGGTCAGGTGGTTATAGCCTGTTTTATGTTTTTTTCATGTTATAGCGCCACCATGTGGCCAATCGCCGCGATTTTTTTACCGTGTCCTCAGATTGACCTCTTACATACGTGTACCAAGTTTGGTGAAAATACCTCATTTACTTCTGGAGTTATAGCCATTTTAGTAAAATAGGCTCCGCCCACAACGTTAATTTTGCGCCCCCTAGCGACCATGAATCGAAATTTCAACTTTTTTTCGATAATTATTGATCTTCAGTCTCCAGAGAACAATTCTGCACTGGTTTGGTTCCGATCGAGCAAAAAACCAGGGACTAGTTCGCAAAAGTAGGTTTTCGACAAAATTCAAAATGGCGGAAAATCTATCATGACGGAAATGAAATCGGAGATATACGTTTTGTTCGTCAGACGACCAGCTTTCCAATGATATAAGACACTTGTGTCTACGACATACGGTCCAGGAGTTATGACCACTTTCGCGCTTTTGGTTGTTATAGCGCCACCTATGGGCCAATCGAGGTCATAATTTGATAACCTCTCCTCGATTTTTGTACTACCATCTGGCAAAGTTTCAAAGCTCTAGCCCTTACGGTTTGGGCTGCACGATGCGTTTTACGGCAGAATAATAATAATAATAATAATAATAAAAATTAAAGCTGCAAGCAGCATTTATCGGGGTTCAAGCATTTAAGGCCTTTAAGCACATAAGCATTTAAGACATTAAGATTTATTTAGAAAGCTTTTAACCACTGAAATAATAGATGGAAAAGTCCATTTACAGCCAATACAGGCAATTTACCATAGGAAATATGTGTTTTTTAAAGCTTTTTAACAGTTATAGCACCATCTATAGTCCGATCTCCATGAAATTTTGCATGCTTGTTAATGATGTTATGGCACATAAGCTCACCAATTTTCGTGAAGTTCTGAGTTTTCGTTTAGGATTTATAGGCTTTTGAGTGCATTTTGCCACGCCCATTTTCTTTATGACCCAATATACCCATGCGAAAAATGCAAAAGTTCAACTTTTTTTTGATAATTATTGATCTTGAGAGTCCATAGAATTGTCCTAGACTCGTTTGGTTCTGATCGGGCGAAAAACCTAGGACTAGTTCGCAAAAGTAGGTTTTTAACATAATTACGAATATTTAATGAACGGTTTGATTGACAGCAATGGTTCTTGAGGCAAAGTTGTTCAACAAGAGGAGATCTATCAAATGGTATGCATTTTGTGACAATAAGTGTAACACCACGTGATTACAGAGCCATAAAACTCGTTAGCGCCAACTAGTGGCCGATTTCTTTTAAAATTCTTACAGACCTCTAGGGCCATGAGTCGAACATGCCCACCGAGTTTCGTTCCGATAGGCCTCCGTTAACCTTGTCTAATAGGTGCTCAAACTTCATTGGCCGATGGCGGCCATGTTTTTTGAGATACACCAATGTCCTCATAGACATACATGGCACCTTGGACCAAGACACTGCATACCAATTTTCAAGTCAATCGGACTAACGGTCAGGTGGTTATAGCCTGTTTTATGTTTTTTTCATGTTATAGCGCCACCATGTGGCCAATCGCCGCGATTTTTTTACCGTGACCTCATATTGACATCTTACACATGTGTACCAGGTTTGGTTAAAATACCTCTTTTACTTCTGGAGTTATAGCCATTTTAGTAAAATAGGCTCCTCCCACAATGTTAATTTTGCACCCCCTAGCGACCGTGAATCGAAATTTCAACTTTTTTTTGATAATTATTGATATTCAGACTCCAGAGAACAATTCTGCACTGGTTTGGTTCCGATCGGGCAAAAAACCAGGGACTAGTTCGCAAAAGTAGATTTTCGACAAAATTCAAAATGGCGAAAAATCTATCATGGCGGAAATAAAATCGGAGATATACGTTTTGTTCGTCAGGCGTCCAGCTTTCCAATGATATAAGACACTTGAGTCTATGACTTACGGTCTAGGAGTTATGAGCAGTTTCGCGCTTTTGGTTGCTATAGCGCCACCTATGGGCCAATCGGGGTCATAATTTGATAACCTCTCCTCGATTTTTGTACTACCATATGGCAAAGTTTCAAAGCTCTAGCCCTTACGGTTTGGGCTGCACGATGCGTTTTACGGCAGAATAATAATAATAATAATAATAATAAAAATCAGCACAATTACAATAGGGTTTCAGCACTTCGTGCTTGAACCCCTAATCAGTACAATTACAATAGGGTTTCAGCACTTCGTGCTTGAACCCCTAATTAAAGCTGCAAGCAGCATTTATCGGGGTTCAAGCAGTTAAGGTCTTTAAGGCATTTAAGCACAAAAGCATCAAAAGTTATTAAGATTTATTTAATAAGCATGTAACCACTGACATAATAGATGGAAAAGACCATTTACAGCCAATACAGGCAATTTACCATGTGATATATATGGTTTTAAAGCTTTTTAACAGTTATAGCGCCACCTATGGTCCGATCTCCATAGAATTGTTTACTGTGACCTCAAATTGAACCCATACACATGTGTACTGAGTTTGGTGAAGATATCTCATTTACTTCTTGAGTTATAGCCATTTTAGTAAAATAGGCTCCTCCCACAACAATTTAGCATATTCTAGTATTATTTACTATGATTCTAGCATGATTTGCCATATTCTAGCATAATTTACCATGATATACTACATTCTAGTATGATTTACCATTGTTTACTGTGATTCTAGCATGGATTACCATAGTTTATCATGATTTATCATAGTTTACCATGATTTATCATAGTTTACCATGATTTACCCTGTTCTAGCATAGTTTACCATGATTTACCATGTTCTAGCATGATTTACCATGATATACCACATTCTAACATGATTTACCATAGTTTATTATGATTTATCATGGCTTACCATGATTTACCCTGTTCTAGCATGATGTACCATGATATACCATGTTCTAGAATGATGTACCAGGATTGTAGTATGATTTACCTTGATACACCACATTCTAGTATTATTTATTATGATTTACCATGTTTTTAGTGTGATTTACCATGATTTACCACATTGCTAGCAATTATGTGAAGTATCAGTAAAAATGAAGTGATAAACTCTGACAAAATATGATTGTGCTACAATAGTAATTGTTATATAAGTGATTTTTAGTGTTTTATTGTTATATAAGTGATTTTTAGTGTCTAATGAATGCAAAAGCATATATGAGTAGACTTCATTAATAAGTAGAATGGCCAGCAGAGGGCAGTAGAAGACCACTTATTGGCTCACTTTCACTTTAAACTTCTTGATTTTCACCATTTTTCTGCACTAAAGCAAACCAGTTTTTCCATTTTAACTCCATAATGCATGTTTACACACACACACACACACACACACACACACACACACACACACACACACACACACACACACACACACACACACACACACACACAAAGACAAATGTTGTTGTTGTTTTTTCAATGCTATTGGGATATGTCATTATGAAAATATATTTGAATGGTCTATAAACATTTCACAAAGTATTTGCAAGCTATTAATCAGATGATTCAGAATTTATTCAGAAACCTAAGACTACACACACACATTATGTTGTAGATGCAGACATTTGAAATGTATGATGTGATCAAACTGTCAATACTAATACTTTAACAGATGGATTTTGACTAAATGTAATTGTAAATGTTAAAATAGTGATTTTATAAAGTCTAAATATAAATTATAGAACAATATGACAAAATGACTATTTTAAACAGCAGGGGGCAGTAAAATACCACTTATTGGCTTAACATGCCATTATAATCATATCATTTTCACCTTTTTAACTGTTATAGAGGCAAATTTTGTCTGATCTGTCTGAAAATTTTCATGCATGTTCAGAGTGATATTTCACATGTTCTGACTTGTTTTTAAGAAGGTCTGAGTCATTCATTAAAGAGATATAGGCTTTCGGGGACACTTGGTAAAGGCTACATTTTGAAGTGACCCTATTATAGCTATCCAAATGAAGTAGTTCAACTTTTTCTGACAATTATTGATCTAGTGAGTCCAGAGAATTGTATTGCACTAGTTTTGAACATTATGATATGAAAATTATATGATCAGAGATGGAAAAGACCATTTACAGTCAATACAGGCAGTTTACCATAGGAAATATATGGTTTTAAAGATTTTTAACAGTTATAGCGCCACCTATCGTCCGATCTCCATGAAATTTTGCATGCTTGTTAATGATGTTATGTCACATAAGTTCACCAATTTTTGTGAAGTTCTGGGTTTTTATTTAGGATTTATAGGCTTTTTAATGTATTTTTCCATGCCCATTTTATAAATGATCCTATTACAGCCATCCAAATGCAAAAGTTCAACTTTTTTTTGATAATTATTGATCTAGAGAGTCCAGAGAATTGTCCTAGACTGGTCTGGTTCCGATCGGGCAAAAAACCTAGGACTAGTTCGCAAAAGTAGGTTTTAGACATATTCATGAATATTTAATGAACGGTTTGATTGACAGAAATGGTTCTTGAGGCAAAGTTGTTCAGCATGAGCAGATATATCAAATGATATGCTTTTTGTGACGATAAGTGTAACACCACGTGATTACAGAGCCAAAAAACTCGTTAGCGCCAACTAGTGGCCGATTTCTTTCAAAATTCTTACAGACCTCTAGGGCCATGAGTCGAACATGCCCATCAAGTTTCGTTCCGATCGGCCTCCGTTAACCTTGTCTAATAGGTGCTCAACTTCATTGGCCAATGGCGGCCATGTTTTTTGAGATACGCCAATGTCCTCATAGACATACATGGCACCTTGGACCAAGACACTGCATACCAATTTTCAAGTCAATCGGACTAACGGTCAGGTGGTTATAGCCCTTTTCATGTTTTTTTCATGTTATAGCGCCACCTAGTGTTCAATCGTCGCGATTTTTTTACTGTGACCCCAGAATGAACCCATACACATGTGTACCGAGTTTGGTGAAGCTATCTTATTTACTTTTTAAGTTATAGCCATTTTAGTAAAATAGGCTCCTCCCACAACGATTATTTTGCGCCCCCTAGCGTCCATGAATCGAAATTTCAACATTTTTTCGATAATTATTGATCTTCAGACTCCAGAGAACATTTCTGCACTGGTTTGGCTCCGATCGGGCAAAAAACCAGGGACTAGTTCGCAAAAGTAGATTTTCGACAAAATTCAAAATGGCGGAAAATCTATCATGACGGAAATGAAATCGGAGATATACGTTTTGTTCGTCAGGCGTCCAGCTTTCCAATGATATAAGACACTTGAGTCTGCGACATACGGTCTAGGAGTTATGAGCAGTTTCGCGCTTTTGGTTGCTATAGCGCCACCTATGGGCCAATCGGGGTCATAATCTCTGAACCTCTCCTCGATTTTTGTACTACCATCTGGCAAAGTTTCAATGCTCTAGCCCTTACGGTTTGGGCTGCACGATGCGTTTTACGGCAGAAGAATAATAATAATAATTAAAGCTGCAAGCAGCATTTATCGGGGTTCAAGCATTTAAGGCCTTTAAGCACATAAGCATTTAAGACATTAAGTTTTATTTGTAAAGCTTTTAACCACTGAAATAATAGATGGAAAAGACCATTTACAGCCAAAACAGGCAATTTACCATAGGAAATATATGGTTTTCAAAGCTTTTTAACAGTTATAGCGCCACCTATCGTACGATCTTCATGAAATTTTACATGCTTGTTTAGACTGTTATGGTACATATGCTCACCAATTTTTGTGAAGTTCTGAGTTTTCGTTTAGGATTTATAGGCTTTTAAATGCATTTTGCCACGCCCATTTTCATTATGACCCAATATACCCATGCGAAAAATGCTAAAGTTGAACTTTTTTTGATAATTATTGATCTAGAGAGTCCAGAGAATTACCCTAGACTGGTCTTGTTCCGATCGGGCAAAAAACCTAGGACTAGTTCGCAAAAGTAGGTTTTTAACATAATTGCGAATATTTAATGAACGGTTTGATTGACAGCAATGGTTCTTGAGGCAAAGTTGTTCAGCATGAGCAGATCTATCAAATGATATGCATTTTGTGACAATAAGTGTAACACCACGTGATTACAGAGCCATAAAACTCGTTAGCGCCAACTAGTGGCCGATTTCTTTCAAAATTCTTACAGACCTCTAGGGCCATGAGTTGAACATGCCCATCGAGTTTCGTTCCGATCGGCCTCCGTTAACCTTGTCTAATAGGTGCTCAAATTTCATTGGTCGATGGCGGCCATGTTTTTCGAGATACGCCAAAGTCCTCATAGACATACATGGCACCTTGGACCAAGACACTGCATACCAATTTTCAAGTCAATCGGACAAACGGTCACGTGGTCATAGCCCTTTTCATGTTTTTTTTCATGTTATAGCGCCACCTAGTGATCAATCGTCGACATTTTTTTACTATGACCCCAGATTGAACTCTTACACATGTGTACCAAGTTTGGTGAAGATATCTCATTTCCTTTTCGAGTTATAGCCATTTTAGTAAAATAGGCTCCTCCCACAACATTAATTTATCACCCCCTAGCGACCAGGAATCGAAATTTCGACTTTTTTTCGATAATTATTGATCTTCAGACTCCAAAGAACATTTCTGCACTGCTTTGGTTCCGATCGGGTGAAAAACCAGGGACTAGTTCGCAAAAGTAGGTTTTTGACAAAATTCAAAATGGCGGAAAAATTTGCATACCTGAAATAAAATCGGAGATATACGTTTTGACCTTCAGGCGTCCAGCTTTCCAATGATATAGGACACTTGAGTCTACGACATACGGTCTAGGAGTTATGAGCAGTTCCGCGCTTTTGGTTGCTATAGCGCCACCTATGGGCCAATCTGGGTCATACTTTGATAGGTTCTCCCCAAATTGAGGACTACCATTTGGCCAAGTTTCAAGGTTCCAGCTCTTACGGTTTGGGCTGCACGATGCGTTTTAGGGGAGAATAATAATAATAATAATAATAAAAATCAGTACAATTACAATAGGGTTTCAGCACTTCGTGCTTGAACCCCTAAAAATCAGTACAATTACAATAGGGTTTCAGCACTTCGTGCTTGAACCCCTAATAAAAATCAGTACAATTACAATAGGGTTTCAGCACTTCGTGCTTGAACCCCTAATAATAAAAATCAGTACAATTACAATAGGGTTTCAGCACTTCGTGCTTGAACCCCTAATAAAAATCAGCACAATTACAATAGGGTTTCAGCACTTCGTGCTTGAACCCCTAATAAAAATCAGCACAATTACAATAGGGTTTCAGCACTTCGTGCTTGAACCCCTAATAAAAATCAGCACAATTACAATAGGGTTTCAGCACTTCGTGCTTGAACCCCTAATAATTAAAGCTGCAAGCAGCATTTAGCGGGGTTCAAGCATTTAGGGTCTTTAAGCACATAAGGCAGTTTAGTGAGTTGTCTGAGTTTTTGTTTAGGATTTACAGGCTTTTGAGTGTTTTTTTGCCATACCCATTTTCTAAATGATCCTGTTATGGCTACCCAATGGGTAAAGTTAAAGTTTTTTATATAATTAATAATCTAGAGCTTCCAGAGAATTGTACTGCACTGGTATATTTCCGATCGGGCGAAAAACCTAGGACTAGTTCCCAAAAGTAGGTTTTTAACATAATCGCAAGTATTTAATGAACAAATTGATTGACAGCAGTAGTTCTTGAGGCAAAGTTGTTCAGTATGAGGAGATCTATCAAATGATATGCATCACGTGATTACATAGCTGTAAAACCTGTTAGCGTCAACTAGTGGCTGATTTTTAAAAATTCTTACAGACCTCTAGGGCCACGAGTCGAACATGCCCACCGAGTTTCGTTCTGATCGGCCTCCGTTAAGAGCAAACTAACAGCTTTGAATTAAAATGGTGAGGTATCCTGTTGTAAACATCAACCATGCCTGTTGACAGTTTTGTGGGAAGGGAATGAAAAGTTCTCAAATCCGCAGCACAGCCTCAGACATAACATTTATATCCATGATCTGCCATTTTCACTATTGTCCTTGCTTGCTTCTTCACAATACCTGCAGATCTTCTGATGATTCGGCTGTGCAGGTCCACATTAACACTGCCTGGCCTAGAACATGGACTGGAAAATGCAAATTTGGGGGGTATAAATATTAATGATCCTGACTCCAACGTCACAGTCGGTGTTATGGTGGGATTCACTCATTTTTCAGCGGTCTTTTGCAAACAGGAGATTTACACATGAAGGAGGAAACAATGGTGTTTGAGGCTCACGGTATGTCAGTTCCATGTCCAGAACTCTTATCATTCAACTATGCCAAGATAAATACAGTTTTCAATTGTATGGCACGTTTAAAATAGATGATTAGTAATATAATGCTTACTTGGAGTCTGAAATGGCTTTAACAAAAGAAGAAAAATATTCTTAGATTTCTGTTCATTCTAATCATGTACAAATAAAGTAGCACAATAAGATTACATTTATTTGAATGCATTAGTGAGTGTGTGATTGTGCTGTGTGTGCAGCGTGTCAATACTAAAAGTGAAGGTGTAGTTGATATCTTTGGTGATAATATCTGTAGTAATCATAAAAAAACAATTAAGAAATAAAGAATTAAAATTACAAATAATATTCTATTAAGATATGAGTTACAATAACATGATTTGCAATAGTAATAATATCAATAATATATGCACAATACACACAGATTAGACTATCAGGTCTGTGTTTTACAAAAACATTAGTATTGCAGCCAATGTGAGTCTGTGGGATTTATAAACAGACAAAATATGATTTGAAATGTTATTTTAATGATTTTATTAAGTTTAAACAATATTTCAAATGGAAAAAAAATGAAAAATAATATTTTAGTGAGCAGAATGAACCAATGAGTGTTCTTCTTCTGGTGGTTAAAATGTAAATGAAAACAATAATACTTAAACAATAATACTTAATACACTAACCATGCTTGAACACACACATGCACACACATTTTGTTGTAGATGTAGATATTTAAAATAAAAGATAGGTAACAAAATGATAATTGCAAATCTCCTCTGTATAACACCATTTTCAGATTTCAAATTAATCACTGAGAGGCAGAATTGTTCAAACTGAGAGCTCAGTAAAAATGAAGTGATAAAATTTGACAAAACATGACTGTGTTATAATAGGTGATTTTCATGCAAGTAATTTTATATAGTCCAAAAACTAATGCAAAAGCACAGATGAAAATATTTTATTAAGTAGAATGTCCTGCAGAGGGCAGTAGAAGACCACTAATTGACTCACTTTCATTTGAAAGACTTTTTTTATCCACCAGTAAAACAAAGCAGTTTCTCCATGTTCTTTCCATTAAGCATGCTTACACACACACACACACACACAAACACAAACACATCCACACACACACACACACACACACAAAGACAAATATGTTTTCAATGTTTTTAGGATGTGATATTGTGAAAATATCTTCATCTCCTCATCTTGAACAACTTTGCCTCAAGAATCACTAATGTCAATCAAACCGTTCATAATCATAATAAAAAATAAAATGTATAAAAAAATATCATAAAAAAAAAACATCATAATAAAAAAGATTGCTTCTTAAAGCATTTGTTTATTTCCCAATACTGAAGCTAATTAAAAGATCATGCGTAATCCTGCTGCTCCCTCTAGTGGACAACAGTGGTATTATAGCTTACATTTTACAGTTGAAGTGTTTGAATGAATGAATGGGAATTTGTTTTTTTACTTATATCTCAGGAACCAAAAGGCGAAAAATTCTGAAACTCAGAGCATAGATAGTGCTTGAGGAGCCCTGTTGAATGAGACCATCAACGTGTTTTTGGGCGATTGGGGCTGGGAGTTATGATTGTTATAAGGCATATCTGTTCGGGCTATTATCTCTGGAATGCCCAGGGCAAATAACACCACATTTGAATCGAAGCTAGCCAAGGACGCGCCCTTTCCAACGAGCTCTCATACAATGTTCGGGGTGGTCTGGGTCGGGAGTAATGGCCGTTCAAAATCGGGGGTCCCGCGGATTCGCGATACGCGGGGGGCGCATACCGAGGCCCGCGACGACACGTTTCGATCAAGAGCCCGGAGAGGTCCTCACCATCAAAATTTGAGCGCGCAACGACTTTCCGTTTTCGAGTTATGAATGAATTTGTATTCGGGGGCGTGGCTTAAATGCCGTTACTTTCGTTTCATTTCATTCATTTACTTTCGTCCATTTCCATATCTCAGTGTAACACAATTGTCAATAGTAATACTCAATAGATGAGTTTTGACAAAATGTGATTGTAAATGTTAAAATAATGATTTTATAAAGTCTAAATATGAATTTTATAACAATATTAGGGAGTAGTATGATGAAATGACAGCAGGGGGCAGTAAAATACCACTTATTGGCTTAATATGTCATTATATTCATATAAAATCACCTTTTGAAGAAGTTAAACTTTTTTTCTGATAATTATTGATCTAGAGAGTTCAGAGAATTGTGCTGCACTGGTTTTGAACATTATGATATGAACATTATATGATGATAGAAGACACCATTTACAGCAAATACAGGCAATTTACCATAGGAAATATATGGTTTTAAAGCGTTTTAACAGTTATAGCGCCAACTATGGTCCGATCTTCATAAAATTTTTCATGCTTCTTTAGCAGGTTATGACACATATGCTCATCAATTTTTGTGAAGTTCTGAGTTTTCGTTTAGGATTTATAGGCTTTTGAGTGCATTTTATCACGCCCATTTTATAAATGACCCTGTTATAGCCATGCGAAAAATGCAAAAGTTCAACTTTTTTTTGATAATTATTGACCTAGAGAGTCCATAGAATTGTCCTAGACTGGTTTGGTTCCGATCGGGCGAAAAACCAGGGACTAGTTCGCAAAAGTACGTTTTTAACATAATTACGAATATTTAATGAACGGTTTGATTGACAGCAATGGTTCTTGAGGCAAAGTTGTTCAACAAGAGGAGATCTATCAAATGGTATGCATTTTGTGACAATAAGTGTAACACCACGTGATTACAGAGCCATAAAACTCGTTAGCGCCAACTAGTGGCCGATTTCTTTTAAAATTCTTACAGACCTCTAGGGCCATGAGTAGAACATGCCCACCGAGTTTCGTTCCGATCGGCCTCCGTTAACCTTGTCTAATAGGTGCTCAAACTTCATTGGCCGATGGCGGCCATGTTTTTTTAGATACGCCAATGTCCTCATACACATACATGACACCTTGGACCAAGACACTGCATACCAATTTTCAAGTCAATCGGACTAACGGTCAGGTGGTTAAAGCCTGTTTTATGTTTTTTATATATTATAGCGCCACCATGTGGCCAATCGCCGCGATTTTTTTACTGTTACCTCATATTGAGCTCATACATAGGTTTACCGAGTTTGGTGAAGATACCTCATTTACTTCTGGAGTTATAGCCATTTTAGTAAAATAGGCCCCTCCCATAACATACGTTTTGGCGCCCCTTAGCGACCGTGAATCGAAATTTCGACTTTTTTTCGATAATTATTGATCTTCAGTTTCTAGAGAACATTTCTGCACTGGTTTGGTTCCGATCGGGCGAAAAACCAGGGACTAGTTCGCAAAAGTAGGTTTTTGACAAAATTCAAAATGGCGGAAAATCTATCATGGCGGAAATGAAATCGGAGATATACGTTTTGTTCGTCAGGCGTCCAGCTTTCCAATGATATAAGACACTTGAGTACGTCACTACGACATACGTTCTAGGAGTTCTGAGCAGTTTCGCGCTTTTGGTCGCTATAGCGCCACCTATGGGCCAATCGAGGTCATACTTTGATACGTTCTCCCCAAATTGAGGACTACCATTTGGCCAACTTTCAAGGTTCCAGCTCTTACGGTTTGGTCTGCACGATGCGTTTTAGGGGAAAATAATAATAATAATTAAAGCTGCAAGCAGCATTTATCGGGGTTCAAGCAGTTAAGGCCTTTAAGGCATTTAAGCACAAAAGCATCAAAAGTTATTAAGATTTATTTAGCAAGCATGTAACCACTGACATAATAGATGGAAAAGACCATTTACAGCCAATACAGGCAATTTGCCATGGGATATATATGGTTTTAAAGCTTTTTAACAGTTATAGCGCCACCTATGCTCCGATCTCCATAGAATTGTTTACTGTGACCTCAAATTGAACCCATACACATGTGTACTGAGTTTGGTGAAGATATCTCATTTACTTCTTGAGTTATAGCCATTTGAGTAAAATAGGCTCCTCCCACAACGATTTGCCACATTCTAGAATTATTTAATATGATTCTAGCATGATTTACTATCATATACCATGTTCCAGAATGATTTATTAGGATTCTAGCATGATTTACCTTGATACACCTCATTTCAGTATTATTTACTATGATTTACAATGTTTCTAGCATGATTAACCACATTACTAGCAAATATGTGAAGTGTCAGTGCAAATGAGGTGATGAACACTGACAAAATATTATTGTGTTATAATAGTTAGTTATATACGTGATTTTTAGTGTGTGTCCAAGTATGAATGCAAAAGCACATGTAAAATATTTCATTATTAAGTAGAATGGCCAGCAGAGGGCAGTAGAAGACCACTTATTGGCTCACTTTCACTTTAAACCAGTTTTCTGCACTAAAGCAAACCAGTTTTTCCATGTTAACTCAATGCATGCTTACACACACACACACACACACACACACACACACACACACACACACACACACACAAACACACACACACACACACACACACACACACACACACACACACACACACATACACACACACACACACACACACATACACACACAGCATAGTTAACCATGATTTACCATGATATACCACGTTCTAGTATTATTTACCAGGAGATAAACGACAATCTAGTATTATTTACTTTGATTTACCATGTTTCTAGCCTGATTTATCACATTACTAGCAATTATTTGAAGTGTCAGTGCAAATAAAGTGATTAACACTGACAAAATATGATTGTGTTATAATAGTTATTGCTATATAAGTGATTTTTTTTGTGTGTATTCAAGTATGAATGCAAGCACATGTTGAAATATTTCATTAATAAGTAGAATGGCCAGCAGAGGGCAGTAGAAGACCACTTATTGGCTCACTTTCACTTTAAACCAGTTTTCTGCACTAAAGCAAACCAGTTTATCCATGTTAACTCAATGCATGCTTACACACACACACACACACACACACACACACACACACACACACACACACACAGAGCATAGTTAACCATGATTTACCATGATTTACCACATTACTAGCAATTATTTGAAGTGTCAGTGCAAATAAAGTGATTAACACTGACAAAATATGATTGTGTTATAATAGTTATTGCTATATAAGTGATTTTTAGTGTGTATTCAAGTATAAATGCAAGCACATGTGGAAAAATTTAATTAATAAGTAGAATGGCCAGCAGAGGGCAGTAGAAGACCACTTATTGGCTCACTTTCACTTTAAACCTCATGATTTTGACCAGTTTTCTGCACTAAAGCAAACCAGTGTTTCCATGTTAACTCAATAATGCATAATTGCTACATATGCTACACACAATAATGCTACACACACACACACACACACACACACACACACACACACACACACACACACACACACAAATGTTTCAGTGATATTGGTGTCACATTCACCTTCATCACATTCACCTTCTGTCTTCATCACATTCACCATCTGTCGTCATCACCTGCACCTGCTCCTCATCACCCTCCTCATCATCACCTGCTCCTCATCATCATAACCGTCACCTGTTGTCCTTGTCTTGATCTGTGTATTTAAGTTCCCCTCTCATCCATTATCATTGTCGGTTATTGTTTGTGCACTAGCACTCTGTTATGTTTGTTTTCATGTTGGAAAATAAAACCTTTGTTATATTTGTACCACACACACACACACACACACACACACACACACACACACACACACACACACACACACACACCATCATTTATCATGATTTACCATGGCTGATACCAATACCAATATGAGAAAATGACTATTTTAAACAGCAGGGGGCAGTAAAATACCACTTATTGGCTTAACATGCCATTAAATCATATCATTTTCACCTTTTTAACTGTTATAGAGGCAAATTTTGTCCGATCTGTCTGAAAATTGTCATGCTTGTTCAGGGTGATATTTCACACGTTCTGACTTGTTTTTAAGAAGGTCTGAGCATTGATTAAAGAGATATAGGCTTTCGGGGACACTTGGTAAAGGCCAGATTTTGAAGTGAACCTATTATAGCTATCCAAATGAAGTAGTTCAACTTTTTCTGACAATTATTGATCTAGTGAGTCCAGAGAATTGTAGTGCACTAGTTTTGAACATTATGATATGAAAATTATATGATCAGACATGGAAAAGACCATTTACAGCCAATACAGGCAGTTTACCATAGGAAATATATGGTTTTAAAGCTTTTTAACAGTTATAGCGCCAACTATTGTCCAATCTCCATAAAATTTTGCAAGCTTGTTTGTGATGTTATGACACATATGCTCACCAATATTTGTGAAGTTCTGAGTTTTCATTTAGGATTTATAGGCTTTTGAGTGTATTTTGCCACACCCATTTTATAAATGACCCTATTACAGCCATACAAATACAAAAGTTCAACTTTTTTTTGATAATTATTGATCTAGAGAGTCCATAGAATTGTCCTAGACTGGTCTGGTTCCGATCGGGCAAAAAAACAGGGACTAGTTCGCAAAAGTAGGTTTTTAACATATTCATGAATATTTAATGAACGGTTTGATTGACAGCAATGGTTCTAGAGGCAAAGTTGTTCAGCATGAGCAGATCTATCAAATGATATGCATTTTGTGACAATATATCTAACACCACGTGATTACAGAGCCATAAAACTCGTTAGCGCCAACTAGTGGCCGATTTCTTTCAAAATTCTTACAGACCTCTAGGGCCATGAGTCGAACATGCCCACCGAGTTTCGTTCCGATCGGCCTCCGTTAACCTTGTCTAATAGGTGCTCAACTTCATTGGCCAATGGCGGCCATGTTTTTTGAGATACACCAATGTCCTCATAGACATACATGGCACCTTGGACCAAGACACTGCATACCAATTTTCAAGTCAATCGGACTAACGGTCAGGTGGTTATAGCCTGTTTTATGTTTTTTTCATGTTATAGCGCCACCATGTGGCCAATCGCCGCGATTTTTTTACCGTGTCCTCAGATTGACCTCTTACATATGTGTACCAAGTTTGTTGAAAATACCTCATTTACTTCTGGAGTTATAGCCATTTTAGTAAAATAGGCTCCGCCCACAACGTTAATTTTGCGCCCCCTAGCAACCCTGAATCGAAATTTCAACTTTTTTTCGATAATTATTGATCTTCAGTCTCCAGAGAACAATTCTGCACTGGTTTGGTTCCGATCGAGCAAAAAACCAGGGACTAGTTCGCAAAAGTAGGTTTTCGACAAAATTCAAAATGGCGGAAAATCTATCATGACGGAAATTAAATCGGAGATATACGTTTTGTTCGTCAGACGACCAGCTTTCCAATGATATAAGACACTTGTGTCTACGACATACGGTCCAGGAGTTATGACCACTTTCGCGCTTTTGGTTGTTATAGCGCCACCTATGGGCCAATCGAGGTCATAATTTGATAACCTCTCCTCGATTTTTGTACTACCATCTGGCAAAGTTTCAAAGCTCTAGCCCTTACGGTTTGGGCTGCACGATGCGTTTTACGGCAGAATAATAATAATAATAATAATAATAATAATTAAAGCTGCAAGCAGCGTTTATCGGGGTTCAAGCAATTAAGGCCTTTAAGGCCTTTAAGCATAAAAGCATCAAAAGTTATTAAGATTTATTTAGCAAGCATGTAACTACTGACATAATAGATGAAAAAGACCATTTACCATAGGAAATATATGGTTTTAAAGCTTTTAACAGTTATAGCGCCACCTTTGGTCCGATCTCCATAAAATTTGGCATGCTTGTTAATGATGTTATTTCACATATGTTCACCAATTTTTGTGAAGTTCTGAGTTTTTATTTATGATTTATAGGCTTTTTTATTTATTTTGCCCCGCCCATTTTATAAATGACCCTATTACAGCCATCCAAATGCAAAAGTTCAACTTTTTTTGATAATTATTGATCTAGAGAGTCCAGAGAATTGTCCTAGACTGGTTTGGTTCCGATCGGGCGAAAAACCAGGGACTAGTTCGCAAAAGTAGGTTTTTAACATATTCATGAATATTTAATTAACTGTTTGATTGACAGAAATGGTTCTTGAGGCAAAGTTGTTCAGCATGAGCAGATATATCAAATGATATGCTTTTTGTGACGATAAGTGTAACACCACGTGATTACAGAGCCAAAAAACTCGTTAGCGCCAACTAGTGGCCGATTTCTTTCAAAATTCTTACAGACCTCTAGGGCCATGAGTCGAACATGCCCATCGAGTTTCGTTCCGATCGGCCTCCGTTAACCTTGTCTAATAGGTGCTCAACTTCATTGGCCAATGGCGGCCATGTTTTTTGAGATACGCCAATGTCCTCATAGACATACATGGCACCTTGGACCAAGACACTGCATACCAATTTTCAAGTCAATCGGACTAATGGTCAGGTGGTTATAGCCCTTTTCATGTTTTTTTCATGTTATAGCGCCACCTAGTGTTCAATCGTCGCGATTTTTTTACTGTGACCCCAGAATGAACCCATACACATGTGTACCGAGTTTGGTGAAGCTATCTTATTTACTTTTTAAGTTATAGCCATTTTAGTAAAATAGGCTCCTCCCACAACGATTATTTTGCGCCCCCTAGCGTCCATGAATCGAAATTTCAACATTTTTTCGATAATTATTGATCTACAGACTCCAGAGAACATTTCTGCACTGGTTTGGCTCCGATCGGGCAAAAAACCAGGGACTAGTTCGCAAAAGTAGATTTTCGACAAAATTCAAAATGGCGGAAAATCTATCATGACGGAAATGAAATCGGAGATATACGTTTTGTTCGTCAGGCGTCCAGCTTTCCAATGATATAAGACACTTGAGTCTGCGACATACGGTCTAGGAGTTATGAGCAGTTTCGCGCTTTTGGTTGCTATAGCGCCACCTATGGGCCAATCGGGGTCATAATCTCTGAACCTCTCCTCGATTTTTGTACTACCATCTGGCAAAGTTTCAATGCTCTAGCCCTTACGGTTTGGGCTGCACGATGCGTTTTACGGCAGAATAATAATAATAATAATAATTAAAGCTGCAAGCAGCATTTATCGGGGTTCAAGCAGTTAAGGCCTTTAAGGCATTTAAGCACAAAAGCATCAAAAGTCATTAAGATTTATTTAGCAAGCATGTAACCACTGACATAATAGATGGAAAAGACCATTTACAGCCAATACAGGCAAATTGCCATGGGATATATATGGTTTTAAAGCTTTTTAACAGTTATAGCGCCACCTATGGTCCGATCTCCATAAAATTGTTTACTGTGACCTCAAATTGAACCCATACACATGTGTACTGAGTTTGGTGAAGATATCTCATTTACTTCTTGAGTTATAGCCATTTGAGTAAAATAGGCTCCTCCCACAACGATTTGCCACATTCTAGAATTATTTAATATGATTCTAGCATGATTTACTATCATATACCATGTTCCAGAATGATTTATTAGGATTCTAGCATGATTTACCTTGATACACCTCATTTCAGTATTATTTACTATGATTTACAATGTTTCTAGCATGATTAACCACATTACTAGCAATTATGTGAAGTGTCAGTGCAAATGAGGTGATGAACACTGACAAAATATTATTGTGTTATAATAGTTAGTTATATACGTGATTTTTAGTGTGTCCAAGTATGAATGCAAAAGCACATGTAAAATATTTCATTATTAAGTAGAATGGCCAGCAGAGGGCAGTAGAAGACCACTTATTGGCTCACTTTCACTTTAAACCAGTTTTCTGCACTAAAGCAAACCAGTTTATCCATGTTAACTCAATGCATGCTTACACACACACACACACACACACACACACACACACACACACACACACACAGCATAGTTAACCATGATTTACCATGATATACCACGTTCTAGTATTATTTACCAGGAGATAAACGACAATCTAGTATTATTTACTTTGATTTACCATGTTTCTAGCCTGATTTATCACATTACTAGCAATTATTTGAAGTGTCAGTGCAAATAAAGTGATTAACACTGACAAAATATGATTGTGTTATAATAGTTATTGCTATATAAGTGATTTTTAGTGTGTATTCAAGTATAAATGCAAGCACATGTGGAAAAATTTAATTAATAAGTAGAATGGCCAGCAGAGGGCAGTAGAAGACCACTTATTGGCTCACTTTCACTTTAAACCTCATGATTTTGACCAGTTTTCTGCACTAAAGCAAACCAGTGTTTCCATGTTAACTCAATAATGCATACTTGCTACATATGCTACACACAATAATGCTACACACACACACACACACACACACACACACACACACACACACACACACACACACACACACACACACACACAAATGTTTCAGTGATATTGGTGTCTCATTCACCTTCATCACATTCACCTTCTGTCTTCATCACATTCACCATCTGTCGTCATCACCTGCACCTGCTCCTCATCACCCTCCTCATCATCACCTGCTCCTCATCATCATAACCGTCACCTGTTGTCCTCGTCTTGATCTGTGTATTTAAGTTCCCCTCTCATCCATTATCATTGTCGGTTATTGTTTGTGCACTAGCACTCTGTTATGTTTGTTTTCATGTTGGAAAATAAAACCTTTGTTATATTTGTACCACACACACACACACACACACACACACACACACACACACACACACACACACACACACACACACACACACACACACACACACCATCATTTATCATGATTTACCATGGCTGATACCAATACCAATATGAGACAATGACTATTTTAAACAGCAGGGGGCAGTAAAATACCACTTATTGGCTTAACATGCCATTAATTCATATCATTTTCACCTTTTTAACTGTTATAGAGGCAAATTTTGTCCGATCTGTCTGAAAATTTTCATGCTTGTTCAGGGTGATATTTCACACGTTCTGACTTGTTTTTAAGAAGGTCTGAGCATTGATTAAAGAGATATAGGCTTTCGGGGACACTTGGTAAAGGCCAGATTTTGAAGTGAACCTATTATAGCTATCCAAATGAAGTAGTTCAACTTTTTCTGACAATTATTGATCTAGTGAGTCCAGAGAATTGTATTGCACTAGTTTTGAACATTATGATGTGAAAATTATATGATCAGAGATGGAAAAGACCATTTACAGCCAATACAGGCAGTTTACCATAGGAAATATATGATTTTAAAGCTTTTTAACAGTTATAGCGCCACCTATCGTCCGATCTCCATAGAATTTTTCATGCTTGTTAATGATGTTATGTCACATATGCTGACCAATTTTTGTGAAGTTCTGAGTTTTTATTTAGGATTTATAGGCTTTTTAATGTATTTTGACACGCCCATTTTATAAATTACCCTATTACAGCCATCCAAATGCAAAAGTTCAACTTTTTTTTGATAATTATTGATCTAGAGAGTCCAGAGAATTGTCCTAGACTGGTCTGGTTCCAATCGGGTAAAAAACCTAGGACTAGTTCGCAAAAGTAGGTTTTTAACATATTAATGAATAATTAATGAACAGTTTGATTGACAGCAATGGTTCTTGAGGCAAAGTTGTTCAGGATGAGGAGATCTATCAAATGATATGCATATTGTGTGGATATTTGTAACACCACGTGATTACAGAGCCGTAAAACTCGTTAGCGCCAACTAGTGGCCGATTTCTTTCAAAATTCTTACAGACCTTTAGGGCCATGAGCCGAACATGCCCATTGAGTTTCGTTCCGATCGGCCTCCGTTAACCTTGTCTAATAGGTGCTCAAACTTCGTTGGCCGATGGCGGCCATGTTTTTTGAGATACGCCAATGTCCTCATACACATACATGGCACCTTGGACCAAGACACTGCATACCAATTTTCAAGTCAATCGGACTAACGGTCAGGTGGTTATAGCCTGTTTTATGTTTTTTTCATTTTATAGCGCCACCATGAGGCCAATCGTCGCGATTTTTTTACTGTGACCCCAGATTGAACTCATACACATGTGTACCAAGTTTGGTGAAGATACCTCATTTACATCGGGAGTTATAGCCATTTTAGTAAAATAGGCCCCTCCCACAACGTACGTTTTGGCGCCCCTTAGCGACCGTGAATCGAAATTTCCACTTTTTTTCGATAATTATTGATATTCAGACTCCAGAGAACATTTCTGCACTGGTTTGGTTCCAATCGGGCAAAAAACCAGGGACTAGTTCGCAAAAGTAGGTTTTCGACAAAATTCAAAATGGCGGAAAATCTATCATGGCGGAAATGAAATCGGAGATATACGTTTTGTTCGTCAGGCATCCAGCTTTCCAATGATATAAGACACTTGAGTCTACGACATACGGTCTAGGAGTTATGAACAGTTTCGCGCTTTTGGTTGCTATAGCGCCACCTATGGGCCAATCGGGGTCATAATCTCTGAACCTTTCCTCGATTTTTGTACTACCATCTGGCAAAGTTTCAAAGTTCCAGCTCTTACGGTTTGGGCTGCACGATGCGTTTTACGGCGGAATAATAATAATAATTAAAGCTGCAAGCAGCATTTATCGGGGTTCAAGCAGTTAAGGCCTTTAAGGCATTTAAGCACAAAAGCATCAAAAGTTATTAAGATTTATTTAGCAAGCATGTAACCACTGACATAATAGATGGAAAAGACCATTTACAGCCAATACAGGCAATTTGCCATGGGATATATATGGTTTTAAAGCTTTTTAACAGTTATAGCGCCACCTATGCTCCGATCTCCATAGAATTGTTTACTGTGACCTCAAATTGAACCCATACACATGTGTACTGAGTTTGGTGAAGATATCTCATTTACTTCTTGAGTTATAGCCATTTGAGTAAAATAGGCTCCTCCCACAACGATTTGCCACATTCTAGAATTATTTAATATGATTCTAGCATGATTTACTATCATATACCATGTTCCAGAATGATTTATTAGGATTCTAGCATGATTTACCTTGATACACCTCATTTCAGTATTATTTACTATGATTTACAATGTTTCTAGCATGATTAACCACATTACTAGCAATTATGTGAAGTGTCAGTGCAAATGAGGTGATGAACACTGACAAAATATTATTGTGTTATAATAGTTAGTTATATACGTGATTTTTAGTGTGTCCAAGTATGAATGCAAAAGCACATGTAAAATATTTCATTATTAAGTAGAATGGCCAGCAGAGGGCACTAGAAGACCACTTATTGGCTCACTTTCACTTTAAACCAGTTTTCTGCACTAAAGCAAACCAGTTTTTCCATGTTAACTCAATGCATGCTTACACACACACACACACACACACACACACACACACACACACACAGCATAGTTAACCATGATTTACCATGATATACCACGTTCTAGTATTATTTACCAGGAGATAAATGACAATCTAGTATTATTTACTTTGATTTACCATGTTTCTAGCCTGATTTATCACATTACTAGCAATTATTTGAAGTGTCAGTGCAAATAAAGTGATTAACACTGACAAAATATGATTGTGTTATAATAGTTATTGCTATATAAGTGATTTTTTTAGTGTGTATTCAAGTATGAATGCAAGCACATGTTGAAATATTTCATTAATAAGTAGAATGGCCAGCAGAGGGCAGTAGAAGACCACTTATTGGCTCACTTTCACTTTAAACCAGTTTTCTGCACTAAAGCAAACCACTTTATCCATGTTAACTCAATGCATGCTTACACACACACACACACACACACACACACACACACACACACACACACACACACACACACACAGCATAGTTAACCATGATTTACCATGATATACCACGTTCTAGTATTATTTACCAGGAGATAAACGACAATCTAGTATTATTTACTTTGATTTACCATGTTTCTAGCCTGATTTATCACATTACTAGCAATTATTTGAAGTGTCAGTGCAAATAAAGTGATTAACACTGACAAAATATGATTGTGTTATAATAGTTATTGCTATATAAGTGATTTTTAGTGTGTATTCAAGTATAAATGCAAGCACATGTGGAAAAATTTAATTAATAAGTAGAATGGCCAGCAGAGGGCAGTAGAAGACCACTTATTGGCTCACTTTCACTTTAAACCTCATGATTTTGACCAGTTTTCTGCACTAAAGCAAACCAGTGTTTCCATGTTAACTCAATAATGCATACTTGCTACATATGCTACACACAATAATGCTACACACACACACACACACACACACACACACACACACACACACACACACACACACACACACACACACACACACACACAAATGTTTCAGTGATATTGGTGTCTCATTCACCTTCATCACATTCACCTTCTGTCTTCATCACATTCACCATCTGTCGTCATCACCTGCACCTGCTCCTCATCACCCTCCTCATCATCACCTGCTCCTCATCATCATAACCGTCACCTGTTGTCCTCGTCTTGATCTGTGTATTTAAGTTCCCCTCTCATCCATTATCATTGTCGGTTATTGTTTGTGCACTAGCACTCTGTTATGTTTGTTTTCATGTTGGAAAATAAAACCTTTGTTATATTTGTACCACACACACACACACACACACACACACACACACACACACACACACACACACACACACACACACACACACACACCATCATTTATCATGATTTACCATGGCTGATACCAATACCAATATGAGACAATGACTATTTTAAACAGCAGGGGGCAGTAAAATACCACTTATTGGCTTAACATGCCATTAATTCATATCATTTTCACCTTTTTAACTGTTATAGAGGCAAATTTTGTCCGATCTGTCTGAAAATTTTCATGCTTGTTCAGGGTGATATTTCACACGTTCTGACTTGTTTTTAAGAAGGTCTGAGCATTGATTAAAGAGATATAGGCTTTCGGGGACACTTGGTAAAGGCCAGATTTTGAAGTGAACCTATTATAGCTATCCAAATGAAGTAGTTCAACTTTTTCTGACAATTATTGATCTAGTGAGTCCAGAGAATTGTATTGCACTAGTTTTGAACATTATGATGTGAAAATTATATGATCAGAGATGGAAAAGACCATTTACAGCCAATACAGGCAGTTTACCATAGGAAATATATGATTTTAAAGCTTTTTAACAGTTATAGCGCCACCTATCGTCCGATCTCCATAGAATTTTTCATGCTTGTTAATGATGTTATGTCACATATGCTGACCAATTTTTGTGAAGTTCTGAGTTTTTATTTAGGATTTATAGGCTTTTTAATGTATTTTGACACGCCCATTTTATAAATTACCCTATTACAGCCATCCAAATGCAAAAGTTCAACTTTTTTTTGATAATTATTGATCTAGAGAGTCCAGAGAATTGTCCTAGACTGGTCTGGTTCCAATCGGGCAAAAAACCTAGGACTAGTTCGCAAAAGTAGGTTTTTAACATATTAATGAATAATTAATGAACAGTTTGATTGACAGCAATGGTTCTTGAGGCAAAGTTGTTCAGGATGAGGAGATCTATCAAATGATATGCATATTGTGTGGATATTTGTAACACCACGTGATTACAGAGCCGTAAAACTCGTTAGCGCCAACTAGTGGCCGATTTCTTTCAAAATTCTTACAGACCTTTAGGGCCATGAGCCGAACATGCCCATTGAGTTTCGTTCCGATCGGCCTCCGTTAACCTTGTCTAATAGGTGCTCAAACTTCGTTGGCCGATGGCGGCCATGTTTTTTGAGATACGCCAATGTCCTCATACACATACATGGCACCTTGGACCAAGACACTGCATACCAATTTTCAAGTCAATCGGACTAACGGTCAGGTGGTTATAGCCTGTTTTATGTTTTTTTCATTTTATAGCGCCACCATGAGGCCAATCGTCGCGATTTTTTTACTGTGACCCCAGATTGAACTCATACACATGTGTACCAAGTTTGGTGAAGATACCTCATTTACATCGGGAGTTATAGCCATTTTAGTAAAATAGGCCCCTCCCACAACGTACGTTTTGGCGCCCCTTAGCGACCGTGAATCGAAATTTCCACTTTTTTTCGATAATTATTGATATTCAGACTCCAGAGAACATTTCTGCACTGGTTTGGTTCCAATCGGGCAAAAAACCAGGGACTAGTTCGCAAAAGTAGGTTTTTGACAAAATTCAAAATGGCGGAAAATCTATCATGGCGGAAATGAAATCGGAGATATACGTTTTGTTCGTCAGGCATCCAGCTTTCCAATGATATAAGACACTTGAGTCTACGACATACGGTCTAGGAGTTATGAACAGTTTCGCGCTTTTGGTTGCTATAGCGCCACCTATGGGCCAATCGGGGTCATAATCTCTGAACCTTTCCTCGATTTTTGTACTACCATCTGTCAAAGTTTCAAAGTTCCAGCTCTTACGGTTTGGGCTGCACGATGCGTTTTACGGCGGAATAATAATAATAATAATAATAATTAAAGCTGCAAGCAGCATTTATCGGGGTTCAAGCTATTAAGGCCTTTAAGGGTTTTTAAGCACAAAAGCATCAAAAGTTATCAGGTTTTATTTAGCAAGCATGTAACCACTGACATAATAGATGGAAAAGACCATTTACAGCCAATACAGGCAATGTACCATAGGAAATATATGGTTTTAAAGCTTTTTAACAGTTATAGCGCCACCTATGGTCCGATCTCCATAAAATTTGGCATGCTTGTTAATGATGTTATGTCACATATGCTCACCAATTTTTGTGAAGTTCTGAGTTTTCATTTAGGATTTATAGAATTTTTATTGTATTTTGCCACGCCCATTTTATAAATGACCCTATTACAGCCATCCAAATGCAAAAGTTCAACTTTTTTTCGATAATTATTGATCTAGAGAGTCCAGAGAATTGTCCTAGACTGGTCTGGTTCCGATCGGGCGAAAAACCTAGGACTAGTTCGCAAAAGTAGGTTTTTAACATGTTCGCGAATATTTAATGAACGGTTTGATTGACAGCAATGGTTCTTGAGGCAAAGTTGTTCAGCATGAGCAGATCTATCAAATGATATGCATATTGTGTGGATGAGTGTAACACCACGTGATTACAGAGCCATAAAACTCGTTAGCGCCAACTAGTGGCCGATTTCTTTCAAAATTCTTACAGACCTCTAGGGCCATGAGATGAACATGCCCATCGAGTTTCGTTCCGATCGGCCTCCGTTAACCTTGTCTAATAGGTGCTCAACTTTATTGGCCAATGGCGGCCATGTTTTTTGAGATACGCCAATGTCCTCATAGACATATATGGCACCTTGGGCCAAGACACTGCATACCAATTTTCAAGTCAATCGGACTAACGGTCAGGTGGTTATAGCCCTTTTCATGTTTTTTCCATGTTATAGCGCCACCTATTGTTCAATCGTCGCGATTTTTTTACTGTGACCCCAGACTGAACCCATACACATGTGTACCGAGTTTGGTTAAGCTATCTCATTTACTTTTTGAGTTATAGCCATTTTAGTAAAATAGGCTCCTCCCACAATGTTTATTTTATGCCCCCTAGCGACCTTGAATCGAAATTTCGAATTTTTTTTGATAATTATTGATCGTCAGACTCCATAGAACATTTCTGCACTGGTTTGGTTCCGATCGGACAAAAAACCTAGGACTAATTAGCAAAAGTAGTTTTTTAACAAAATTCAAAATGGCGGAAAAATTTCCATACCGGAAATGAAATCGGAGATATACGTTTTGTTCATCACGTTTCCAGCTTTCCAATGATATAAGACACTTGAGTCTACGACATACGGTCTAGGAGTTATGAGCACTTTCGCGCTTTTGGTTGTTATAGCGCCACCTATGGGCCAATCGGGGTCATAATCTCTGAACCTCTCCTCGATTTTTGTACTACCATCTGGCAAAGTTTCAAGTCTCCAGCCCTTACGGTTTGGGCTGCACGATGCGTTTTACGGCAGAAGAATAATAATAATAATAATAAAAATCCTTACAATTACAATAGGGTTTCAGCACTTCGTGCTTGAACCCCTAAAAATCAGCACAATTACAATAGGGTTTCAGCACTTCGTGCTTGAACCCCTAATTAAAGCTGCAAGCAGCATTTATCGGGGTTCAAGCAGTTATGCATTTTGTTACGATAAGTGTAACACCACGTGATTACAGAGCCGTAAAACTCGTTAGCGCCAACTAGTGGCCGACTTCTTTCAAAACTCTTACAGACCTCTACGGCCATGAGTTGAACATGCCCATCGAGTTTTGTTCCGATCGGCCTCCATTAACCTTGTCTAAGAGGTGCTCAAATTTCATTGGTCGATGGCGGCCATGTTTTTTTGAGATACATGAGATACGTTAATATCTAACGGTCAGGTAGTCATAGCCCTTTTCAAGTTTTTTTCATGTTATAGCGCCACCTAGTGTTCAATCATCGCGATGTCTTTACTGTGACCCCAGACTGAACTCATACACATGTGTACCAAGTTTGGTGAAGATATCTCATTTACTTCTCGAGTTATAGCTATTTTAGTAAAATAGGCTCCTCCCATAACATTAATTTATCAAACTCTAGTGACCAGGAACCAAAATTTCAACATTTTTTTGATAATTATTGATATTCAGACTCCAGGGAACATTTCTGTACTGGTTTGGTTACGATCGGACACAAATCCAGGGACTAGTTCGCAAAAGTAGGTTTTTAACATATTCGTGAATATTTAATGAACTGTTTGATTGACAGCAATGGTTCTTGAGGCAAAGTTGTTCAGGATGAGGAGACCTATCAAATGATATGCATTTTATGACAATAAGTGTAACACCACGTGATTACAGAGCCATAAAACTCGTTAGCGCCAACTAGTGGCCGATTTCTTTCAAAATTCTTACAGACCTCTAGGGCCATGAGTCGAACATGCCCATCGAGTTTCGTTCCGATCGGCCTCCGTTAACCTTGTCTAATAGGTGCTCAAAATTCATTGGCTGACGGCGGCCATGTTTTTTGAGATACGCCAATTTCCTCATAAACATACATGGCACCTTGGACCAAGACACTGCATACCAATTTTCAAGTCAATCGGACTAACGGTCAGGTAGTTATAGCCCTTTTCATGTTTTTTTCATGTTATAGCGCCACCTAGTGTTCAATCGTCGTGACTTTGTTACCGTGACCCCAAATTGAACTCATACACATATGTACCAAGTTTGGTGAAGATATCTAATTTACTTCTCGAGTTATAGCCATTTTAGTAAAATAGGCTCGTTCCACAACGATCAATTAGCGCCCCCTAGAAACCATGAATCGAAATTTACACTTTTTTTTGATAATTATTGACAATCAGACTCCAGAGAATCTTGCCGCACTGGTTTGGTTCCGGTCGGGCCAAAAACCTAGGACTAGTTCGCGAAAGTAGGTTTTTGGAAAAACCCCAAATACCCTAAAATTTTCCCAGGGTGACGAGCAAATCCGAGGCATGCATCTGGTCCGCCTCGAGCCAAGGATTCCAGCGATATAAGACACTTGAGCCTACGCCTCACGGTTGATGAGTTATGAGCCGTTTCGTACTTTTGCCCGCTGTAGCGCCCCCGTCAGGCCGATCGGGGCGGGCCTTGGTGACGCTGTAGGCGGTGTGAGTACTATCAGCCCCCAAAGTTTCAAGTCTCCACGACTTACGGTTTGGTCTGCCCGATCAGTTTTATGTCTGAATGTTGCATCATGGGAAAATTAACAATTACAATAGGTGTTCAGCACTGAAGTGCTTGAACCCCTAATAAGTGGCTAAAAAAGGGCCACAAAAAGGCCTCTAAAAAAAAAACTATAGGGTCTAGGCGCTTGCCGTCTGCGCTGCTGCGTTCCAAAAACTTTATCCAGCCTTCTAACATGTGCCTCGGAGAGGAAAAAGAACGTTTGTTGCCCTTTTAGCTCATTTATCATGGAAATGTGGTGCATTTTTTTTTTTACCTTTTAAACTGTGACACCCCCACTGATGGCCCGATCTCCATAAAAGTTTGCACGCTTCTTTAGAATAATATGGCGCATGTGCTCAGCTAATTTGGTGAAGCTCTGCTCTTTTCCCCCCATTTTTCAGTCATTTAAATGTCATTTTGCATAGGGTAATACAGAGGCCTTCTCACCTTTATGACAGTTAAAGCGCCACCAATGGCCCGACGTCCATGAAAGTTTTCAAGCTTCTTCAGGATCACGTGACGCATGCGCATGCCCGATTTTGTGAGCTTGTATGCAAATCAGACAGCAAGATGGCCGCTTTCAGCCATTTCATGTGTTTTTTCCATAGAAATACATCATTTTGACACCCTTTTAACAGTTATAGCGCCACCAAGTGGCCAGTCGCTGCGCCCTTTTTCACGTGACCACAGAATGAGCTCGTACATGCGTGTGCTGAGTTTGGTGCAAAAATCTCGTTCCGTTCACGAGTTATAGCCAATTAAGCAAAATGGGCTCCTCCCACTTCGAACATTTTGGCGGCCCTTAGGGACCGTGAAGCGAAATTTACACTTTTTTTTGATAATTATTGACAATCAGACTCCAGAGAATCTTGCCGCACTGGTTTGGTTCCGGTCGGGCCAAAAACCTAGGACTAGTTCGCGAAAGTAGGTTTTTGGAAAAACCCCAAATACCCTAAAATTTTCCCAGGGTGACGAGCAAATCCGAGGCATGCATCTGGTCCGCCTCGAGCCAAGGATTCCAGCGATATAAGACACTTGAGCCTACGCCTCACGGTTGATGAGTTATGAGCCGTTTCGTACTTTTGCCCGCTGTAGCGCCCCCGTCAGGCCGATCGGGGCGGGCCTTGGTGACGCTGTAGGCGGTGTGAGTACTATCAGCCCCCAAAGTTTCAAGTCTCCACGACTTACGGTTTGGTCTGCCCGATCAGTTTTATGTCTGAATGTTGCATCATGGGAAAATTAACAATTACAATAGGTGTTCAGCACTGAAATGCTTGAACCCCTAATAAGTGGCTAAAAAAGGGCCACAAAAAGGCCTCTAAAAAAAAAACTATAGGGTCTAGGCGCTTGCCGTCTGCGCTGCTGCGTTCCAAAAACTTTATCCAGCCTTCTAACATGTGCCTCGGAGAGGAAAAAGAACGTTTGTTGCCCTTTTAGCTCATTTATCATGGAAATGTGGTGCATTTTTTTTTTTACCTTTTAAACTGTGACACCCCCACTGATGGCCCGATCTCCATAAAAGTTTGCACGCTTCTTTAGAATAATATGGCGCATGTGCTCAGCTAATTTGGTGAAGCTCTGCTCTTTTCCCCCCATTTTTCAGTCATTTAAATGTCATTTTGCATAGGGTAATACAGAGGCCTTCTCACCTTTATGACAGTTAAAGCGCCACCAATGGCCCGACGTCCATGAAAGTTTTCAAGCTTCTTCAGGATCACGTGACGCATGCGCATGCCCGATTTTGTGAGCTTGTATGCAAATCAGACAGCAAGATGGCCGCTTTCAGCCATTTCATGTGTTTTTTCCATAGAAATACATCATTTTGACACCCTTTTAACAGTTATAGCGCCACCAAGTGGCCAGTCGCTGCGCCCTTTTTCACGTGACCACAGAATGAGCTCGTACATGCGTGTGCTGAGTTTGGTGCAAAAATCTCGTTCCGTTCACGAGTTATAGCCAATTAAGCAAAATGGGCTCCTCCCACTTCGAACATTTTGGCGGCCCTTAGGGACCGTGAAGCGAAATTTACACTTTTTTTTGATAATTATTGACAATCAGACTCCAGAGAATCTTGCCGCACTGGTTTGGTTCCGGTCGGGCCAAAAACCTAGGACTAGTTCGCGAAAGTAGGTTTTTGGAAAAACCCCAAATACCCTAAAATTTTCCCAGGGTGACGAGCAAATCCGAGGCATGCATCTGGTCCGCCTCGAGCCAAGGATTCCAGCGATATAAGACACTTGAGCCTACGCCTCACGGTTGATGAGTTATGAGCCGTTTCGTACTTTTGCCCGCTGTAGCGCCCCCGTCAGGCCGATCGGGGCGGGCCTTGGTGACGCTGTAGGCGGTGTGAGTACTATCAGCCCCCAAAGTTTCAAGTCTCCACGACTTACGGTTTGGTCTGCCCGATCAGTTTTATGTCTGAATGTTGCATCATGGGAAAATTAACAATTACAATAGGTGTTCAGCACTGAAGTGCTTGAACCCCTAATAAGTGGCTAAAAAAGGGCCACAAAAAGGCCTCTAAAAAAAAAACTATAGGGTCTAGGCGCTTGCCGTCTGCGCTGCTGCGTTCCAAAAACTTTATCCAGCCTTCTAACATGTGCCTCGGAGAGGAAAAAGAACGTTTGTTGCCCTTTTAGCTCATTTATCATGGAAATGTGGTGCATTTTTTTTTTTACCTTTTAAACTGTGACACCCCCACTGATGGCCCGATCTCCATAAAAGTTTGCACGCTTCTTTAGAATAATATGGCGCATGTGCTCAGCTAATTTGGTGAAGCTCTGCTCTTTTCCCCCCATTTTTCAGTCATTTAAATGTCATTTTGCATAGGGTAATACAGAGGCCTTCTCACCTTTATGACAGTTAAAGCGCCACCAATGGCCCGACGTCCATGAAAGTTTTCAAGCTTCTTCAGGATCACGTGACGCATGCGCATGCCCGATTTTGTGAGCTTGTATGCAAATCAGACAGCAAGATGGCCGCTTTCAGCCATTTCATGTGTTTTTTCCATAGAAATACATCATTTTGACACCCTTTTAACAGTTATAGCGCCACCAAGTGGCCAGTCGCTGCGCCCTTTTTCACGTGACCACAGAATGAGCTCGTACATGCGTGTGCTGAGTTTGGTGCAAAAATCTCGTTCCGTTCACGAGTTATAGCCAATTAAGCAAAA
The DNA here is from genome assembly GCF_964197995.2 of Scardinius erythrophthalmus. Taxonomy (NCBI): domain Eukaryota; kingdom Metazoa; phylum Chordata; class Actinopteri; order Cypriniformes; family Leuciscidae; genus Scardinius; species Scardinius erythrophthalmus. The sequence continues at coordinate 21,722,833 of NC_138238.1, read as the reverse complement.
TGGGCTCCTCCCACTTCGAACATTTTGGCGGCCCTTAGGGACCGTGAAGCGAAATTTACACTTTTTTTTGATAATTATTGACAATCAGACTCCAGAGAATCTTGCCGCACTGGTTTGGTTCCGGTCGGGCCAAAAACCTAGGACTAGTTCGCGAAAGTAGGTTTTTGGAAAAACCCCAAATACCCTAAAATTTTCCCGGGTGACGAGCAAATCCGAGGCATGCATCTGGTCCGCCTCGAGCCAAGGATTCCAGCGATATAAGACACTTGAGCCTACGCCTCACGGTTGATGAGTTATGAGCCGTTTCGTACTTTTGCCCGCTGTAGCGCCCCCGTCAGGCCGATCGGGGCGGGCCTTGGTGACGCTGTAGGCGGTGTGAGTACTATCAGCCCCCAAAGTTTCAAGTCTCCACGACTTACGGTTTGGTCTGCCCGATCAGTTTTATGTCTGAATGTTGCATCATGGGAAAATTAACAATTACAATAGGTGTTCAGCACTGAAGTGCTTGAACCCCTAATAAGTGGCTAAAAAAGGGCCACAAAAAGGCCTCTAAAAAAAAAACTATAGGGTCTAGGCGCTTGCCGTCTGCGCTGCTGCGTTCCAAAAACTTTATCCAGCCTTCTAACATGTGCCTCGGAGAGGAAAAAGAACGTTTGTTGCCCTTTTAGCTCATTTATCATGGAAATGTGGTGCATTTTTTTTTTTACCTTTTAAACTGTGACACCCCCACTGATGGCCCGATCTCCATAAAAGTTTGCACGCTTCTTTAGAATAATATGGCGCATGTGCTCAGCTAATTTGGTGAAGCTCTGCTCTTTTCCCCCCATTTTTCAGTCATTTAAATGTCATTTTGCATAGGGTAATACAGAGGCCTTCTCACCTTTATGACAGTTAAAGCGCCACCAATGGCCCGACGTCCATGAAAGTTTTCAAGCTTCTTCAGGATCACGTGACGCATGCGCATGCCCGATTTTGTGAGCTTGTATGCAAATCAGACAGCAAGATGGCCGCTTTCAGCCATTTCATGTGTTTTTTCCATAGAAATACATCATTTTGACACCCTTTTAACAGTTATAGCGCCACCAAGTGGCCAGTCGCTGCGCCCTTTTTCACGTGACCACAGAATGAGCTCGTACATGCGTGTGCTGAGTTTGGTGCAAAAATCTCGTTCCGTTCACGAGTTATAGCCAATTAAGCAAAATGGGCTCCTCCCACTTCGAACATTTTGGCGGCCCTTAGGGACCGTGAAGCGAAATTTACACTTTTTTTTGATAATTATTGACAATCAGACTCCAGAGAATCTTGCCGCACTGGTTTGGTTCCGGTCGGGCCAAAAACCTAGGACTAGTTCGCGAAAGTAGGTTTTTGGAAAAACCCCAAATACCCTAAAATTTTCCCAGGGTGACGAGCAAATCCGAGGCATGCATCTGGTCCGCCTCGAGCCAAGGATTCCAGCGATATAAGACACTTGAGCCTACGCCTCACGGTTGATGAGTTATGAGCCGTTTCGTACTTTTGCCCGCTGTAGCGCCCCCGTCAGGCCGATCGGGGCGGGCCTTGGTGACGCTGTAGGCGGTGTGAGTACTATCAGCCCCCAAAGTTTCAAGTCTCCACGACTTACGGTTTGGTCTGCCCGATCAGTTTTATGTCTGAATGTTGCATCATGGGAAAATTAACAATTACAATAGGTGTTCAGCACTGAAGTGCTTGAACCCCTAATAAGTGGCTAAAAAAGGGCCACAAAAAGGCCTCTAAAAAAAAAACTATAGGGTCTAGGCGCTTGCCGTCTGCGCTGCTGCGTTCCAAAAACTTTATCCAGCCTTCTAACATGTGCCTCGGAGAGGAAAAAGAACGTTTGTTGCCCTTTTAGCTCATTTATCATGGAAATGTGGTGCATTTTTTTTTTTACCTTTTAAACTGTGACACCCCCACTGATGGCCCGATCTCCATAAAAGTTTGCACGCTTCTTTAGAATAATATGGCGCATGTGCTCAGCTAATTTGGTGAAGCTCTGCTCTTTTCCCCCCATTTTTCAGTCATTTAAATGTCATTTTGCATAGGGTAATACAGAGGCCTTCTCACCTTTATGACAGTTAAAGCGCCACCAATGGCCCGACGTCCATGAAAGTTTTCAAGCTTCTTCAGGATCACGTGACGCATGCGCATGCCCGATTTTGTGAGCTTGTATGCAAATCAGACAGCAAGATGGCCGCTTTCAGCCATTTCATGTGTTTTTTCCATAGAAATACATCATTTTGACACCCTTTTAACAGTTATAGCGCCACCAAGTGGCCAGTCGCTGCGCCCTTTTTCACGTGACCACAGAATGAGCTCGTACATGCGTGTGCTGAGTTTGGTGCAAAAATCTCGTTCCGTTCACGAGTTATAGCCAATTAAGCAAAATGGGCTCCTCCCACTTCGAACATTTTGGCGGCCCTTAGGGACCGTGAAGCGAAATTTACACTTTTTTTTGATAATTATTGACAATCAGACTCCAGAGAATCTTGCCGCACTGGTTTGGTTCCGGTCGGGCCAAAAACCTAGGACTAGTTCGCGAAAGTAGGTTTTTGGAAAAACCCCAAATACCCTAAAATTTTCCCAGGGTGACGAGCAAATCCGAGGCATGCATCTGGTCCGCCTCGAGCCAAGGATTCCAGCGATATAAGACACTTGAGCCTACGCCTCACGGTTGATGAGTTATGAGCCGTTTCGTACTTTTGCCCGCTGTAGCGCCCCCGTCAGGCCGATCGGGGCGGGCCTTGGTGACGCTGTAGGCGGTGTGAGTACTATCAGCCCCCAAAGTTTCAAGTCTCCACGACTTACGGTTTGGTCTGCCCGATCAGTTTTATGTCTGAATGTTGCATCATGGGAAAATTAACAATTACAATAGGTGTTCAGCACTGAAGTGCTTGAACCCCTAATAAGTGGCTAAAAAAGGGCCACAAAAAGGCCTCTAAAAAAAAAACTATAGGGTCTAGGCGCTTGCCGTCTGCGCTGCTGCGTTCCAAAAACTTTATCCAGCCTTCTAACATGTGCCTCGGAGAGGAAAAAGAACGTTTGTTGCCCTTTTAGCTCATTTATCATGGAAATGTGGTGCATTTTTTTTTTTACCTTTTAAACTGTGACACCCCCACTGATGGCCCGATCTCCATAAAAGTTTGCACGCTTCTTTAGAATAATATGGCGCATGTGCTCAGCTAATTTGGTGAAGCTCTGCTCTTTTCCCCCCATTTTTCAGTCATTTAAATGTCATTTTGCATAGGGTAATACAGAGGCCTTCTCACCTTTATGACAGTTAAAGCGCCACCAATGGCCCGACGTCCATGAAAGTTTTCAAGCTTCTTCAGGATCACGTGACGCATGCGCATGCCCGATTTTGTGAGCTTGTATGCAAATCAGACAGCAAGATGGCCGCTTTCAGCCATTTCATGTGTTTTTTCCATAGAAATACATCATTTTGACACCCTTTTAACAGTTATAGCGCCACCAAGTGGCCAGTCGCTGCGCCCTTTTTCACGTGACCACAGAATGAGCTCGTACATGCGTGTGCTGAGTTTGGTGCAAAAATCTCGTTCCGTTCACGAGTTATAGCCAATTAAGCAAAATGGGCTCCTCCCACTTCGAACATTTTGGCGGCCCTTAGGGACCGTGAAGCGAAATTTACACTTTTTTTTGATAATTATTGACAATCAGACTCCAGAGAATCTTGCCGCACTGGTTTGGTTCCGGTCGGGCCAAAAACCTAGGACTAGTTCGCGAAAGTAGGTTTTTGGAAAAACCCCAAATACCCTAAAATTTTCCCAGGGTGACGAGCAAATCCGAGGCATGCATCTGGTCCGCCTCGAGCCAAGGATTCCAGCGATATAAGACACTTGAGCCTACGCCTCACGGTTGATGAGTTATGAGCCGTTTCGTACTTTTGCCCGCTGTAGCGCCCCCGTCAGGCCGATCGGGGCGGGCCTTGGTGACGCTGTAGGCGGTGTGAGTACTATCAGCCCCCAAAGTTTCAAGTCTCCACGACTTACGGTTTGGTCTGCCCGATCAGTTTTATGTCTGAATGTTGCATCATGGGAAAATTAACAATTACAATAGGTGTTCAGCACTGAAGTGCTTGAACCCCTAATAAGTGGCTAAAAAAGGGCCACAAAAAGGCCTCTAAAAAAAAAACTATAGGGTCTAGGCGCTTGCCGTCTGCGCTGCTGCGTTCCAAAAACTTTATCCAGCCTTCTAACATGTGCCTCGGAGAGGAAAAAGAACGTTTGTTGCCCTTTTAGCTCATTTATCATGGAAATGTGGTGCATTTTTTTTTTTACCTTTTAAACTGTGACACCCCCACTGATGGCCCGATCTCCATAAAAGTTTGCACGCTTCTTTAGAATAATATGGCGCATGTGCTCAGCTAATTTGGTGAAGCTCTGCTCTTTTCCCCCCATTTTTCAGTCATTTAAATGTCATTTTGCATAGGGTAATACAGAGGCCTTCTCACCTTTATGACAGTTAAAGCGCCACCAATGGCCCGACGTCCATGAAAGTTTTCAAGCTTCTTCAGGATCACGTGACGCATGCGCTCGCCCGATTTTGTGAGCTTGTATGCAAATCAGACAGCAAGATGGCCGCTTTCAGCCATTTCATGTGTTTTTTCCATAGAAATACATCATTTTGACACCCTTTTAACAGTTATAGCGCCACCAAGTGGCCAGTCGCTGCGCCCTTTTTCACGTGACCACAGAATGAGCTCGTACATGCGTGTGCTGAGTTTGGTGCAAAAATCTCGTTCCGTTCACGAGTTATAGCCAATTAAGCAAAATGGGCTCCTCCCACTTCGAACATTTTGGCGGCCCTTAGGGACCGTGAAGCGAAATTTACACTTTTTTTTGATAATTATTGACAATCAGACTCCAGAGAATCTTGCCGCACTGGTTTGGTTCCGGTCGGGCCAAAAACCTAGGACTAGTTCGCGAAAGTAGGTTTTTGGAAAAACCCCAAATACCCTAAAATTTTCCCAGGGTGACGAGCAAATCCGAGGCATGCATCTGGTCCGCCTCGAGCCAAGGATTCCAGCGATATAAGACACTTGAGCCTACGCCTCACGGTTGATGAGTTATGAGCCGTTTCGTACTTTTGCCCGCTGTAGCGCCCCCGTCAGGCCGATCGGGGCGGGCCTTGGTGACGCTGTAGGCGGTGTGAGTACTATCAGCCCCCAAAGTTTCAAGTCTCCACGACTTACGGTTTGGTCTGCCCGATCAGTTTTATGTCTGAATGTTGCATCATGGGAAAATTAACAATTACAATAGGTGTTCAGCACTGAAGTGCTTGAACCCCTAATAAGTGGCTAAAAAAGGGCCACAAAAAGGCCTCTAAAAAAAAAACTATAGGGTCTAGGCGCTTGCCGTCTGCGCTGCTGCGTTCCAAAAACTTTATCCAGCCTTCTAACATGTGCCTCGGAGAGGAAAAAGAACGTTTGTTGCCCTTTTAGCTCATTTATCATGGAAATGTGGTGCATTTTTTTTTTTACCTTTTAAACTGTGACACCCCCACTGATGGCCCGATCTCCATAAAAGTTTGCACGCTTCTTTAGAATAATATGGCGCATGTGCTCAGCTAATTTGGTGAAGCTCTGCTCTTTTCCCCCCATTTTTCAGTCATTTAAATGTCATTTTGCATAGGGTAATACAGAGGCCTTCTCACCTTTATGACAGTTAAAGCGCCACCAATGGCCCGACGTCCATGAAAGTTTTCAAGCTTCTTCAGGATCACGTGACGCATGCGCTCGCCCGATTTTGTGAGCTTGTATGCAAATCAGACAGCAAGATGGCCGCTTTCAGCCATTTCATGTGTTTTTTCCATAGAAATACATCATTTTGACACCCTTTTAACAGTTATAGCGCCACCAAGTGGCCAGTCGCTGCGCCCTTTTTCACGTGACCACAGAATGAGCTCGTACATGCGTGTGCTGAGTTTGGTGCAAAAATCTCGTTCCGTTCACGAGTTATAGCCAATTAAGCAAAATGGGCTCCTCCCACTTCGAACATTTTGGCGGCCCTTAGGGACCGTGAAGCGAAATTTACACTTTTTTTTGATAATTATTGACAATCAGACTCCAGAGAATCTTGCCGCACTGGTTTGGTTCCGGTCGGGCCAAAAACCTAGGACTAGTTCGCGAAAGTAGGTTTTTGGAAAAACCCCAAATACCCTAAAATTTTCCCAGGGTGACGAGCAAATCCGAGGCATGCATCTGGTCCGCCTCGAGCCAAGGATTCCAGCGATATAAGACACTTGAGCCTACGCCTCACGGTTGATGAGTTATGAGCCGTTTCGTACTTTTGCCCGCTGTAGCGCCCCCGTCAGGCCGATCGGGGCGGGCCTTGGTGACGCTGTAGGCGGTGTGAGTACTATCAGCCCCCAAAGTTTCAAGTCTCCACGACTTACGGTTTGGTCTGCCCGATCAGTTTTATGTCTGAATGTTGCATCATGGGAAAATTAACAATTACAATAGGTGTTCAGCACTGAAGTGCTTGAACCCCTAATAAGTGGCTAAAAAAGGGCCACAAAAAGGCCTCTAAAAAAAAAACTATAGGGTCTAGGCGCTTGCCGTCTGCGCTGCTGCGTTCCAAAAACTTTATCCAGCCTTCTAACATGTGCCTCGGAGAGGAAAAAGAACGTTTGTTGCCCTTTTAGCTCATTTATCATGGAAATGTGGTGCATTTTTTTTTTTACCTTTTAAACTGTGACACCCCCACTGATGGCCCGATCTCCATAAAAGTTTGCACGCTTCTTTAGAATAATATGGCGCATGTGCTCAGCTAATTTGGTGAAGCTCTGCTCTTTTCCCCCCATTTTTCAGTCATTTAAATGTCATTTTGCATAGGGTAATACAGAGGCCTTCTCACCTTTATGACAGTTAAAGCGCCACCAATGGCCCGACGTCCATGAAAGTTTTCAAGCTTCTTCAGGATCACGTGACGCATGCGCTCGCCCGATTTTGTGAGCTTGTATGCAAATCAGACAGCAAGATGGCCGCTTTCAGCCATTTCATGTGTTTTTTCCATAGAAATACATCATTTTGACACCCTTTTAACAGTTATAGCGCCACCAAGTGGCCAGTCGCTGCGCCCTTTTTCACGTGACCACAGAATGAGCTCGTACATGCGTGTGCTGAGTTTGGTGCAAAAATCTCGTTCCGTTCACGAGTTATAGCCAATTAAGCAAAATGGGCTCCTCCCACTTCGAACATTTTGGCGGCCCTTAGGGACCGTGAAGCGAAATTTACACTTTTTTTTGATAATTATTGACAATCAGACTCCAGAGAATCTTGCCGCACTGGTTTGGTTCCGGTCGGGCCAAAAACCTAGGACTAGTTCGCGAAAGTAGGTTTTTGGAAAAACCCCAAATACCCTAAAATTTTCCCAGGGTGACGAGCAAATCCGAGGCATGCATCTGGTCCGCCTCGAGCCAAGGATTCCAGCGATATAAGACACTTGAGCCTACGCCTCACGGTTGATGAGTTATGAGCCGTTTCGTACTTTTGCCCGCTGTAGCGCCCCCGTCAGGCCGATCGGGGCGGGCCTTGGTGACGCTGTAGGCGGTGTGAGTACTATCAGCCCCCAAAGTTTCAAGTCTCCACGACTTACGGTTTGGTCTGCCCGATCAGTTTTATGTCTGAATGTTGCATCATGGGAAAATTAACAATTACAATAGGTGTTCAGCACTGAAGTGCTTGAACCCCTAATAAGTGGCTAAAAAAGGGCCACAAAAAGGCCTCTAAAAAAAAAACTATAGGGTCTAGGCGCTTGCCGTCTGCGCTGCTGCGTTCCAAAAACTTTATCCAGCCTTCTAACATGTGCCTCGGAGAGGAAAAAGAACGTTTGTTGCCCTTTTAGCTCATTTATCATGGAAATGTGGTGCATTTTTTTTTTTACCTTTTAAACTGTGACACCCCCACTGATGGCCCGATCTCCATAAAAGTTTGCACGCTTCTTTAGAATAATATGGCGCATGTGCTCAGCTAATTTGGTGAAGCTCTGCTCTTTTCCCCCCATTTTTCAGTCATTTAAATGTCATTTTGCATAGGGTAATACAGAGGCCTTCTCACCTTTATGACAGTTAAAGCGCCACCAATGGCCCGACGTCCATGAAAGTTTTCAAGCTTCTTCAGGATCACGTGACGCATGCGCTCGCCCGATTTTGTGAGCTTGTATGCAAATCAGACAGCAAGATGGCCGCTTTCAGCCATTTCATGTGTTTTTTCCATAGAAATACATCATTTTGACACCCTTTTAACAGTTATAGCGCCACCAAGTGGCCAGTCGCTGCGCCCTTTTTCACGTGACCACAGAATGAGCTCGTACATGCGTGTGCTGAGTTTGGTGCAAAAATCTCGTTCCGTTCACGAGTTATAGCCAATTAAGCAAAATGGGCTCCTCCCACTTCGAACATTTTGGCGGCCCTTAGGGACCGTGAAGCGAAATTTACACTTTTTTTTGATAATTATTGACAATCAGACTCCAGAGAATCTTGCCGCACTGGTTTGGTTCCGGTCGGGCCAAAAACCTAGGACTAGTTCGCGAAAGTAGGTTTTTGGAAAAACCCCAAATACCCTAAAATTTTCCCAGGGTGACGAGCAAATCCGAGGCATGCATCTGGTCCGCCTCGAGCCAAGGATTCCAGCGATATAAGACACTTGAGCCTACGCCTCACGGTTGATGAGTTATGAGCCGTTTCGTACTTTTGCCCGCTGTAGCGCCCCCGTCAGGCCGATCGGGGCGGGCCTTGGTGACGCTGTAGGCGGTGTGAGTACTATCAGCCCCCAAAGTTTCAAGTCTCCACGACTTACGGTTTGGTCTGCCCGATCAGTTTTATGTCTGAATGTTGCATCATGGGAAAATTAACAATTACAATAGGTGTTCAGCACTGAAGTGCTTGAACCCCTAATAAGTGGCTAAAAAAGGGCCACAAAAAGGCCTCTAAAAAAAAAACTATAGGGTCTAGGCGCTTGCCGTCTGCGCTGCTGCGTTCCAAAAACTTTATCCAGCCTTCTAACATGTGCCTCGGAGAGGAAAAAGAACGTTTGTTGCCCTTTTAGCTCATTTATCATGGAAATGTGGTGCATTTTTTTTTTTACCTTTTAAACTGTGACACCCCCACTGATGGCCCGATCTCCATAAAAGTTTGCACGCTTCTTTAGAATAATATGGCGCATGTGCTCAGCTAATTTGGTGAAGCTCTGCTCTTTTCCCCCCATTTTTCAGTCATTTAAATGTCATTTTGCATAGGGTAATACAGAGGCCTTCTCACCTTTATGACAGTTAAAGCGCCACCAATGGCCCGACGTCCATGAAAGTTTTCAAGCTTCTTCAGGATCACGTGACGCATGCGCTCGCCCGATTTTGTGAGCTTGTATGCAAATCAGACAGCAAGATGGCCGCTTTCAGCCATTTCATGTGTTTTTTCCATAGAAATACATCATTTTGACACCCTTTTAACAGTTATAGCGCCACCAAGTGGCCAGTCGCTGCGCCCTTTTTCACGTGACCACAGAATGAGCTCGTACATGCGTGTGCTGAGTTTGGTGCAAAAATCTCGTTCCGTTCACGAGTTATAGCCAATTAAGCAAAATGGGCTCCTCCCACTTCGAACATTTTGGCGGCCCTTAGGGACCGTGAAGCGAAATTTACACTTTTTTTTGATAATTATTGACAATCAGACTCCAGAGAATCTTGCCGCACTGGTTTGGTTCCGGTCGGGCCAAAAACCTAGGACTAGTTCGCGAAAGTAGGTTTTTGGAAAAACCCCAAATACCCTAAAATTTTCCCAGGGTGACGAGCAAATCCGAGGCATGCATCTGGTCCGCCTCGAGCCAAGGATTCCAGCGATATAAGACACTTGAGCCTACGCCTCACGGTTGATGAGTTATGAGCCGTTTCGTACTTTTGCCCGCTGTAGCGCCCCCGTCAGGCCGATCGGGGCGGGCCTTGGTGACGCTGTAGGCGGTGTGAGTACTATCAGCCCCCAAAGTTTCAAGTCTCCACGACTTACGGTTTGGTCTGCCCGATCAGTTTTATGTCTGAATGTTGCATCATGGGAAAATTAACAATTACAATAGGTGTTCAGCACTGAAGTGCTTGAACCCCTAATAATAATAAAAATCAGCACAATTACAATAGGGTTTCAGCACTTCGTGCTTGAACCCCTAATAAAAATCAGCACAATTACAATAGGGTTTCAGCACTTCGTGCTTGAACCCCTAATAAGAAGAGACGTTTTGGACAGTTATAGCGCCACCTATGGTCCGATCTTCACGAAACTTGGCATGCTTCTTCACCATGGTCTGACACACCTGCTCATCGATTTTTGTGAAGTTTGGGGTTTTCCCTTAGGTTGTATAGGCTTTTGAGTGTTTTTTTGTCCCGCCCCTTCCCTAAATGACCCTGTTACAGCCAGGCCAATGCAAAAGTTCAACTTTCTTTCAATAATTATTGATCTAGAGACTCCAGAGAATTGTGCTAGACTGGTCTGGTCTGGATTGGGCCAAAAACCTAGGACTAGTTCGCAAAAGTAGGTTTTGGACAAAATTGCCCATAACAAATTTTTTTTGCTCGGATCGGGATTTGGAGATAGCCATTTTGTCCGTCTGGAGCCAGGGATCACAGTGATGCTAAAATTGAGACTCTAGGACAAACTGTCTAGGAGTTATGAGCAATTTAGTAAATTTGGTCATTATAGCGCCACCTATAGGCCAATCGGGGTCATATTTTGATAGGTTCTCCCCAAATTGAGGACTACCATTTGGCCAAGTTTCAAGGTTCCAGCTCTTACGGTTTGGGCTGCACAATGCGTTTTAGGGCGGAATAATAATAATAATTAAAGCTGCAAGCAGCATTTATCGGGGTTCAAGCAGTTAAGGCCTTTAAGGCATTTAAGCACAAAAGCATCAAAAGTTATTAAGATTTATTTAGCAAGCATGTAACCACTGACATAATAGATGGAAAAGACCATTTACAGCCAATACAGGCAATTTGCCATGGGATATATATGGTTTTAAAGCTTTTTAACAGTTATAGCGCCACCTATGCTCCGATCTCCATAGAATTGTTTACTGTGACCTCAAATTGAACCCATACACATGTGTACTGAGTTTGGTGAAGATATCTCAGTATAGGCTCCTCCCACAACGATTTGCCACATTCTAGAATTATTTAATATGATTCTAGCATGATTTACTATCATATACCATGTTCCAGAATGATTTATTAGGATTCTAGCATGATTTACCTTGATACACCTCATTTCAGTATTATTTACTATGATTTACAATGTTTCTAGCATGATTAACCACATTACTAGCAAATATGTGAAGTGTCAGTGCAAATGAGGTGATGAACACTGACAAAATATTATTGTGTTATAATAGTTAGTTATATACGTGATTTTTAGTGTGTGTCCAAGTATGAATGCAAAAGCACATGTAAAATATTTCATTATTAAGTAGACTGGCCAGCAGAGGGCAGTAGAAGACCACTTATTGGCTCACTTTCACTTTAAACCAGTTTTCTGCACTAAAGCAAACCAGTTTTTCCATGTTAACTCAATGCATGCTTACACACACACACACACACACACACACACACACACACACACACACACACACACACACACACACACACACAAACACACACACACACACACACACACACACACACACACACACACACACACACACACACACATACACACACAGCATAGTTAACCATGATTTACCATGATATACCACGTTCTAGTATTATTTACCAGGAGATAAACGACAATCTAGGATTATTTACTTTGATTTACCATGTTTCTAGCCTGATTTATCACATTACTAGCAATTATTTGAAGTGTCAGTGCAAATAAAGTGGTTAACACTGACAAAATATGATTGTGTTATAATAGTTATTGCTATATAAGTGATTTTTTTAGTGTGTATTCAAGTATGAATGCAAGCACATGTTGAAATATTTCATTAATAAGTAGAATGGCCAGCAGAGGGCAGTAGAAGACCACTTATTGGCTCACTTTCACTTTAAACCAGTTTTCTGCACTAAAGCAAACCAGTTTATCCATGTTAACTCAATGCATGCTTACACACACACACACACACACACACAGCATAGTTAACCATGATTTACCATGATTTACCACATTACTAGCAATTATTTGAAGTGTCAGTGCAAATAAAGTGATTAACACTGACAAAATATGATTGTTATAATAGTTATTGCTATATAAGTGATTTTTAGTGTGTATTCAAGTATAAATGCAAGCACATGTGGAAAAATTTAATTAATAAGTAGAATGGCCAGCAGAGGGCAGTAGAAGACCACTTATTGGCTCACTTTCACTTTAAACCTCATGATTTTGACCAGTTTTCTGCACTAAAGCAAACCAGTGTTTCCATGTTAACTCAATAATGCATACTTGCTACATATGCTACACACAATAATGCTACACACACACACACACACACACACACACACACACACACACACACAAATGTTTCAGTGATATTGGTGTCACATTCACCTTCATCACATTCACCTTTTGTCTTCATCACATTCACCATCTGTCGTCATCACCTGCACCTGCTCCTCATCACCCTCCTCGTCATCACCTGCTCCTCATCATCATAACCGTCACCTGTTGTCCTTGTCTTGATCTGTGTATTTAAGTTCCCCTCTCATCCATTATCATTGTCGGTTATTGTTTGTGCACTAGCACTCTGTTATGTTTGTTTTCATGTTGGAAAATAAAACCTTTGTTATATTTGTACCACACACACACACACACACACACACACACACACACACACACACACACACACACACACACACACACACACACACACACACACACACACACACACACACCATCATTTATCATGATTTACCATGGCTGATACCAATACCAATATGAGAAAATGACTATTTTAAACAGCAGGGGGCAGTAAAATACCACTTATTGGCTTAACATGCCATTAATTCATATCATTTTCACCTTTTTAACTGTTATAGAGGCAAATTTTGTCCGATCTGTCTGAAAATTTTCATGCTTGTTCAGGGTGATATTTCACACGTTCTGACTTGTTTTTAAGAAGGTCTGAGCATTGATTAAAGAGATATAGGCTTTCAGGGACACTTGGTAAAGGCCAGATTTTGAAGTGAACCTATTATAGCTATCCAAATGAAGTAGTTCAACTTTTTCTGACAATTATTGATCTAGTGAGTCCAGAGAATTGTATTGCACTAGTTTTGAACATTATGATATGAAAATTATATGATCAGAGATGGAAAAGACCATTTACAGCCAATACAGGCAGTTTACCATAGGAAATATATGATTTTAAAGCTTTTTAACAGTTATAGCGCCACCTATCGTCCGATCTCCATAGAATTTTTCATGCTTGTTAATGATGTTATGTCACATATGCTTACCAATTTTTGTGAAGTTCTGAGTTTTTATTTAGGATTTATAGGCTTTTTAATGTATTTTGACACGCCCATTTTATAAATTACCCTATTACAGCCATCCAAATGCAAAAGTTCAACTTTTTTTTGATAATTATTGATCTAGAGAGTCCAGAGAATTGTCCTAGACTGGTCTGGTTCCGATCGGGCAAAAAACCTAGGACTAGTTCGCAAAAGTAGGTTTTTAACATATTAATGAATAATTAATGAACAGTTTGATTGACATCAATGGTTCTTGAGGCAAAGTTGTTCAGGATGAGGAGATCTATCAAATGATATGCATATTGTGTGGATATTTGTAACACCACGTGATTACAGAGCCGTAAAACTCGTTAGCGCCAACTAGTGGCCGATTTCTTTCAAAATTCTTACAGACCTTTAGGGCCATGAGCCGAACATGCCCATTGAGTTTCGTTCCGATCGGCCTCCGTTAACCTTGTCTAATAGGTGCTCAAACTTCGTTGGCCAATGGCGGCCATGTTTTTTGAGATACGCCAATGTCCTCATACACATACATGGCACCTTGGACCAAGACACTGCATACCAATTTTCAAGTCAATCGAACTAACGGTCAGGTGGTTATAGCCTGTTTTATGTTTTTTTCATTTTATAGCGCCACCATGAGGCCAATCGTCGCGATTTTTTTACTGTGACCCCAGAGTAAGCTCATACACATGTGTACCAAGTTTGGTGAAGATACCTCATTTACATCGGGAGTTATAGCCATTTTAGTAAAATAGGCCCCTCCCACAACGTACGTTTTGGCGCCCCTTAGCGACCGTGAATCGAAATTTCCACTTTTTTTCGATAATTATTGATATTCAGTCTCCAGAGAACATTTCTGCACTAGTTTGGTTCCAATCGGGCAAAAAACCAGGGACTAGTTCGCAAAAGTAGATTTTTGACAAAATTCAAAATGGCGGAAAATCTATCATGGCGGAAATGAAATCGGAGATATACGTTTTGTTCGTCAGGCGTCCAGCTTTCCAATGATATAAGACACTTGAGTCTACGACATACGGTCTAGGAGTTATGAGCAGGTTCGCGCTTTTGGTTGTTATAGCGCCACCTATGGGCCAATCGGGGTCATAATCTCTGAACCTTTCCTCGATTTTTGTACTACCATCTGTCAAAGTTTCAAAGTTCCAGCTCTTACGGTTTGGGCTGCACGATGCGTTTTACGGCAGAATAATAATAATAATAATAATTAAAGCTGCAAGCAGCATTTATCGGGGTTCAAGCATTTAAGGCCTTTAGGCACATAAGCATTTAAGACATTAAGATTTATTTAGAAAGCTTTTAACCACTGAAATAATAGATGGAAAAGTCCATTTACAGCCAATACAGGCAATTTACCATAGGAAATATGTGTTTTTTAAAGCTTTTTAACAGTTATAGCACCATCTATAGTCCGATCTCCATGAAATTTTGCATGCTTGTTAATGATGTTATGGCACATAAGCTCACCAATTTTCGTGAAGTTCTGAGTTTTCGTTTAGGATTTATAGGCTTTTGAGTGCATTTTGCCACGCCCATTTTCTTTATGACCCAATATACCCATGCGAAAAATGCAAAAGTTCAACTTTTTTTTGATAATTATTGATCTTGAGAGTCCATAGAATTGTCCTAGACTCGTTTGGTTCTGATCGGGCGAAAAACCTAGGACTAGTTCGCAAAAGTAGGTTTTTAACATAATTACGAATATTTAATGAACGGTTTGATTGACAGCAATGGTTCTTGAGGCAAAGTTGTTCAACAAGAGGAGATCTATCAAATGGTATGCATTTTGTGACAATAAGTGTAACACCACGTGATTACAGAGCCATAAAACTCGTTAGCGCCAACTAGTGGCCGATTTCTTTTAAAATTCTTACAGACCTCTAGGGCCATGAGTCGAACATGCCCACCGAGTTTCGTTCCGATAGGCCTCCGTTAACCTTGTCTAATAGGTGCTCAAACTTCATTGGCCGATGGCGGCCATGTTTTTTGAGATACACCAATGTCCTCATAGACATACATGGCACCTTGGACCAAGACACTGCATACCAATTTTCAAGTCAATCGGACTAACGGTCAGGTGGTTATAGCCTGTTTTATGTTTTTTTCATGTTATAGCACCACCATGTGACCAATCGCCGCGATTTTTTTACCGTGACCTCATATTGACGTCTTACACATGTGTACCAGGTTTGGTTAAAATACCTCTTTTACTTCTGGAGTTATAGCCATTTTAGTAAAATAGGCTCCTCCCACAACGTTAATTTTGCACCCCCTAGCGACCGTGAATCGAAATTTCAACTTTTTTTTGATAATTATTGATATTCAGACTCCAGAGAACAATTCTGCACTGGTTTGGTTCCGATCGGGCAAAAAACCAGGGACTAGTTCGCAAAAGTAGATTTTCGACAAAATTCAAAATGGCGGAAAATCTATCATGGCGGAAATAAAATCGGAGATATACGTTTTGTTCGTCAGGCGTCCAGCTTTCCAATGATATAAGACACTTGAGTCTATGACTTACGGTCTAGGAGTTATGAGCAGTTTCGCGCTTTTGGTTGCTATAGCGCCACCTATGGGCCAATCGGGGTCATAATTTGATAACCTCTCCTCGATTTTTGTACTACCATATGGCAAAGTTTCAAAGCTCTAGCCCTTACGGTTTGGGCTGCACGATGCGTTTTACGGCAGAATAATAATAATAATTAAAGCTGCAAGCAGCATTTATCGGGGTTCAAGCAGTTAAGGCCTTTAAGACCTTTAAGCACAAAAGCATAAAAAAGACATCAAGTTTTATTTAGCAAGCATTTAAACACTGACATCATAGATGGAAAAGACCGTGTTCTAGCATGATTTACCATGATATACCACGTTCTAGAATGATTTACCAGGATTCTAACATGATTTACCTCGATACACCACATTCTACTATTATTTACGACTTACCATGTTTCTAGCGTGATTTACCATGATTTACCACATTACTAGCAATTATGTGAAGTGTCAGTGCAAATGAAGTGATAAACACTGACAAAATATGAATGTCTTATAATAGTTAGTTATATAAGTGATTTTTAGAGTCTAAATATGAATGTGAGCACATGTGAAAAGAACATGTGAAAAGACTTCATTAATAAGTAGAATGGCCAGCAGAGGGCACTAGAAGACCACTTATTGGTTCACTTTCACTTTAAACTTCATGATTTTCACCAGTTGTCTGCACTAAATTTTTCCATGTTAACTCCATAATGCATGCTCTCACACACACACACACACACACACACACACAAATATGTTTTTTGGATATGTTATTGAAAAATATATTTATTTGTCTATAGGCATTTCTTTGTGATCTAATAATATAAAACTATGTTACCAGTATAGGGCTGTAACGATTCCTCGATTATAGTCAAGTACTCGATTTAAAAAAATCCTTGATTGCAATTTACCCCTCAGTAATGGGCAAAATACCGAAAGTGGTGCGTTCCACAGACGAGAATCCAACAACCACAGAATTACACAGTTTTCTAAGACAACGCAATATATTTAAAGAGCATCTTGCATGTAAAAAAAAAATCTAAATGAATATATAACCGTGTATGAAAATACCATATGAAAAGATAATGCAGGATTTAAAATGTTTTAAAATGACATAAGGACACCAATTTAGTAGATAAAGTGAGCGTTTCCTTTGATTGCTCATACAAACCGCTTTTTTTCAACATTGCGTCATTTTACGTCACACGAGGGAGATGTGTGCTGTGCTCTGCCGCAGCTCAGTGCAGAGTAGGTTGGTATTCAGTAAGAGCGGTCGTGAGTTAGTGTGTTTTCAGTAGTTTTTGTATTTCAATTTATCATCGTCATGGTAAATTTTTGTGTTTGTGGAGCTTGCAAAAACTCCAGCCTGTCAGGACATCGAGTCCACCGGTTTCCTAACAAGAAAAAGGACGGTGCTATCTTTCGTGCCTGGGTGCGGTTTGTGCAGGTGAAGAGACAGGATTTCTCTTCCGCGTCGGCTTCGGAAAATGCGGTCGTGTGTAGCGTTCACTTCAGATCGGAGGATTATCGTCCCGGCGATATGATGGAGTTCAACCTGGGATACCGAAGTAAGAACCGGGTGAGACTCAGAGCTGGTGCGGTGCGGTTCCTTCAGTGCACGCATCTTCGGGTTCTCCCGCCGGATGTAGGCGCGAGCACAACATCAACTGGCAAACGCAATGTAAGCGGAACGAAACTGAGCTACTCGTTATTGTGTTTGTGTGGACCGTTTATCAGTTTGGACCAGTGCAGCGCGAGCCTGATCAAGCAACACTGTAACTGCGAGATCCAGTAAATAAAGCATTTGAATTCGCCACTGAAGTAATAACATCGCTTGCGAGATCTAGTGAGAAATATTCACATTTCTCCGTTATTAACGGATCAAACAGCGCTGACGTGGAAACCAGGAATAAACATTGTGCAATGAATGAACAAACTATCCAGTTTCCATAGATCAGCAACATTCACCATGGCTTGACTGTAGTAACGCTAACTGCAACCATGGAAGTTTGTCATTTTCCACTAAGGCCCAGTATGCATCCACCTCCCTGCAACACTGACTTTCCTCAGCTGTAAACATTGCCTCGCATTTCCCACACAAGCACCTATGGAACAAAAAAAATGTATCAGGAATAAATATCTCTCTGTCTCGATGAGAAATCGCTAAGTTATATCACGTAACGTTAGTCTGGGCGGATATTAATGAGCATGACAAACGCCTGATCAAAGCTTAGTTTCTGTTATTGTAAGTTCCAATATGTACTGTGTAACATTAATCCTGGCCTGTCCCTGCTCTTTTGGCAGCCTAGCAGGCTCATAATTGTATGGCTGTGGTCCGTCAACAATTTCCTCAGCGTCCGAAATGTCATTGCAATCCATTTTACCCTGTTGTTTGAATCGACCGCTCTCCCTCGTGCTACGTCACGCCCATTTTCAGATGCGGAATTAAATTTTTCTCACAAAAACGACTCCAGAAGCCACTGTAGCGTATTTCTAATTTTTTTTTAAAGAAAATCTAGTTCCTACATTATTTTTCTATACATTGACTTGCTGGGTCTTCTAACCCAGTGTTTCCCAAACTTTTTTTCTGGGGACCCACATTTTAAAGTCGATAAATCCTTGTGACCCAATAAACATTAGGCCCATATAGTTCATATATAACGAAGAGAATTTATGCATTAACAAAATATGTATGACCATTTTGTAGGGCTGGGTATCGTTCAAAATCTTTCGATCCGGTGCCATTTTCGATACCTCAGTTTCGATACCGGTTCCTGAACGATACTTTTTTCGATACCAATTTTATGAAATCCATTTTAACAAGATTACATCACACATTACCTCAGAAAATTTTGTTTTTATTTTTTCAGTTTGACTCATGCTCCTTAGCCAGTGCACAAAGGCACAAAAAAAGCACAAAGGAACAAAAAATGTTTTATAAAGAGCTCATGCTCACCAAAGCTGATTTTTTTTTTTTATATATAAAAAATACAGTAAAACTTGTAATATTGTGAAATAGTATTACAATTTAAAATCTTATTTGAATATATTTCAAAATGTAATTTATTCCTGTCAAAGCTGAATTTTCAAAATCATTACTTCAGTGTCACATGATCCTTCAGAAATATGAAAACAGTTTGCTTCTCAATATTTTGGAAACTATTTTTTCATGATTCTTTGATGAATAAAAATGTCAAAAGAACAGCATTTATTTAAAAACTAAATCTTTTGTAACATTACACATGTTTTAATGTCACTTTTGATAACTTTAATGCATCCTTACTGGAAAAAAAAATCTGACTAACCAACACATTTATTAACGGCAGTGTACACTCAGAAGGTCATTATTGCAATATAAACACTGTCAGAGTGATCAAGGTATCTCTTCATTTACCAGTCGAAGGCGAAGCAACTTTCTGCTATTATGTTTACTCCGTGGCCGTGCACTGTCAAGGTCTTCATCATAGCCTATCTGTCGTGGTACCGGTCTTTGCAGCAATTATTTTACCGCAAATACTGCATCGCGCGCTGTTGGCATCGAGCCTGGAGGAATGTACCCACACTTTTGATCGACTTTTCCACATCTTTAGGGTATTATGTGTGTGTGCTCGCGTCTCATGAATATGTGCGCGGAGAGTTTGTGTGTGTGTGTGTGTGTGTGTGTGCTCGCGTCTCATTGAGTATGTGCGCGACTGTGTGTGTGCTCGCGTCTCGTATGCGCATGGAGAGTTTGTGCGTGTGCGCGCGCGCGTCTCATATGAGTATGTGCGCGGAGAGTTCCGCGCTTCTCGTGTGTGTAGTTACGCAAACTCTACACATGTATGTGCGTTATGGAACGCCGTTGGGGACAATACTATATGCAACGCGTGAAATTTGGACGCATTAACACGCACAGTTTGTATGTGACGCCCTAGGATGAGAACGCGTTTATAGCACACTGAAAAATAGTGCTTGACTTGGCGACCCATACAAAATCTCCCGCGACCCACTTGTGGGTCGGGACCCCGCCTTTGGGAATGACTGTTCTAACCTGCAAGATGCTCTTTAAAACCATTTGCAGTCATATAGCATAGTGCTGTTGTGAAATCATAAAGGTTGTGATTCAGTTAAATAAATATATCCTCTGTTTTTTTGTTTGTTTGTTTGTTTTCACAGAGAAGACGCTTCAATTACATGAGTGCAGATTACATGTTAAAATTACCTCAGCTCCGTCCATAGTAAACGCTGCTCCAAGCAAACTCAGTCTCTGCAGTGCTGTTTGTTTATGTTTCCAATAACGTGCATTTGGGAACGCAAGTCGGACGCAGTTTGTGTTTCATAGTTGCACTGTTATCATTTATATTTGTTGAGTGCGTCTGGGTTTCTCAAACTGCTGTTCATCGCGATTTCAAAATAAAAGTTTAAACATAGCAATTTCAAAATAAAAGTTTAAACTCTCGCTCTGAGTTTGCATACTTTGATGAGCACATGTTCTTGTTCAAGAAATTACAGTGGCTGTAGCATTTCTATCGTACAGAAGTGGTCAAATATTAAAGGTTAAGTTGACATTTGAATTAATTGTTTGGACAATATTAAACAAGGATTTGATAATGCCTTAGCTGCTAGTGTAACAACAACCCGGCCGCTGGCGCCCTCTGCAGGCATTTGTTATTTATGTACATATGTTATGTTTATATTAGTTTATATAATTTATTTTACATGGGTATATTTTAACAGTGTTGTTCATTAAAACCAATATAATTACTTACTTTGATACTTTACTTGAACCAATTATTGTTGCTTGTTATTATATAATTGTATTTTAAGTCATTTTAAAGGCTGTTGTTAACTTGAGTCTATTTTTTACCCAATTACTTGAATAGAATGATCGATTACTAAAATAATCGATAGCTACAGCCCTATCATAATAAAAAAGATTGCTTTTTAAAGCATTTGTTTGTTTCCCAATACTGAAAGCTAATGAAAAGATCATATGTAACCCTGCTGCTCCCTCTAGTGAACAACAGTGGTATACTTCCATGTTACAGTTGAAGTGATTAAATGAATGAATGAATGAATGAATGAATGAATGAATGAATGAATGAATTGGAATTTGGTTTTTCACTTATATCTCAGGAACCAAAAGGCGAAAAATTCTGAAACTCAGACATAGACAATTGAGGTTTTTAAGGTCTTTAAGCACAAAAGCATCAAACGTTATCAAGTTTTATTTAGCAAGCATGTAACCACTGACATCATAGATGGATAATGCGATCAAACTGTGTTTTGCAAGTCTCCTTCAAGATTCAGATTCCTCAATGTGACACAATTGTCAGTAGTAATACTTCAATAGATGAATTTTCACTAAAGGTGATTGTAAATGTTAAAAAGAGTAATTTTATAAAGTCTAAATATGAATTATATAACAATATTAGGGAGTAGTATGATGAAATGACAGCAGGGGGCAGTAAAATACCACTTATTGGCTTAATATGACATGTTATTCATTTGCACCTTTTTTAACTGTTATAGCGGCAAATTTAGTCCGATCTGTCTGAAATTTTTCATGCTTGTTCTGAGTGATATTTCACATGTTCTGTTCTGACCTGTTTTTAATAAGTTTTGAACTTTCATTAAAGACATATAGGCTTTTGGGGACACTTGGTCAAGGCTATATTGAAGTGACCCTATTATAGCCATCCAAATTAATAAGTTATACTTTTTCTGATAATTATTGTTCTAGAGAGTCCAGAGAATTGCACTGCACTGGTTTTGAACATTATCATATGAGCATTATATGATTATAGAAGGAAAACACCATTTACAGCCAATACAGGCAATTTACCATAGGAAATATATGGTTTTAAAGTGTTTTAACAGTTATAGCGCCACCTATGGTCCGATCTCCATAAAAATGTCCATGCTTCTTTAGCATGTTATGACACATATGCTCACCAATTTTTGTGAAGTTCTGACTTTTCATTTATGATTTATATGCTTTTGGGTGTATTTTGCCACACCCATTTTATAAATGACCTTATTACAGCCATCCAAATGCAAAAGTTCAACTTTTTTTTGATAATTATTGATCTAGAGAGTCCAGAGAATTGTCCTAGACTGGTCTGGTTCCGATCGGGCCAAAATCCAGGGACTAGTTCGCAAAAGTAGGTTTTAGACATATTCGTGAATATTTAATGAACGGTTTGATTGACAGCAATGGTTCTTGAGGCAAAGTTGTTCAGCATGAGCAGATCTATCAAATGATATGCATTTTGTGACAATAAGTGTTACACCACGTGATTACAGAGCCGTAAAACTCGTTAGCGCCAACTAGTGGACGATTTTTTTCAAAATTCTTACATACCTTTAGGGCCATGAGACAAACATGCCCATCGAATTTCGTTCCGATCGGCCTCCGTTAACCTTGTCTAATCGGTGCTCAAACTTCATTGGCCGATGGCGGCCATGTTTTTTGAGATACGCCAATGTCCTCATAGACATACATGGCACCTTGGACCAAGACACTGCATACCAATTTTCAAGTCAATCGGACTAACAGTCAGGTGGTTATAGCCTGTTTTATGTTTTTTTCATGTTATAGCGCCACCATGCGGCCAATCGCCGCGATTTTTTTACCGTGACCTCAGATTGACCTCTTACACATGTGTACCAAGTTTGGTTAAAATACCTCTTTTACTTCTGGAGTTATAGCCATTTTAGTAAAATAGGCTCCTCCCACAACGTTAATTTTGCACCCCCTAGCGACCGTGAATCGAAATTTCAACTTTTTTTGATAATTATTGATATTCAGACTCCAGAGAACAATTCTGCACTGGTTTGGTTCCGATCGGGCAAAAAACCAGGGACTAGTTCGCAAAAGTAGATTTTCGACAAAATTCAAAATGGCGGAAAATCTATCATGGCGGAAATAAAATCGGAGATATACGTTTTGTTCGTCAGGCGTCCAGCTTTCCAATGATATAAGACACTTGAGTCTATGACTTACGGTCTAGGAGTTATGAGCAGTTTCACGCTTTTGGTTGCTATAGCGCCACCTATGGGCCAATCGGGGTCATAATTTGATAACCTCTCCTCGATTTTTGTACTACCATATGGCAAAGTTTCAAAGCTCTAGCCCTTACGGTTTGGGCTGCACGATGCGTTTTACGGCAGAATAATAATAATAATAATAATAATAAAAATCAGCACAATTACAATAGGGTTTCAGCACTTCGTGCTTGAACCCCTAATAATAATAATAAAAATCAGCACAATTACAATAGGGTTTCAGCACTTCGTGCTTGAACCCCTAATTAAAGCTGCAAGCAGCATTTATCGGGGTTCAAGCATTTAAGGCCTTTAAGCACATAAGCATTTAAGACATTAAGTTTTATTTAGAAAGCTTTTAACCACTGAAATAATAGATGGAAAAGTCCATTTACAGCCAATACAGGCAATTTACCATAGGAAATATATGGTTTTAAAGCCTTTTGACTGTTATAGTGCTATCTTTGGTCCGATCTCCATAAAATTTTGCATGCTTGTTAATGATGTTATGTCACATATGCTCACCAATTTTTGTGAAGTTCTGAGTTTTCATTTAGGGTTTATAGGCTTTTTAGTGCATTTTGCCACGCCCCTTTTATAAATAACCCTATTACAGCCATCCTAATGCAAAAGTTTAACTTTTTTTTTGATAATTATTGATCTAGAGTGTCCAGAGAATTGTCCTAGACTGGTCTGGTTCCGATCGGGCAAAAAACCTAGGACTAGTTCGCAAAAGTAGGTTTTTAACATATTCGTAAATATTTATTGAACGGTTTGATTGACATTAATGGTTCTTGAGGCAAAGTTGTTCAACATGAGGAGGTCTATCAAATGATATGCATTTTGTGATGAAATTTGTTACACCACGTGATTACCGAGCCTTAAAACTCGTTAGCGCCAACTAGTGGCCGATTTCTTTCAAAATTCTTACAGACCTCTAGGGGCTTGAGCCGAACATGCCCACCGAGTTTCGTTCCGATCGCACTTCGTTAACCTTCTTTTAATAGGTGCTCAAAACTCATTGGCCAATGGCGGCCATGTTTTTCGAGATACGCCAATATCCTTTTAGACATACATGGCCCCTTGGGCCAAGACACTGCATACCAAATTTCAAGTCAATCGGACTAACGGGCAGGTGTCTATACGTTTTTTTTGTTTTATAGCGCCACCATGTGGCCAATCGACGCAATTTTTTTACTGTGACCTCAAATTGACCTCTTACACACGTTTAGCAAGTTTGGTGAAGTTTACTGAATTACTTCTTGAGTTATAGCCATTTTAGTAAAATAGGCTCCTCCCACAACGTTAATTTTGCACCCCCTAGCGACCGTGAATCGAAATTTCAACTTTTTTTCGATAATTATTGATCTTCAGACTCCACAGAACAATTCTGCACTGGTTTGGTTCCGATCGGGCAAAAAACCAGGGACTAGTTCACAAAAGTAGGTTTTCGACAAAATTCAAAATGGCGGAAAATCTATCATGGCGGAAATAAAATCGGAGATATACGTTTTGTTCGTCAGGCGTCCAGCTTTCCAATGATATAAGACACTTGAGTCTATGACTTACGGTCTAGGAGTTATGAGCAGTTTCGCGCTTTTGGTTGCTATAGCGCCACCTATGGGCCAATCGGGCTCATAATTTGATAACCTCTCCTCGATTTTTGTACTACCATCTGGCAAAGTTTCAAAGCTCCAGCTCTTACGGTTTGGGCTGCACGATGCGTTTTAGCGGAGAAGAAAAATAATAATAATAATTAAAGCTGCAAGCAGCATTTATCGGGGTTCAAGCATTTAAGGCCTTTAAGCACATAAGCATTTAAGACATTAAGTTTTATTTAGAAAGCTTTTAACCACTGAAATAATAGATGGAAAAGTCCATTTACAGCCAATACAGGCAATTTACCATAGGAAATATATGTTTTTAAAGCCTTTTGACTGTTATAGTGCTATCTTTGGTCCGATCTCCATAAAATTTTGCATGCTTGTTAATGATGTTATGTCACATATGCTCACCAATTTTTGTGAAGTTCTGAGTTTTCATTTAGGGTTTATAGGCTTTTTAGTGCATTTTGCCACGCCCCTTTTATAAATAACCCTATTACAGCCATCCTAATGCAAAAGTTTAACTTTTTTTTGGATAATTATTGATCTAGAGTGTCCAGAGAATTGTCCTAGACTGGTCTGGTTCCGATCGGGCAAAAAACCTAGGACTAGTTCGCAAAAGTAGGTTTTTAACATATTCGTAAATATTTATTGAACGGTTTGATTGACATTAATGGTTCTTGAGGCAAAGTTGTTCAACATGAGGAGGTCTATCAAATGATATGCATTTTGTGACGAAATTTGTTACACCACGTGATTACCGAGCCTTAAAACTCGTTAGCGCCAACTAGTGGCCGATTTCTTTCAAAATTCTTACAGACCTCTAGGGGCTTGAGCCGAACATGCCCACCGAGTTTCGTTCCGATCGCACTTCGTTAACCTTCTTTTAATAGGTGCTCAAAACTCATTGGCCAATGGCGGCCATGTTTTTCGAGATACGCCAATATCCTTTTAGACATACATGGCCCCTTGGGCCAAGACACTGCATACCAAATTTCAAGTCAATCGGACTAACGGGCAGGTGTCTATACGTTTTTTTTGTTTTATAGCGCCACCATGTGGCCAATCGACGCAATTTTTTTACTGTGACCTCAAATTGACCTCATACACACGTTTAGCAAGTTTGGTGAAGTTTACTGAATTACTTCTTGAGTTATAGCCATTTTAGTAAAATAGGCTCCTCCCACAACGTTAATTTTGCACCCCCTAGCGACCGTGAATCGAAATTTCAACTTTTTTTCGATAATTATTGATCTTCAGACTCCACAGAACAATTCTGCACTGGTTTGGTTCCGATCGGGCAAAAAACCAGGGACTAGTTCGCAAAAGTAGGTTTTCGACAAAATTCAAAATGGCGGAAAATCTATCATGGCGGAAATAAAATCGGAGATATACGTTTTGTTCGTCAGGCGTCCTGCTTTCCACTGATATAAGACACTTGAGTCTATGACTTACGGTCTAGGAGTTATGAGCAGTTTCGCGCTTTTGGTTGCTATAGCGCCACCTATGGGCCAATCGGGCTCATAATTTGATAACCTCTCCTCGATTTTTGTACTACCATCTGGCAAAGTTTCAAAGCTCCAGCTCTTACGGTTTGGGCTGCACGATGCGTTTTAGCGGAGAAGAAAAATAATAATAATAATTAAAGCTGCAAGCAGCATTTATCGGGGTTCAAGCATTTAAGGCCTTTAGGCACATAAGCATTTAAGACATTAAGATTTATTTAGAAAGCTTTTAACCACTGAAATAATAGATGGAAAAGTCCATTTACAGCCAATACAGGCAATTTACCATAGGAAATATGTGTTTTTTAAAGCTTTTTAACAGTTATAGCACCATCTATAGTCCGATCTCCATGAAATTTTGCATGCTTGTTAATGATGTTATGGCACATAAGCTCACCAATTTTCGTGAAGTTCTGAGTTTTTGTTTAGGATTTATAGGCTTTTGAGTGCATTTTGCCACGCCCATTTTCTTTATGACCCAATATACCCATGCGAAAAATGCAAAAGTTCAACTTTTTTTTGATAATTATTGATCTTGAGAGTCCATAGAATTGTCCTAGACTCGTTTGGTTCTGATCGGGCGAAAAACCTAGGACTAGTTCGCAAAAGTAGGTTTTTAACATAATTACGAATATTTAATGAACGGTTTGATTGACAGCAATGGTTCTTGAGGCAAAGTTGTTCAACAAGAGGAGATCTATCAAATGGTATGCATTTTGTGACAATAAGTGTAACACCACGTGATTACAGAGCCATAAAACTCGTTAGCGCCAACTAGTGGCCGATTTCTTTTAAAATTCTTACAGACCTCTAGGGCCATGAGTCGAACATGCCCACCGAGTTTCGTTCCGATAGGCCTCCGTTAACCTTGTCTAATAGGTGCTCAAACTTCATTGGCCGATGGCGGCCATGTTTTTTGAGATACACCAATGTCCTCATAGACATACATGGCACCTTGGACCAAGACACTGCATACCAATTTTCAAGTCAATCGGACTAACGGTCAGGTGGTTATAGCCTGTTTTATGTTTTTTTCATGTTATAGCGCCACCATGTGACCAATCGCCGCGATTTTTTTACCGTGACCTCATATTGACGTCTTACACATGTGTACCAGGTTTGGTTAAAATACCTCTTTTACTTCTGGAGTTATAGCCATTTTAGTAAAATAGGCTCCTCCCACAACGTTAATTTTGCACCCCCTAGCGACCGTGAATCGAAATTTCAACTTTTTTTTGATAATTATTGATATTCAGACTCCAGAGAACAATTCTGCACTGGTTTGGTTCCGATCGGGCAAAAAACCAGGGACTAGTTCGCAAAAGTAGATTTTCGACAAAATTCAAAATGGCGGAAAATCTATCATGGCGGAAATAAAATCGGAGATATACGTTTTGTTCGTCAGGCGTCCAGCTTTCCAATGATATAAGACACTTGAGTCTATGACTTACGGTCTAGGAGTTATGAGCAGTTTCGCGCTTTTGGTTGCTATAGCGCCACCTATGGGCCAATCGGGGTCATAATTTGATAACCTCTCCTCGATTTTTGTACTACCATATGGCAAAGTTTCAAAGCTCTAGCCCTTACGGTTTGGGCTGCACGATGCGTTTTACGGCAGAATAATAATAATAATAATAATAATAAAAATCAGCACAATTACAATAGGGTTTCAGCACTTCGTGCTTGAACCCCTAATAAAAATCAGTACAATTACAATAGGGTTTCAGCACTTCGTGCTTGAACCCCTAATAATAAAAATCAGCACAATTACAATAGGGTTTCAGCACTTCGTGCTTGAACCCCTAATAATAATTAAAGCTGCAAGCAGCATTTATCGGGGTTCAAGCAGTTAAGGCCTTTAAGGCCTTTAAGCACAAAAACATCAAAAGACATCAAGTTTTATTTAGCAAGCAGGTAACCACTGACATCATAGATGGAAAATACCATGTTTTAGCATGATTTACCATGATTTACCATGGTTTACCCTGTTCTAGCATAGTTGACCATGAATTTATCTTAGTTTACCTTGATTTACCATATTCTAGCATGATTTACCATGATATACCACACTGTAGCATGATTTACCATAGTTTATCATGATTTACCATGGTTTACCATGATTTACCATGGTTTACCATGATTTACCCTGTTCTAGCATAGTTTACCATGAATTTATCTTAGTTTACCTTGATTTACCATGTTCTAGCATGATTTACCATGATATACCACATTCTAGCATGATTTACCATGGTTTACCATTATTTACCCTGTTCTAGCATGATTTACCATAATATACCACGTTCTAGAATGATTTATCAGGATTCTAGCATGATTTACCTTGATACACCACATTTTGCACCATACAGTGCAAATGAAGTGATAAACACTGACAAAATATGATTTTGTTATAATAGTTATTGTTATATAAGTGATTTTATAAGTGTCTAGAGTGACGCAAAATCACCTGTGAAAAGACTTCATTAATAAGTAGAATGGCCAGCAGAGGGCACTAGAAGACCACTTATTGGCTCAGTTTCACTTTAAATTTCATTATTTTCACCAGTTTTCTCCACTAAAGCTAAACACGGAATGGTTGCAGGAAGGCACGCGGAGACAAGGATGAACATACAAGATGCAGGTTTAATAGGAATTAAACTCAGGATATCGGAACAGGCAGCAACACACTCTAATTACAGCATAGAACTGACAAAGAACAAGGCAACACTCAGGGCTTAAATACATGGGAGAACTGATCAGGGAAACAAGACACAGCTGACAAGACTAACGAGGAAACAGGTGTGACAGATGCACTAAATGACAGTTACCGTGGAAACCAAGGAGTGGCGGGAAAACAGAACAAAGGAAGACATGTGATAAGAGACAACAATACTCAGACAGAACACAACTGTGACAAAAGCAAACCAGTTTTACCATTTTAACTTAATGCATGCTTACACACACACACACACGTACACACACACACACACACACACACACACACACACACACACACACACACACACACACACACACACACAAAGACAAATGTTGTTGTTGTTGTTTTTTCAATGCTATTGGGATATGTCATTATGAAAATATATTTGAATGGTCAATAAACATTTCACAAAGTCTTTGTAAGCTATTAATCAGACGATTCAGAATTTATTCAGAAACCTAAGACTACACACACACATTATGTTGTAGATACAGACATTTGAACTATATGATGTGATCAAACTGTCAGTACTAATACTTTAACAGATAGATTTTGACTAAATGTAATTGTAAATGTTAAAATAGGGATTTTATAAAGTCTAAATATAAATTATAGAACAATATGACAAAATTCCTATTTTAAACAGCAGGGGGCAGTAAAATACCACTTATTGGCTTAACATGCCATTATATTCATATCATTTTCACCTTTTTAACTGTTATAGAGGCAAATTTTGTCCGATCTGTCTGAAAATGTTCATGCATGTTTAGAGTGATATTTCACATGTTCTGACTTGTTTTTAAGAAAGTCTGAGTAATTCATTAAAGAGATATAGGCTTTCGGGGACACTTGGTAAAGGCTACATTATGAAGTGAACCTATTATAGCTATCCAAATGAAGTAGTTCAACTTTTTCTGACAATTATTGATCTAGTGAGTCCAGATAATTGTATTGCACTAGTTTTGAACATTATGATATGAAAATTATATGATCAGAGATGGAAAAGACCATTTACAGCCAATACAGGCAGTTTACCATAGGAAATATATGGTTTTAAAGCTTTTTAACAGTTATAGCGCCACCTATCGTCCGATCTCCATAAAATTTTGCATGCTTGTTAAAGATGTTATGTCACATACGCTGACCAATTTTTGTGAAGTTCTGCATTTTCATTTATGATTTATAGGCTTTTGACTGTATTTTGCCACGCCCATTTTATAAATGACCCTATTACAGCCATCCAAATGCAAAAGTTCAACTTTTTTTTGATAATTATTGATCTAGAGAGTCCAGAGAATTGTCCTAGACTGGTCTGGTTCCGATCGGGTGAAAAACCTAGGACTAGTTCGCAAAAGAGGGTTTTAGACATATTCGTGAATATTTAATGAACGGTTTGATTGACAGCAATGGTTCTTGAGGCAAAGTTGTTCAGCATGAGCAGATCTATCAAATGATATGCATATTGTGTGGATGAGTGTAACACCACGTGATTACAGAGCCATAAAACTCGTTAGCGCCAACTAGTGGCCGATTTGTTTCAAAATTCTTACAGACCTCTAGGGCCATAAGACGAACATGCCCATCGAGTTTCGTTCCGATCGGCCTCCGTTAACCTTGTCTAATCGGTGCTAAAACTTCATTGGCCGATGGCGGCCATGTTTTTTGAGATACGCCAATGTCCTCATAGACATACATGGCACCTTGGACCAAGACACTGCATACCAATTTTCAAGTCAATCGGACTAACGGTCAGGTGGTTATAGCCTGTTTTATGTTTTTTTCATGTTATAGCGCCACCATGTGGCCAATCTCCGCGATTTTTTTACCGTGACCTCAGATTGACCTCTTACACATGTGTACCAAGTTTGGTGAAAATACCTCTTTTACTTCTGGAGTTATAGCCATTTTAGTAAAATAGGCTCCTCCCACAACGTTAATTTTGCACCCCCTAGCGACCGTGAATCGAAATTTCAACTTTTTTTTGATAATTATTGATATTCAGACTCCAGAGAACAATTCTGCACTGGTTTGGTTCCGATCGGGCAAAAAACCAGGGACTAGTTCGCAAAAGTAGATTTTTGACAAAATTCAAAATGGCGGAAAATCTATCATGGCGGAAATAAAATCGGAGATATACGTTTTGTTCGTCAGGCGTCCAGCTTTCCAATGATATAAGACACTTGAGTCTATGACTTACGGTCTAGGAGTTATGAGAAGTTTTGCGCTTTTGGTTGCTATAGCGCCACCTATGGGCCAATCGGGGTCATAATTTGATAACCTCTCCTCGATTTTTGTACTACCATATGGCAAAGTTTCAAAGCTCTAGCCCTTACGGTTTGGGCTGCACGATGCGTTTTACGGCAGAATAATAATAATAATAATAATAATAATTAAAGCTGCAAGCAGCATTTATCGGGGTTCAAGCAGTTAAGGCCTTTAAGGCATTTAAGCACAAAAGCATCAAAAGTTATTAAGATTTATTTAGCAAGCATGTAACCACTGACATAATAGATGGAAAAGACCATTTACAGCCAATACAGGCAATTTGCCATTGGATATATATGGTTTTAAAGCTTTTTAACAGTTATAGCGCCACCTATGGTCCGATCTCCATAAAATTGTTTACTGTGACCTCAAATTGAACCCATACACATGTGTACTGAGTTTGGTGAAGATATCTCATTTACTTCTTGAGTTATAGCCATTTGAGTAAAATAGGCTCCTCCCACAACGATTTGCCACATTCTAGAATTATTTAATATGATTCTAGCATGATTTACTATCATATACCATGTTCCAGAATGATTTATTAGGATTCTAGCATGATTTACCTTGATACACCTCATTTCAGTATTATTTACTATGATTTACAATGTTTTTAGCATGATTAACCACATTACTAGCAATTATGTGAAGTGTCAGTGCAAATGAGGTGATGAACACTGACAAAATATTATTGTGTTATAATAGTTAGTTATATACGTGATTTTTAGTGTGTGTCCAAGTATGAATGCAAAAGCACATGTAAAATATTTCATTATTAAGTAGAATGGCCAGCAGAGGGCAGTAGAAGACCACTTATTGGCTCACTTTCACTTTAAACCAGTTTTCTGCACTAAAGCAAACCAGTTTTTCCATGTTAACTCAATGCATGCTTACACACACACACACACACACACACACACACACACACACACACACACACACACACATACACACACAGCATAGTTAACCATGATTTACCATGATATACCACGTTCTAGTATTATTTACCAGGAGATAAACGACAATCTAGGATTATTTACTTTGATTTACCATGTTTCTAGCCTGATTTATCACATTACTAGCAATTTTTTGAAGTGTCAGTGCAAATAAAGTGGTTAACACTGACAAAATATGATTGTGTTATAATAGTTATTGCTATATAAGTGATTTTTTTAGTGTGTATTCAAGTATGAATGCAAGCACATGTTGAAATATTTCATTAATAAGTAGAATGGCCAGCAGAGGGCAGTAGAAGACCACTTATTGGCTCACTTTCACTTTAAACCAGTTTTCTGCACTAAAGCAAACCAGTTTATCCATGTTAACTCAATGCATGCTTACACACACACACACACACACACACACACACACACACACACACACACACACACACACACACACACACACACACACAGCATAGTTAACCATGATTTACCATGATTTACCACATTACTAGCAATTATTTGAAGTGTCAGTGCACATAAAGTGATTAACACTGACAAAATATGATTATGTTATAATAGTTATTGCTATATAAGTGATTTTTAGTGTGTATTCAAGTATAAATGCAAGCACATGTGGAAAAATTTAATTAATAAGTAGAATGGCCAGCAGAGGGCAGTAGAAGACCACTTATTGGCTCACTTTCACTTTAAACCTCATGATTTTGACCAGTTTTCTGCACTAAAGCAAACCAGTGTTTCCATGTTAACTCAATAATGCATACTTGCTACATATGCTACACACAATAATGCTACACACACACACACACACACACACACACAAATGTTTCAGTGATATTGGTGTCACATTCACCTTCATCACATTCACCTTCTGTCTTCATCACATTCACCATCTGTCGTCATCACCTGCACCTGCTCCTCATCACCCTCCTCATCATCACCTGCTCCTCATCATCATAACCGTCACCTGTTGTCCTTGTCTTGATCTGTGTATTTAAGTTCCCCTCTCATCCATTATCATTGTCGGTTATTGTTTGTGCACTAGC
Organism: Scardinius erythrophthalmus; assembly: GCF_964197995.2. Lineage (NCBI taxonomy): Eukaryota > Metazoa > Chordata > Actinopteri > Cypriniformes > Leuciscidae > Scardinius > Scardinius erythrophthalmus. The sequence continues at coordinate 21,689,675 of NC_138238.1, read as the reverse complement.
ACTCTGTTATGTTTGTTTTCATGTTGGAAAATAAAACCTTTGTTATATTTGTACCACACACACACACACACACACACACACACACACACACACACACACACACACACACACACACACACACACACACCATCATTTATCATGATTTACCATGGCTGATACCAATACCAATATGAGAAAATGACTATTTTAAACAGCAGGGGGCAGTAAAATACCACTTATTGGCTTAACATGCCATTAATTCATATCATTTTCACCTTTTTAACTGTTATAGAGGCAAATTTTGTCCGATCTGTCTGAAAATTTTCATGCTTGTTCAGGGTGATATTTCACACGTTCTGACTTGTTTTTAAGAAGGTCTGAGCATTGATTAAAGAGATATAGGCTTTCGGGGACACTTGGTAAAGGCCAGATTTTGAAGTGAACCTATTATAGCTATCCAAATGAAGTAGTTCAACTTTTTCTGACAATTATTGATCTAGTGAGTCCAGAGAATTGTATTGCACTAGTTTTGAACATTATGATATGAAAATTATATGATCAGACATGGAAAAGACCATTTACAGCCAATACAGGCAGTTTACCATAGGAAATATATGTTTTTAAAGCTTTTTAACAGTTATAGCGCCAACTATTGTCCAATCTCCATAAAATTTTGCAAGCTTGTTTGTGATGTTATGACACATATGCTCACCAATTTTTGTGAAGTTCTGAGTTTTCATTTAGGATTTATAGGCTTTTGAGTGTATTTTGCCACACCCATTTTATAAATGACCCTATTACAGCCATACAAATACAAAAGTTCAACTTTTTTTTGATAATTATTGATCTAGAGAGTCCATAGAATTGTCCTAGACTGGTCTGGTTCCGATCGGGCAAAAAACCAGGGACTAGTTCGCAAAAGTAGGTTTTCAACATATTCATGAATATTTAATGAACGGTTTGATTGACAGCAATGGTTCTAGAGGCAAAGTTGTTCAGCATGAGCAGATCTATCAAATGATATGCATTTTGTGACAATATATCTAACACCACGTGATTACAGAGCCATAAAACTCGTTAGCGCCAACTAGTGGCCAATTTCTTTCAAAATTGTTACAGACCTCTAGGGCCATGAGTCGAACATGCCCACCGAGTTTCGTTCCGATCGGCCTCCGTTAACCTTGTCTAATAGGTGCTCAACTTCATTGGCCAATGGCGGCCATGTTTTTTGAGATACACCAATGTCCTCATAGACATACATGGCACCTTGGACCAAGACACTGCATACCAATTTTCAAGTCAATCGGACTAACGGTCAGGTGGTTATAGCCTGTTTTATGTTTTTTTCATGTTATAGCGCCACCATGTGGCCAATCGCCGCGATTTTTTTACCGTGTCCTCAGATTGACCTCTTACATATGTGTACCAAGTTTGGTGAAAATACCTCATTTACTTCTGGAGTTATAGCCATTTTAGTAAAATAGGCTCCGCCCACAACGTTAATTTTGCGCCCCCTAGCGACCCTGAATCGAAATTTCAACTTTTTTTCGATAATTATTGATCTTCAGTCTCCAGAGAACAATTCTGCACTGGTTTGGTTCCGATCGAGCAAAAAACCAGGGACTAGTTCGCAAAAGTAGGTTTTCGACAAAATTCAAAATGGCGTAAAATCTATCATGACGGAAATGAAATCGGAGATATACGTTTTGTTCGTCAGACGACCAGCTTTCCAATGATATAAGACACTTGTGTCTACGACATACGGTCCAGGAGTTATGACCACTTTCGCGCTTTTGGTTGTTATAGCGCCACCTATGGGCCAATCGAGGTCATAATTTGATAACCTCTCCTCGATTTTTGTACTACCATCTGGCAAAGTTTCAAAGCTCTAGCCCTTACGGTTTGGGCTGCACGATGCGTTTTACGGCAGAATAATAATAATAATAATAATAATAATTAAAGCTGCAAGCAGCATTTATCGGGGTTCAAGCAGTTAAGGCCTTTAAGGCATTTAAGCACAAAAGCATCAAAAGTTATTAAGATTTATTTAGCAAGCATGTAACCACTGACATAATAGATGGAAAAGACCATTTACAGCCAATACAGGCAATTTGCCATGGGATATATATGGTTTTAAAGCTTTTTAAGAGTTATAGCGCCACCTATGGTCCGATCTCCATAAAATTGTTTACTGTGACCTCAAATTGAACCCATACACATGTGTACTGAGTTTGGTGAAGATATCTCATTTACTTCTTGAGTTATAGCCATTTGAGTAAAATAGGCTCCTCCCACAACGATTTGCCACATTCTAGAATTATTTAATATGATTCTAGCATGATTTACTATCATATACCATGTTCCAGAATGATTTATTAGGATTCTAGCATGATTTACCTTGATACACCTCATTTCAGTATTATTTACTATGATTTACAATGTTTCTAGCATGATTAACCACATTACTAGCAATTATGTGAAGTGTCAGTGCAAATGAGGTGATGAACACTGACAAAATATTATTGTGTTATAATAGTTAGTTATATACGTGATTTTTAGTGTGTGTCCAAGTATGAATGCAAAAGCACATGTAAAATATTTCATTATTAAGTAGAATGGCCAGCAGAGGGCAGTAGAAGATCACTTATTGGCTCACTTTCACTTTAAACCAGTTTTCTGCACTAAAGCAAACCAGTTTTTGCATGTTAACTCAATGCATGCTTACACACACACACACACACACACACACACACACACACACACAAACACACACATGTAGTGTTTTCATTTTTTATGGGGACTTTCCATAGACATAATGATTTTTATACTGTACAAACTGTATATTCTATTCCCTTACACTAACCCTACCCCTAAACCTACCCATCACAGAAAACTTTCTGCAATTTCACATTTTCGAAAAAACATCACTTGTTTGACTTATAAGCCGTTTTCCTCATGGGGACCAAAAAATGTCCCCACACGAACAAGGATTTCCGATATTGCCATCCTTGTGGGGACATTTTGTCCCCACAACGTGATGATTACCAACTCACACACACACACACACACACACACACACACACACACACACACACACACACACACATACACACACAGCATAGTTAACCATGATTTACCATGATATACCACGTTCTAGTATTATTTACCAGGAGATAAACGACAATCTAGGATTATTTACTTTGATTTACCATGTTTCTAGCCTGATTTATCACATTACTAGCAATTATTTGAAGTGTCAGTGCAAATAAAGTGGTTAACACTGACAAAATATGATTGTGTTATAATAGTTATTGCTATATAAGTGATTTTTTTAGTGTGTATTCAAGTATGAATGCAAGCACACGTTGAAATATTTTATTAATAAGTAGAATGGCCAGCAGAGGGCAGTAGAAGACCACTTATTGGCTCACTTTCACTTTAAACCAGTTTTCTGCACTAAAGCAAACCAGTTTATCCATGTTAACTTAATGCATGCTTACACACACACACACACACACACACACACACACACACACACACACACACACACACAGCATAGTTAACCATGATTTACCATGATTTACCACATTACTAGCAATTATTTGAAGTGTCAGTGCAAATAAAGTGATTAACACTGACAAAATAGGATTATGTTATAATAGTTATTGCTATATAAGTGATTTTTAGTGTGTATTCAAGTATAAATGCAAGCACATGTGGAAAATTTTAATTAAGTAGAATGGCCAGCAGAGGGCAGTAGAAGACCACTTATTGGCTCACTTTCACTTTAAACCTCATGATTTTGACCAGTTTTCTGCACTAAAGCAAACCAGTGTTTCCATGTTAACTCAATAATGCATACTTGCTACATATGCTACACACAATAATGCTACACACACACACACACACACACACACACACACACACACACACACACACAAATGTTTCAGTGATATTGGTGTCACATTCACCTTCATCACATTCACCTTCTGTCTTCATCACATTCACCATCTGTCGTCATCACCTGCTCCTCATCACCCTCATCATCATCACCTGCTCCTCATCATCATAACCGTCACCTGTTGTCCTTTGTCTTGATCTGTGTATTTAAGTTCCCCTCTCACCCATTATCATTGTCGGTTATTGTTTGTGCACTAGCACTCTGTTATGTTTGTTTTCATGTTGGAAAATAAAACCTTTGTTATATTTGTACCACACACACACACACACACACACACACACACACATACACACACAAATGTTTCAGTGATATTGGTGTCACATTCACCTTCATCACATTCACCTTCTGTCTTCATCACATTCACCATCTGTCGTCATCACCTGCACCTGCTCCTCATCACCCTCCACATCATCACCTGCTCCTCATCATCATAACCGTCACCTGTTGTCCTTGTCTTGATCTGTGTATTTAAGTTCCCCTCTCATCCATTATCATTGTCGGTTATTGTTTGTGCACTAGCACTATGTTTGTTTTCATGTTGGAAAATAAAACCTTTGTTATATTTGTACCACACACACACACACACACACACACACACACACACACACAGACACACACACACACACACACACCATCATTTATCATGATTTACCATGGCTGATACCAATACCAATATGAGAAAATGACTATTTTAAACAGCAGGGGGCAGTAAAATACCACTTATTGGCTTAACATGCCATTAACCCTCTGAGGTCTGAGCTGTTTTCTGGGCCCTGGAGGTGTTCTGACATGCTCTGACATTTGTGGTTATTTCTGTTACTTGTGACATTTTCATGGCTAAAGTCTAATTACACTGTATTCAGCACAAACTCTGCTACAATAATATATCAGCAGCATGTATGTAAAAGTTTGTAGTTTTGAGATAATGACATTTATGCGTGGTTTGTGAAAATACAAAAATAAATTCTCACTGAAATAAGGTCATGAAACCCATACTGATTATTTCTTCACAAGACTTTTGAAAATTGTATCACGTAGCCTAGAATATTTGCTCTAAAACTATGTGAGAATCACCCTGACTGCTCATTCAGAGAAGACAATATATTGATTTAAAAATTTTACGACGTGTTTTGTGTTAGAAAGCAATATGCGAAGGGGCGGATCACCTCATTAATATGAAAGCTTTCCACACCTGAGAAAGACAAAGAACCTCCCTAATGGCCCTATTAGGAGCTTATCAGGGCCCATCATTCTGACCAACCTTGCACAAAGAATGAGGAGATTTAAAAAAGAATGGCTTTTAAAATTGTTTGGATTTATTTACAACACAACATAATCCAAAGATACACAACAAAAAAGCACTTATTGAAGAAAGAGACCTTTGTGCCATTCCTAATAACATTGTACAAACCTTTCATTTTCTAAGGTGTTTGATTTTCACTTTACCATGTTCATGTACAGAGACATGTACTGTGAATGTTGAAGTCAGCAGGACTCAGTGGCATCTGGGCCCTGAAAAAAAAAAAAAGTGAACATACTGATATCAAGAGAAAGGCCTGCACGATTTTGGGAATACATTTTAGATTTTTCTTGTTAAAATTGCTTTTTAAAATTCACAGAATACACACACACACTCACACAAATGTTTCCAACAATATATAATGAACACCAGGTTTGTTGTGCCTTGTAGGTATAGGCTATGCGCAGTGCTGCATAAAATAATAACAATATAGCAGCCTATATATATTTTCAAAAAGATTTCAGTAACAACTAAGCTAGAGAAAAATATACTGATTATCATGTTACTTCAAATGTTTCCATTCTTTATGATGATATGAAATGAGATAATAGTAAAAACATGAAGCCGTTTGGAGCGTTTTGCTTTTCCAAAATATGATACATTCAAACGCGATCGCGATCAAAAATATGATACATTAAAACGCGATTGCGATCAAATATAAAACATTATGGTTAGGCCTACCATATACATAGCCTATCTACGTTTGAGCAGATATCCACAAACACAGTAACAGTAAACACGGGTCTAAATATTATAATATTCACCATATATCTAGCAACAGTTCAACTGCAATGTGAAATTTATCCAACAATAGCAAACTAATATGTAAGAATTACTTACCTTATCTTTCTTGTCTTCAAATATCGTTCTTCTTCTTCTGATGTAAATCCAATGTAAGCTCAGGCACGTCTTTCAAACTCGACGAAAAGTGAAGTGAAGTGTTTTGTTGTTGAGGTAATGAGGGCGATCGCGTTCCATGTGGAGATTTGCATGTGAATATCTTTTGCGCGAGTGGGCGTGGCCGAATTAAAAATAATTAGGAAGCGTTTGAGAAGCTGGAAATCTTGTTGGTTTTATACAAATTACTTAAACAGAGAATATTTGTTTTCGTTTTGAATCCGATCATTTAAAAGTACACACTTAAATGTTTATAAAGGTGTATGGCTCATAAATGTGTGACAAGTATTCGCTGAGTTTTGTTTCAGTTTATAGACGTGCTCAAGAAAAAAAAGTTCACCGCGACGGAGAGGCAGAACGCACACACTGTTTATTTTCTTTATTTTACAAAAGCACAATGTTTTGATTTGATTGGAAGTGGACACATACAAAAGTAGAAATACCACAGATTCTTTTTTTATATTTATTTTTTCTGTATGACCATAAATGACGGAGAAATTTAAGTTTATAGTGCTACAATGTGGAGAAAATCCAGCAAAACGCGCCGGCGCGTTTGTCGACCTCAGAGGGTTAATTCATATAATTTTCACCTTTTTAACTGTTATAGAGGCAAATTTTGTCCGATCTGTCTGAAAATTTTCATGCTTGTTCAGGGTGATATTTCACACGTTCTGACTTGTTTTTAAGAAGGTCTGAGTCATTCATTAAAGAGATATAGGCTTTCGGGGACACTTGGTAAAGGCCACATTTTGAAGTGAACCTATTATAGCTATCCAAATGAAGTAGTTCAACTTTTTCTGACAATTATTGATCTAGTGAGTCCAGATAATTGTATTGCACTAGTTTTTAACATTATGATATGAAAATTATATGATCAGAGATGGAAAAGACCATTTACAGCCAATACAGGCAGTTTACCATAGGAAATATATGATTTTAAAGCTTTTTAACAGTTATAGCGCCACCTATCGTCCGATCTCCATAGAATTTTTCATGCTTGTTAATGATGTTATGTCACATATGCTGACCAATTTTTGTGAAGTTCTGAGTTTTCATTTAGGATTTATAGGCTTTTTAATGTATTTTGCCACGCCCATTTTATAAATTACCCTATTACAGCCACCCAAATGCAAAAGTTCAACTTTTTTTGATAATTATTGATCTAGAGAGTCCAGAGAATTGTCCTAGACTGGTCTGGTTCCGATCGGGCGAAAAACCTAGGACTAGTTCGCAAAAGTAGGTTTTAAACATATTCATGAATAATTAATGAACAGTTTGATTGACAGCAATGGTTCTTGAGGCAAAGTTGTTCAGGATGAGGAGATCTATCAAATGATATGCATATTGTGTGGATATTTGTAACACCACGTGATTACAGAGCCGTAAAACTCGTTAGCGCCAACTAGTGGCCGATTTCTTTCAAAATTCTTACAGACCTCTAGGGCCATGAGCCGAACATGCCCATTGAGTTTCGTTCCGGTCGACCTCCGTTAACCTTGTCTAATAGGTGCTCAAACTTCATTGGCCGATGGCGGCCATGGTTTTTGAGATACGCCAATGTCCTCATACATAAACATGGCACCTTGGACCAAGACACTGCATACCAATTTTCAAGTCAATCGGACTAACGGTCAGGTGGTTATAGCCTGTTTTATGTTTTTTTCATGTTATAGCGCCACCATGAGGCCAATCGTCGCGATTTTTTTACTGTGACCCCAGATTGAACTCTTACACATGTGTACCAAGTTTGGTGAAGATACCTCATTTACTTCGGGAGTTATAGCCATTTTAGTAAAATAGGCCCCTCCCACAACATACGTTTTGCCGCACCTTAGCGACCGTGAATCGAAATTTCAACTTTTTTTGATAATTATTGATATTCAGACTCCAGAGAACATTTCTGCACTGGTTTGGTTCCAATCGGGCAAAAAACCAGGGACTAGTTCGCAAAAGTAGGTTTTTGACAAAATTCAAAATGGCGGAAAATCTATCATGGCGGAAATGAAATCGGAGATATACGTTTTGTTCGTCAGGCGTCCAGCTTTCCAATGATATAAGACACTTGAGCCTACGACATACGGTCTAGGAGTTATGAGCAGTTTCGCGCTTTTGGTTGTTATAGCGCCACCTATGGGCCAATCGGGGTCATAATCTCTGAACCTTTCCTCGATTTTTGTACTACCATCTGTCAAAGTTTCAAAGTTCCAGCTCTTACGGTTTGGGCTGCACGATGCGTTTTACGGCGGAATAATAATAATAATAATAATAATAATAATAATAAAAATCAGCACAATTACAATAGGGTTTCAGCACTTCGTGCTTGAACCCCTAATTAAAGCTGCAAGCAGCATTTATCGGGGTTCAAGCATTTAAGGCCTTTAAGCACATAAGCATTTAAGACATTAAGTTTTATTTAGAAAGCTTTTAACCACTGAAATAATAGATGGAAAAGTCCATTTACAGCCAATACAGGCAATTTACCATAGGAAATATATGGTTTTAAAGCCTTTTGACTGTTATAGTGCTATCTTTGGTCCGATCTCCATAAAATTTTGCATGCTTGTTAATGATGTTATGTCACATATGCTCACCAATTTTTGTGAAGTTCTGAGTTTTCATTTAGGGTTTATAGGCTTTTTAGTGCATTTTGCCACGCCCCTTTTATAAATAACCCTATTACAGCCATCCTAATGCAAAAGTTTAACTTTTTTTTTGATAATTATTGATCTAGAGTGTCCAGAGAATTGTCCTAGACTGGTCTGGTTCCGATCGGGCAAAAAACCTAGGACTAGTTCGCAAAAGTAGGTTTTTAACATATTCGTAAATATTTATTGAACGGTTTGATTGACATTAATGGTTCTTGAGGCAAAGTTGTTCAACATGAGGAGGTCTATCAAATGATATGCATTTTGTGATGAAATTTGTTACACCACGTGATTACCGAGCCTTAAAACTCGTTAGCGCCAACTAGTGGCCGATTTCTTTCAAAATTCTTACAGACCTCTAGGGGCTTGAGCCGAACATGCCCACCGAGTTTCGTTCCGATCGCACTTCGTTAACCTTCTTTTAATAGGTGCTCAAAAATCATTGGCCAATGGCGGCCATGTTTTTCGAGATACGCCAATATCCTTTTAGACATACATGGCCCCTTGGGCCAAGACACTGCATACCAAATTTCAAGTCAATCGGACTAACGGGCAGGTGTCTATACGTTTTTTTTGTTTTATAGCGCCACCATGTGGCCAATCGACGCAATTTTTTTACTGTGACCTCAAATTGACCTCTTACACACGTTTAGCAAGTTTGGTGAAGTTTACTGAATTACTTCTTGAGTTATAGCCATTTTAGTAAAATAGGCTCCTCCCACAACGTTAATTTTGCACCCCCTAGCGACCGTGAATCGAAATTTCAACTTTTTTTCGATAATTATTGATCTTCAGACTCCACAGAACAATTCTGCACTGGTTTGGTTCCGATCGGGCAAAAAACCAGGGACTAGTTCGCAAAAGTAGGTTTTCGACAAAATTCAAAATGGCGGAAAATCTATCATGGCGGAAATAAAATCGGAGATATACGTTTTGTTCGTGAGGCGTCCAGCTTTCCAATGATATAAGACACTTGAGTCTATGACTTACGGTCTAGGAGTTATGAGCAGTTTCGCGCTTTTGGTTGCTATAGCGCCACCTATGGGCCAATCGGGCTCATAATTTGATAACCTCTCCTCGATTTTTGTACTACCATCTGGCAAAGTTTCAAAGCTCCAGCTCTTACGGTTTGGGCTGCACGATGCGTTTTAGCGGAGAAGAAAAATAATAATAATAATAAAAATCAGTACAATTACAATAGGGTTTCAGCACTTCGTGCTTGAACCCCTAAAAATCAGCACAAATACAATAGGGTTTCAGCACTTCGTGCTTGAACCCCTAAAAATCAGCACAATTACAATAGGGTTTCAGCACTTCGTGCTTGAACCCCTAATAAAAATCAGCACAATTACAATAGGGTTTCAGCACTTCGTGCTTGAACCCCTAATAAGAAGAGACGTTTTGGACAGTTATAGCGCCACCTATGGTCCGATCTTCACGAAACTTGGCATGCTTCTTCACCATGGTCTGACACACCTGCTCATCGATTTTTGTGAAGTTTGGGGTTTTCCCTTAGGTTGTATAGGCTTTTGAGTGTTTTTTTGTCCCGCCCCTTCCCTAAATGACCCTGTTACAGCCAGGCCAATGCAAAAGTTCAACTTTCTTTCAATAATTATTGATCTAGAGACTCCAGAGAATTGTGCTAGACTGGTCTGGTCTGGATTGGGCCAAAAACCTAGGACTAGTTCGCAAAAGTAGGTTTTGGACAAAATTGCCCATAACAAATTTTTTTTTGCTCGGATCGGGATTTGGAGATAGCCATTTTGTCCGTCTGGAGCCAGGGATCACAGTGATGCTAAAATTGAGACTCTAGGACAAACTGTCTAGGAGTTATGAGCAATTTAGTAAATTTGGTCATTATAGCGCCACCTATAGGCCAATCGGGGTCATATTTTGATAGGTTCTCCCCAAATTGAGGACTACCATTTGGCCAAGTTTCAAGGTTCCAGCTCTTACGGTTTGGGCTGCACAATGCGTTTTAGGGCGGAATAATAATAATAATAATAATAAAAATCAGCACAATTACAATAGGGTTTCAGCACTTCGTGCTTGAACCCCTAATAATTAAAGCTGCAAGCAGCATTTATCGGGGTTCAAGCAGTTAAAGCCTTTTAAGCATTTAAGCACAAAAGCATCAAAAGTTAAGATTTATTTAGCAAGCATGTAACCACGGACATAATAGATGGAAAAGACCATTTACAGCCAATACAGGCAGTTTACCATGGGATATATATGGTTTTAAAGCTTTTTAACAGTTATAGCGCCACCTATGGTCCGATCTCCATAGAATTGTTTACTGTGACCTCAAATTGAACCCATACACATGTGTACTGAGTTTGGTGAAGATATCTCATTTACTTCTTGAGTTATAGCCATTTTAGTAAAATAGGCTCCTCCCACAACAATTTAGCACATTCTAGTATTATTTACTATGATTCTAGCATGATTTGCCATATTCTAGCATAATTTACCATGATATACTACATTCTAGTATGATTTACCATTGTTTACTGTGATTCTAGCATGGATTACCATAGTTTATCATGATTTATCATAGTTTACCATGATTTACCCTGTTCTAGCATAGTTTACCATGATTTACCATGTTCTAGCATGATTTACCATGATATACCACATTCTAACATGATTTACCATAGTTTATTATGATTTATCATGGCTTACCATGATTTACCCTGTTCTAGCATAGTTTACCATGATTTACCATGTTCTAGCATGATGTACCATGATATACTATGTTCTAGAATGATGTACCAGGATTGTAGTATGATTTACCTTGATACACCACATTCTAGTATCATTTATTGATTTACCATGTTTTTAGTGTGATTTAACCATGATTTACCACATTGCTAGCAATTATGTGAAGTATCAGTAAAAATGAAGTGATAAACTCTGACAAAATATGATTGTGCTACAATAGTAATTGTTATATAAGTGATTTTTTAGTGTTTTATTGTTATATAAGTGATTTTTAGTGTCTAATGAATGCAAAAGCATATGTGGGTAGACATTAATAAGTAGAATGGCCAGCAGAGGGCAGTAGAAGACCACACATTGGCTCACTTTCACTTTAAACTTCTTGATTTTCACCATTTTTCTGCACTAAAGCAAACCAGTTTTTCCATTTTAAATCCATAATGCATGTTAACACACACACACACACACACACACACACAAGACAAATGTTGTTTTTTCAATGCTATTGGGATATGTCATTATGAAAATATATTTGAATGGTCTATAAACATTTCACAAAGTCTTTGTAAGCTATTAATCAGATCATTCAGAATTTATTCAGAAACCTAAGACTACACACACACATTATATTGTAGATACAGACATTTGAAATATATGATGTGATCAAACTGTCAATACTAATAATTTAACAGATGGATTTTTGACTAAATGTAATTGTAAATGTTAAAATAGTGATTTTTTAAAGTCTAAATATAAATTATAGAACAATATGACAACATGACTATTTTAAACAGCAGGGGGCAGTAAAATACCACTTCTTGGCTTAATATGTCATTATATTCATATCATTTTCACCTTTTTAACTGTTATAGAGGCAAATTTTGTCAGATCTGTCTGAAAATTTTCATGCATGTTCAGAGTGATATTTCACATGTTCTGACTTGTTTTTAAGAAGGTTTGAACATTCATTAAAGAGATATAGGCTTTCGGGGACACTTGGTAAAGGCCACATTTTGAAGTGAACCTATTATAGCTATCCAAATGAAGTAGTTCAACTTTTTCTGACAATTATTGTTCTAGTGAGTCCAGAGAATTGTATTGCACTAGTTTTTAACATTATGATATGAAAATTATATATTCAGAGATGGAAAAGACCATTTACAGTCAATACAGGCAGTTTACCATAGGAAATATATGGTTTTAAAGATTTTTAACAGTTATAGCGCCACCTATCGTCCGATCTCCATGAAATTTTGCATGCTTGTTAATGATGTTATGTCACATAAGTTCACCAATTTTTGTGAAGTTCTGGGTTTTTATTTAGGATTTATAGGCTTTTTAATGTATTTTTCCATGCCCATTTTATAAATGATCCTATTACAGCCATCCAAATGCAAAAGTTCAACTTTTTTTTGATAATTATTGATCTAGAGAGTCCAGAGAATTGTCCTAGACTGGTCTGGTTCCGATCGGGCAAAAAACCTAGGACTAGTTCGCAAAAGTAGGTTTTAGACATATTCATGAATATTTAATGAACGGTTTGATTGACAGAAATGGTTCTTGAGGCAAAGTTGTTCAGCATGAGCAGATATATCAAATGATATGCTTTTTGTGACGATAAGTGTAACACCACGTGATTACAGAGCCAAAAAACTCGTTAGCGCCAACTAGTGGCCGATTTCTTTCAAAATTCTTACAGACCTCTAGGGCCATGAGTCGAACATGCCCATCAAGTTTCGTTCCGATCGGCCTCCGTTAACCTTGTCTAATAGGTGCTCAACTTCATTGGCCAATGGCGGCCATGTTTTTTGAGATACGCCAATGTCCTCATAGACATACATGGCACCTTGGACCAAGACACTGCATACCAATTTTCAAGTCAATCGGACTAACGGTCAGGTGGTTATAGCCCTTTTCATGTTTTTTTCATGTTATAGCGCCACCTAGTGTTCAATCGTCGCGATTTTTTTACTGTGACCCCAGAATGAACCCATACACATGTGTACCGAGTTTGGTGAAGCTATCTTATTTACTTTTTAAGTTATAGCCATTTTAGTAAAATAGGCTCCTCCCACAACGATTATTTTGCGCCCCCTAGCGTCCATGAATCGAAATTTCAACATTTTTTCGATAATTATTGATCTTCAGACTCCAGAGAACATTTCTGCACTGGTTTGGCTCCGATCGGGCAAAAAACCAGGGACTAGTTCGCAAAAGTAGATTTTCGACAAAATTCAAAATGGCGGAAAATCTATCATGACGGAAATGAAATCGGAGATATACGTTTTGTTCGTCAGGCGTCCAGCTTTCCAATGATATAAGACACTTGAGTCTGCGACATACGGTCTAGGAGTTATGAGCAGTTTCGCGCTTTTGGTTGCTATAGCGCCACCTATGGGCCAATCGGGGTCATAATCTCTGAACCTCTCCTCGATTTTTGTACTACCATCTGGCAAAGTTTCAATGCTCTAGCCCTTACGGTTTGGGCTGCACGATGCGTTTTACGGCAGAAGAATAATAATAATAATAATAATTAAAGCTGCAAGCAGCATTTATCGGGGTTCAAGCAGTTAAGGCCTTTAAGGCATTTAAGCACAAAAGCATCAAAAGTCATTAAGATTTATTTAGCAAGCATGTAACCACAGACATAATAGATGGAAAAGACCATTTACAGCCAATACAGGCAAATTGCCATGGGATATATATGGTTTTAAAGCTTTTTAACAGTTATAGCGCCACCTATGGTCCGATCTCCATAAAATTGTTTACTGTGACCTCAAATTGAACCCATACACATGTGTACTGAGTTTGGTGAAGATATCTCATTTACTTCTTGAGTTATAGCCATTTGAGTAAAATAGGCTCCTCCCACAACGATTTGCCACATTCTAGAATTATTTAATATGATTCTAGCATGATTTACTATCATATACCATGTTCCAGAATGATTTATTAGGATTCTAGCATGATTTACCTTGATACACCTCATTTCAGTATTATTTACTATGATTTACAATGTTTCTAGCATGATTAACCACATTACTAGCAATTATGTGAAGTGTCAGTGCAAATGAGGTGATGAACACTGACAAAATATTATTGTGTTATAATAGTTAGTTATATACGTGATTTTTAGTGTGTGTCCAAGTATGAATGCAAAAGCACATGTAAAATATTTCATTATTAAGTAGAATGGCCAGCAGAGGGCACTAGAAGACCACTTATTGGCTCACTTTCACTTTAAACCAGTTTTCTGCACTAAAGCAAACCAGTTTTTCCATGTTAACTCAATGCATGCTTACACACACACACACACACACACACACACACACACACACACACACACACAGCATAGTTAATCATGATTTACCATGATATACCACGTTCTAGTATTATTTACCAGGAGATAAACGACAATCTAGTATTATTTACTTTGATTTACCATGTTTCTAGCCTGATTTATCACATTACTAGCAATTATTTGAAGTGTCAGTGCAAATAAAGTGATTAACACTGACAAAATATGATTGTGTTATAATAGTTATTGCTATATAAGTGATTTTTTTAGTGTGTATTCAAGTATAAATGCAAGCACATGTGGAAAAATTTAATTAATAAGTAGAATGGCCAGCAGAGGGCAGTAGAAGACCACTTATTGGCTCACTTTCACTTTAAACCTCATGATTTTGACCAGTTTTCTGCACTAAAGCAAACCAGTGTTTCCATGTTAACTCAATAATGCATACTTGCTACATATGCTACACACAATAATGCTCACACACACACACACACACACACACACACACACACACACACACAAATGTTTCAGTGATATTGGTGTCACATTCACCTTCATCACATTCACCTTCTGTCTTCATCACATTCACCATCTGTCGTCATCACCTGCACCTGCTCCTCATCACCCTCCTCATCATCACCTGCTCCTCATCATCATAACCGTCACCTGTTGTCCTTGTCTTGATCTGTGTATTTAAGTTCCCCTCTCATCCATTATCATTGTCGGTTATTGTTTGTGCACTAGCACTCTGTTATGTTTGTTTTCATGTTGGAAAATAAAACCTTTGTTATATTTGTACCACACACACACACACACACACACACACACACCATCATTTATCATGATTTACCATGGCTGATACCAATACCAATATGAGAAAATGACTATTTTAAACAGCAGGGGGCAGTAAAATACCACTTATTGGCTTAACATGCCATTAATTCATATCATTTTCACCTTTTTAACTGTTATAGAGGCAAATTTTGTCCGATCTGTCTGAAAATTTTCATGCTTGTTCAGGGTGATATTTCACACGTTCTGACTTGTTTTTAAGAAGGTCTGAGCATTGATTAAAGAGATATAGGCTTTCGGGGACACTTGGTAAAGGCCAGATTTTGAAGTGAACCTATTATAGCTATCCAAATGAAGTAGTTCAACTTTTTCTGACAATTATTGATCTAGTGAGTCCAGAGAATTGTATTGCACTAGTTTTGAACATTATGATATGAAAATTATATGATCAGAGATGGAAAAGACCATTTACAGCCAATACAGGCAGTTTACCATAGGAAATATATGATTTTAAAGCTTTTTAACAGTTATAGCGCCACCTATCGTCCGATCTCCATAGAATTTTTCATGCTTGTTAATGATGTTATGTCACATATGCTGACCAATTTTTGTGAAGTTCTGAGTTTTTATTTAGGATTTATAGGCTTTTTAATGTATTTTGACACGCCCATTTTATAAATTACCCTATTACAGCCATCCAAATGCAAAAGTTCAACTTTTTTTTGATAATTATTGATCTAGAGAGTCCAGAGAATTGTCCTAGACTGGTCTGGTTCCGATCGGGCAAAAAACCTAGGACTAGTTCGCAAAAGTAGGTTTTTAACATATTAATGAATAATTAATGAACAGTTTGATTGACAGCAATGGTTCTTGAGGCAAAGTTGTTCAGGATGAGGAGATCTATCAAATGATATGCATATTGTGTGGATATTTGTAACACCACGTGATTACAGAGCCGTAAAACTCGTTAGCGCCAACTAGTGGCCGATTTCTTTCAAAATTCTTACAGACCTTTAGGGCCATGAGCCGAACATGCCCATTGAGTTTCGTTCCGATCGGCCTCCGTTAACCTTGTCTAATAGGTGCTCAAACTTCGTTGGCCGATGGCGGCCATGTTTTTTGAGATACGCCAATGTCCTCATACACATACATGGCACCTTGGACCAAGACACTGCATACCAATTTTCAAGTCAATCGGACTAACGGTCAGGTGGTTATAGCCTGTTTTATGTTTTTTTCATTTTATAGCGCCACCATGAGGCCAATCGTCGCGATTTTTTTACTGTGACCCCAGAGTAAGCTCATACACATGTGTACCAAGTTTGGTGAAGATACCTCATTTACATCGGGAGTTATAGCCATTTTAGTAAAATAGGCCCCTCCCACAACGTACGTTTTGGCGCCCCTTAGCGACCGTGAATCGAAATTTCCACTTTTTTTCGATAATTATTGATATTCAGTCTCCAGAGAACATTTCTGCACTAGTTTGGTTCCAATCGGGCAAAAAACCAGGGACTAGTTCGCAAAAGTAGATTTTTGACAAAATTCAAAATGGCGGAAAATCTATCATGGCGGAAATGAAATCGGAGATATACGTTTTGTTCGTCAGGCGTCCAGCTTTCCAATGATATAAGACACTTGAGTCTACGACATACGGTCTAGGAGTTATGAGCAGTTTCGCGCTTTTGGTTGTTATAGCGCCACCTATGGGCCAATCGGGGTCATAATCTCTGAACCTTTCCTCGATTTTTGTACTACCATCTGTCAAAGTTTCAAAGTTCCAGCTCTTACGGTTTGGGCTGCACGATGCGTTTTACGGCGGAATAATAATAATAATAATTAAAGCTGCAAGCAGCATTTATCGGGGTTCAAGCATTTAAGGCCTTTAAGCACATAAGCATTTAAGACATTAAGTTTTATTTGTAAAGCTTTTAACCACTGAAATAATAGATGGAAAAGACCATTTACAGCCAAAACAGGCAATTTACCATAGGAAATATATGGTTTTCAAAGCTTTTTAACAGTTATAGCGCCACCTATCGTACGATCTTCATGAAATTTTACATGCTTGTTTAGACTGTTATGGTACATATGCTCACCAATTTTTGTGAAGTTCTGAGTTTTCGTTTAGGATTTATAGGCTTTTAAATGCATTTTGCCACGCCCATTTTCATTATGACCCAATATACCCATGCGAAAAATGCTAAAGTTGAACTTTTTTTGATAATTATTAATCTAGAGAGTCCAGAGAATTACCCTAGACTGGTCTTGTTCCGATCGGGCAAAAAACCTAGGACTAGTTCGCAAAAGTAGGTTTTTAACATAATTGCGAATATTTAATGAACGGTTTGATTGACAGCAATGGTTCTTGAGGCAAAGTTGTTCAGCATGAGCAGATCTATCAAATGATATGCATTTTGTGACAATAAGTGTAACACCACGTGATTACAGAGCCATAAAACTCGTTAGCGCCAACTAGTGGCCGATTTCTTTCAAAATTCTTACAGACCTCTAGGGCCATGAGTTGAACATGCCCATCGAGTTTCGTTCCGATCGGCCTCCGTTAACCTTGTCTAATAGGTGCTCAAATTTCATTGGTCGATGGCGGCCATGTTTTTCGAGATACGCCAAAGTCCTCATAGACATACATGGCACCTTGGACCAAGACACTGCATACCAATTTTCAAGTCAATCGGACAAACGGTCACGTGGTCATAGCCCTTTTCATGTTTTTTTTCATGTTATAGCGCCACCTAGTGATCAATCGTCGACATTTTTTTACTATGACCCCAGATTGAACTCTTACACATGTGTACCAAGTTTGGTGAAGATATCTCATTTCCTTTTCGAGTTATAGCCATTTTAGTAAAATAGGCTCCTCCCACAACATTAATTTATCACCCCCTAGCGACCAGGAATCGAAATTTCGACTTTTTTTCGATAATTATTGATCTTAAGACTCCAAAGAACATTTCTGCACTGCTTTGGTTCCGATCGGGTGAAAAACCAGGGACTAGTTCGCAAAAGTAGGTTTTTGACAAAATTCAAAATGGCGGAAAAATTTGCATACCTGAAATAAAATCGGAGATATACGTTTTGACCTTCAGGCGTCCAGCTTTCCAATGATATAGGACACTTGAGTCTACGACATACGGTCTAGGAGTTATGAGCAGTTCCGCGCTTTTGGTTGCTATAGCGCCACCTATGGGCCAATCTGGGTCATACTTTGATAGGTTCTCCCCAAATTGAGGACTACCATTTGGCCAAGTTTCAAGGTTCCAGCTCTTACGGTTTGGGCTGCACGATGCGTTTTAGGGGAGAATAATAATAATAATAATAATAAAAATCAGTACAATTACAATAGGGTTTCAGCACTTCGTGCTTGAACCCCTAATAATAATAATAATAAAAATCAGCACAATTACAATAGGGTTTCAGCACTTCGTGCTTGAACCCCTAATAATAAAAATCAGCACAATTACAATAGGGTTTCAGCACTTCGTGCTTGAACCCCTAATAATAATAAAAATCAGCACAAATACAATAGGGTTTCAGCACTTCGTGCTTGAACCCCTAATAAAAATCCTTACAATAACAATAGGGTTTCAGCACTTCGTGCTTGAACCCCTAAAAATCAGAGCAATTACAATAGGGTTTCAGCACTTCGTGCTTGAACCCCTAATAATAATAACAAGCAGCATTTATCGGGGTTCAAGCAATTAAGGCCTTTAAGGCCTTTAAGCATAAAAGCATCAAAAGTTATTAAGATTTATTTAGCAAGCATGTAACTACTGACATAATAGATGAAAAAGACCATTTACCATAGGAAATATATGGTTTTAAAGCTTTTTAACAGTTATAGCGCCACCTTTGGTCCGATCTCCATAAAATTTGGCATGCTTGTTAATGATGTTATTTCACATATGTTCACCAATTTTTGTGAAGTTCTGAGATTTTATTTATGATTTATAGGCTTTTTTATTTATTTTGCCCCGCCCATTTTATAAATGACCCTATTACAGCCATCCAAATGCAAAAGTTCAACTTTTTTTTGATAATTATTGATCTAGAGAGTCCAGAGAATTGTTCTAGACTGGTCTGGTTCCGATCGGGCGAAAAACCAGGGACTAGTTTGCAAAAGTAGGTTTTTGACATATTCATGAATATTTAATGAACTGTTTGATTGACAGCAATGGTTTTTGAGGCAAAGTTGTTCAGGATGAGGAGGTCTATCAAATGATAATGCATTTTGTGACGAAATTTGTTACACCACGTGATTACAGAGCCATAAAACTCGTTAGCGCCAACTAGTGGCCGATTTCTTTCAAAATTCTTACAGACCTCTAGGGGCTTGAGCCAAACATGCCCACCGAGTTTCGCTCCGATCGGACTTCGTCAACGGTGCTCAAACCTCATTGGCCAATGGCGGCCATGTTTTTTTAGATACGCCATATTCCTTTTAGACATACATGGCCCCTTGGGCCAAGACACTGCATACCAAATTTCAAGTCATTCGGAAAAACGGTCAGGTGTCTATACGTTTTTGTTTTGTTTTATAGCGCCACCATGTGGCCAATCGACGCAATTTGTTTACTGTGACCTCAGATTGACCTCTTACACATGTGTACCAAGTTTGGTGAAGATATCTCATTTACTTCTCGAGTTATAGCCATTTTAGTAAAATAGGCTCCTCCCACAACATTAATTTATCACCCCCTAGCGACCAAGAATCAGAATTTCGACTTTTTTTCGATAATTATTGATCTTCAGACTCCAGAGAACAATTCTGCACTGGTTTGGTTCCGATCGGGCAAAAAACCAGGGACTAGTTCGCAAAAGTAGGTTTTTGACAAAATTCAAAATGGCGGAAAATCTATCATGACGGAAATGAAATCGGAGATATACGTTTTGTTCGTCAGGCGTCCAGCTTTCCAATGATATAAGACACTTGAGTCTACGACATAAGGTCTAGGAGTTATGAGCTGTTTCGCGCTTTTGGTTGCTATAGCGCCACCTATGGGCCGATTGGGCTGAGTCCGTGTATCTGAGTAGCGAGCAATAGTACTACCATCTGGCAAAGTTTCAAGTCTCTAGGTCTTACGGTTTGGGCTGCACGATGCGTTTTATGGCGGAAAAATAATAATAATTAAAGCTGCAAGCAGCATTTAGCGGGGTTCAAGCATTTAGGGTCTTTAAGCACATAAGGCAGTTTAGTGAGTTGTCTGAGTTTTTGTTTAGGATTTACAGGCTTTTGAGTGTTTTTTGCCATACCCATTTTCTAAATGATCCTGTTATGGCTACCCAATGGGTAAAGTTAAAGTTTTTTATATAATTAATAATCTAGAGCTTCCAGAGAATTGTACTGCACTGGTATATTTCCGATCGGGCGAAAAACCTAGGACTAGTTCGCAAAAGTAGGTTTTTAACATAATAGCAAGTATTTAATGAACAAATTGATTGACAGCAGTAGTTCTTGAGGCAAAGTTGTTCAGTATGAGGAGATCTATCAAATGATATGCATCACGTGATTACATAGCCGTAAAACCTGTTAGCGTCAACTAGTGGCTGATTTTTCAAAATTCTTACAGACCTCTAGGGCCACGAGTCGAACATGCCCATCGAGTTTCGTTCTGATCGGCCTCCGTTAAGAGCAAACTAACAGCTTTGAATTAAAATGGTGAGGTATCCTGTTGTAAACATCAACCATGCCTGTTGACAGTTTTGTGGGAAGGGAATGAAAAGTTCTCAAATCCACAGCACAGCCTCAGACATAACATTTATATCCATGATCTGCCATTTTCACTATTGTCCTTGCTTGCTTCTTCACAATACCTGCAGATCTTCTGATGATTCGGCTGTGCAGGTCCACATTAACACTGCCTGGCCTAGAACATGGACTGGAAAATGCAAATTTGGGGGGTATAAATATTAATGATCCTGACTCCAACGTCACAGTCGGTGTTATGGTGGGATTCAGTCATTTTTCAGCGGTCTTTTGCAAACAGGAGATTTACACAAGAAGGAGGAAACAATGGTGTTTGAGGCTCACGGTATGTCAGTTCCATGTCCAGAACTCTTATCATTCAACTATGCCAAGATAAATACAGTTTTCAATTGTATGGCACCTTTAAAATAGATGATTAGTAATATAATGCTTACTTGGAGTCTGAAATGGCTTTAACAAAAGAAGAAAAATATTCTTAGATTTCTGTTCATTCTAATCATGTACAAATAAAGTAGCACAGTAAGATTACATTTATTTGAATGCATTAGTGAGTGTGTGATTGTGCTGTGTGTGCAGCGTGTCAATACTAAAAGTGAAGGTGTAGTTGATATCTTTGGTGATAATATTTGTAGTAATCATAAAAAAAAACACTTAAGAAATAAAGAATTAAAATTACAAATAATATTCTATTAAGATATGAGTTACAATAACATGATTTGCAATAGTAATAATATCAATAATATATGCACAATACACACAGATTAGACTATCAGGTCTGTGTTTTACAAAAACATTAGTATTGCAGCCAGTGTGAGTCTGTGGGATTTATAAACAGACAAAATATGATTTGAAATGTTATTTTAATGATTTTATTAAGTTTAAACAATATTTCAAATGGAAAAAAAAATTAAAAATAATATTTTAGTGAGCAGAATGAACCAATGAGTGTTCTTCTTCTGGTGGTTAAAATGTAAATGAAAACAATAATACTTAAACAATAATACTTAATACACTAACCATGCTTGAACACACACATGCACACACATTTTGTTGTAGATGGAGATATTTAAAATAAAAGATAGGTAACAAAATGATAATTGCAAATCTCCTCTGTATAACACCATTTTCAGATTTCAAATTAATCACTGAGAGGCAGAATTGTTCAAACTGAGAGCTCAGTAAAAATGAAGTGATAAACTTTGACAAAACATGACTGTGTTATAATAGGTGATTTTCATGCAAGTAATTTGATATAGTCCAAAAACTAATGCAAAAGCACAGATGAAAATATTTTAAGTAGAATGTCCTGCAGAGGGCAGTAGAAGACCACTAATTGACTCACTTTCATTTGAAAGACTTTTTTATCCACCAGTAAAACAAAGCAGTTTCTTCATGTTCTTTCCATTAAGCATGCTTACACACACACACAGACACACACACAAACCCCCCCACACACACACACACACACACACACACACACACACACACACACACACACACAAAGACAAATATGTTTTCAATGTTTTTAGGATGTGATATTGTGAAAATATCTTCATCTCCTCATCTTGAACAACTTTGCCTCAAGAATCACTAATGTCAATCAAACTGTTCATAATCATAATAAAAAAAATAAAATATATACAAATATCATAATAATAAAAAAAACATCATAATAAAAAAGATTGCTTCTTAAAGCATTTGTTTATTTCCAATACTGAAGCGAATTAAAAGATCATGCGTAATCCTGCTGCTCCCTCTAGTGGACAACAGTGGTATTATAGCTTACATTTTACAGTTGAAGTGTTTGAATGAATGGGAATTTGTTTTTTTACTTATATCTCAGGAACCAAAAGGCGAAAAATTCTGAAACTCAGAGCATAGATAGTGCTTGAGGAGCCCTGTTGAATGAGACCATCAATGTGTTTTTGGGCGATTGGGGCTGGGAGTTATGACTGTTATAAGGCATATCTGTTCGGGCTATTATCTCTGGAATGCCCAGGGCAAATAACACCACATTTGAATCGAAGCTAGCCAAGGACGCGCCCTTTCCAACGAGCTCTCACACAATGTTCGGGGTGGTCTGGGTCGGGAGTAATGGCCGTTCAAAATCGGGGGTCCCGCGGATTCGCGATGCGCGGGGGGCGCGCTCCCGAGGCCCGCGACGACACGTTTCGATCAAGAGCCCGGAGAGGTCCTCACCATCAAAATTTGAGCGCGCAACGACTTTCCGTTTTCGAGTTATGAATGGATTTGTATTCGGGGGCGTGGCTTAAATGCCGTTATACTTTCGTTTCATTTCATTCATTTACTTTCGTCCATTTCCATATCTCAGTGTAACACAATTGTCAATAGTAATACTCAATAGATGAGTTTTGACAAAATGTGATTGTAAATGTTAAAATAATGATTTTAAAAAGTCTAAATATGAATTTTATAACAATATTAGGGAGTAGTATGATGAAATGACAGCAGGGGGCAGTAAAATACCACTTATTGGCTTAATATGTCATTATATTCATATAAAATCACCTTTTGAAGAAGTTAAACTTTTTTTCTGATAATTATTGATCTAGAGAGTTCAGAGAATTGTGCTGCACTGGTTTTGAACATTATGATATGAACATTATATGATAAAAGATAGAAGACATCATTTACAGCAAATACAGGCAATTTACCATAGGAAATATATGGTTTTAAAGCGTTTTAACAGTTATAGCGCCAACTATCGTCCGATCTCCATAGAATTTTTCATGCTTGTTAATGATGTTATGTCACATATGCTGACCAATTTTTGTGAAGTTCTGAGTTTTTATTTAGGATTTATAGGCTTTTTAATGTATTTTGACACGCCCGTTTTATAAATGACCCTATTACAGCCATCCAAATGCAAAAGTTCAACTTTTTTTTGATAATTATTGATCTAGAGAGTCCAGAGAATTGTCCTACACTGGTCTGGTTCCGATCGGGCAAAAAACCTAGGACTAGTTCGCAAAAGTAGGTTTTTAACATATTAATGAATAATTAATGAACAGTTTGATTGACAGCAATGGTTCTTGAGGCAAAGTTGTTCAGGATGAGGAGATCTATCAAATGATATGCATATTGTGTGGATATTTGTAACACCACGTGATTACAGAGCCGTAAAACTCGTTAGCGCCAACTAGTGGCCGATTTCTTTCAAAATTCTTACAGACCTTTAGGGCCATGAGCCAAACATGCCCATTGAGTTTCGTTCCGATCGGCCTCCGTTAACCTTGTCTAATAGGTGCTCAAACTTCGTTGGCCGATGGCGGCCATGTTTTTTGAGATACGCCAATGTCCTCATACACATACATGGCACCTTGGACCAAGACACTGCATACCAATTTTCAAGTCAATCGGACTAACGGTCAGGTGGTTATAGCCTGTTTTATGTTTTTTTCATTTTATAGCGCCACCATGAGGCCAATCGTCGCGATTTTTTTACTGTGACCCCAGAGTAAGCTCATACACATGTGTACCAAGTTTGGTGAAGATACCTCATTTACATCGGGAGTTATAGCCATTTTAGTAAAATAGGCCCCTCCCACAACGTACGTTTTGGCGCCCCTTAGCGACCGTGAATCGAAATTTCCACTTTTTTTCGATAATTATTGATATTCAGTCTCCAGAGAACATTTCTGCACTAGTTTGGTTCCAATCGGGCAAAAAACCAGGGACTAGTTCGCAAAAGTAGATTTTTGACAAAATTCAAAATGGCGGAAAATCTATCATGGCGGAAATGAAATCGGAGATATACGTTTTGTTCGTCAGGCGTCCAGCTTTCCAATGATATAAGACACTTGAGTCTACGCCATACGGTCTAGGAGTTATGAGCAGTTTCGCGCTTTTGGTTGTTATAGCGCCACCTATGGGCCAATCGGGGTCATAATCTCTGAACCTTTCCTCGATTTTTGTACTACCATCTGTCAAAGTTTCAAAGTTCCAGCTCTTACGGTTTGGGCTGCACGATGCGTTTTACGGCAGAATAATAATAATAATAATAATAATAAAAATCAGCACAATTACAATAGGGTTTCAGCACTTCGTGCTTGAACCCCTAATTAAAGCTGCAAGCAGCATTTATCGGGGTTCAAGCAGTTAAGGCCTTTAAGGCATTTAAGCACAAAAGCATCAAAAGTCATTAAGATTTATTTAGCAAGCATGTAACCACTGACATAATAGATGGAAAATACCATTTACAGCCAATACAGGCAAATTGCCATGGGATATATATGGTTTTAAAGCTTTTTAACAGTTATAGCGCCACCTATGGTCCGATCTCCATAAAATAGTTTATTGTGACCTCAAATTGAACCCATACACATGTGTACTGATTTTGGTGAAGATATCTCATTTACTTCTTGAGTTATAGCCATTTGAGTAAAATAGGCTCCTCCCACAACGATTTGCCACATTCAAGAATTATTTAATATGATTCTAGCATGATTTACTATCATATACCATGTTCCAGAATGATTTATTAGGATTCTAGCATGATTTACCTTGATACACCTCATTTCAGTATTATTTACTATGATTTACAATGTTTCTAGCATGATTAACCACATTACTAGCAATTATGTGAAGTGTCAGTGCAAATGAGGTGATGAACAATGACAAAATATTATTGTGTTATAATAGTTAGTTATATACGTGATTTTTAGTGTGTGTCCAAGTATGAATGCAAAAGCACATGTATTATTTCATTATTAAGTAGAATGGCCAGCAGAGGGCACTAGAAGACCACTTATTGGCTCACTTTCACTTTAAACCAGTTTTCTGCACTAAAGCAAACCAGTTTTTCCATGTTAACTCAATGCATGCTTACACACACACACACACACACACACACACACACACACACACACACACACACACACACACACACACACACACACACACATACACACACAGCATAGTTAACCATGATTTACCATGATATACCACGTTCTAGTATTATTTACCAGGAGATAAACGACAATCTAGTATTATTTACTTTGATTTACCATGTTTCTAGCCTGATTTATCACATTACTAGCAATTATTTGAAGTGTCAGTGCAAATAAAGTGATTAACACTGACAAAATATGATTGTGTTATAATAGTTATTGCTATATAAGTGATTTTTTTAGTGTGTATTCAAGTATGAATGCAAGCACATGTTGAAATATTTCATTAATAAGTAGAATGGCCAGCAGAGGGCAGTAGAAGACCACTTATTGGCTCACTTTCACTTTAAACCAGTTTTCTGCACTAAAGCAAACCAGTTTATCCATGTTAACTCAATGCATGCTTACACACACACACACACACACACACACACACACACACACACACACACACACACACACACACACACACACACACACACACAGCATAGTTAACCATGATTTACCATGATTTACCACATTACTAGCAATTATTTGAAGTGTCAGTGCAAATAAAGTGATTAACACTGACAAAATATGATTGTGTTATAATAGTTATTGCTATATAAGTGATTTTTAGTGTGTATTCAAGTATAAATGCAAGCACATGTGGAAAAATTTAATTAATAAGTAGAATGGCCAGCAGAGGGCAGAAGAAGACCACTTATTGGCTCACTTTCACTTTAAACCTCATGATTTTGACCAGTTTTCTGCACTAAATCAAACCAGTGTTTCCATGTTAACTCAATAATGCATACTTGCTACATATGCTACACACAATAATGCTACACACACACACACACACACACACACAAATGTTTCAGTGATATTGGTGTCACATTCACCTTCATCACATTCACCTTCTGTCTTCATCACATTCACCATCTGTCGTCATCACCTGCTCCTCATCACCCTCCTCATCACCACCTGCTCCTCATCATCATAACCGTCACCTGTTGTCCTTGTCTTGATCTGTGTATTTAAGTTCCCCTCTCATCCATTATCATTGTCGGTTATTGTTTGTGCACTAGCACTCTGTTATGTTTGTTTTCATGTTGGAAAATAAAACCTTTGTTATATTTGTACCACACACACACACACACACACACACACACACACACACACACACACACACACACACACACACACACACACACACACACACACACACACACACACACACACACACACACCATCATTTATCATGATTTACCATGGCTGATACCAATACCAATATGAGAAAATGACTATTTTAAACAGCAGGGGGCAGTAAAATACCACTTATTGGCTTAACATGCCATTAATTCATATCATTTTCACCTTTTTAACTGTTATAGAGGCAAATTTTGTCCGATCTGTCTGAAAATTGTCATGCTTGTTCAGGGTGATATTTCACACGTTCTGACTTGTTTTTAAGAAGGTCTGAGCATTGATTAAAGAGATATAGGCTTTCGGGGACACTTGGTAAAGGCCAGATTTTGAAGTGAACCTATTATAGCTATCCAAATGAAGTAGTTCAACTTTTTCTGACAATTATTGATCTAGTGAGTCCAGAGAATTGTATTGCACTAGTTTTGAACATTATGATATGAAAATTATATGATCAGAGATGGAAAAGACCATTTACAGCCAATACAGGCAGTTTACCATAGGAAATATATGATTTTAAAGCTTTTTAACAGTTATAGCGCCACCTATCGTCCGATCTCCATAGAATTTTTCATGTTTGTTAATGATGTTATGTCACATATGCTGACCAATTTTTGTGAAGTTCTGAGTTTTTATTTAGGATTTATAGGCTTTTTAATGTATTTTGACACGCCCATTTTATAAATTACCCTATTACAGCCATCCAAATGCAAAAGTTCAACTTTTTTTTGATAATTATTGATCTAGAGAGTCCAGAGAATTGTCCTAGACTGGTCTGGTTCCGATCGGGCAAAAAACCTAGGACTAGTTCGCAAAAGTAGGTTTTTAACATATTAATGAATAATTAATGAACAGTTTGATTGACAGCAATGGTTCTTGAGGCAAAGTTGTTCAGGATGAGGAGATCTATCAAATGATATGCATATTGTGTGGATATTTGTAACACCACGTGATTACAGAGCCGTAAAACTCGTTAGCGCCAACTAGTGGCCGATTTCTTTCAAAATTCTTACAGACCTTTAGGGCCATGAGCCGAACATGCCCATTGAGTTTCGTTCCGATCGGCCTCCGTTAACCTTGTCTAATAGGTGCTCAAACTTCGTTGGCCGATGGCGGCCATGTTTTTTGAGATACGCCAATGTCCTCATACACATACATGGCACCTTGGACCAAGACACTGCATACCAATTTTCAAGTCAATCGGACTAACGGTCAGGTGGTTATAGCCTGTTTTATGTTTTTTTCATGTTATAGCGCCACCATGAGGCCAATCGTCGCGATTTTTTTACTGTGACCCCAGAGTAAGCTCATACACATGTGTACCAAGTTTGGTGAAGATACCTCATTTACATCGGGAGTTATAGCCATTTTAGTAAAATAGGCCCCTCCCACAAC
Organism: Scardinius erythrophthalmus; assembly: GCF_964197995.2. NCBI lineage: Eukaryota > Metazoa > Chordata > Actinopteri > Cypriniformes > Leuciscidae > Scardinius > Scardinius erythrophthalmus. The sequence continues at coordinate 21,660,867 of NC_138238.1, read as the reverse complement.
GTACGTTTTGGCGCCCCTTAGCGACCGTGAATCGAAATTTCCACTTTTTTTCGATAATTATTGATATTCAGTCTCCAGAGAACATTTCTGCACTAGTTTGGTTCCAATCGGGCAAAAAACCAGGGACTAGTTCGCAAAAGTAGATTTTTGACAAAATTCAAAATGGCGGAAAATCTATCATGGCGGAAATGAAATCGGAGATATACGTTTTGTTCGTCAGGCGTCCAGCTTTCCAATGATATAAGACACTTGAGTCTACAACATACGGTCTAGGAGTTATGAGCAGTTTCGCGCTTTTGGTTGTTATAGCGCCACCTATGGGCCAATCGGGGTCATAATCTCTGAACCTTTCCTCGATTTTTGTACTACCATCTGTCAAAGTTTCAAAGTTCCAGCTCTTACGGTTTGGGCTGCACGATGCGTTTTACGGCGGAATAATAATAATAATTAAAGCTGCAAGCAGCATTTATCGGGGTTCAAGCAGTTAAGGCCTTTAAGCACAAAAGCATCAAAAGTGATTAAGTTTTATTTAGCAAGCATGTAACTACTGACATAATAGATGGAAAAGACCATTTACAGGAAATACCATAGGAAATATATGGTTTTAAAGCTTTTTAGCAGTTATAGCGCCACCTATGGTCCGATCTCCATAAAAATTGGCATGCTTGTTAATGATGTTATGTCACATATGCTCACCAATTTTTGTGAAGTTCTGAGTTTTCATTTAGGATTTATAGGCTTTTTAGTGTTTTTTTGCCATGCCCCTTTTCTAAATGACCCTATTACAGCCATCTACATGCAAAAGTTCAACTTTTTTTTGATAATTATTGATCTAGAGTGTCCAGAGAATTGTCCTAGACTGGTCTGGTTTCGATCGGGCGAAAAACCTAGGACTAGTTTGCAAAAGTAGGTTTTTAACATAATTACGAATATTTAATAAACGGTTTAATTGACAGCATTAGTTCTTGAGGCAAAGTTGTTCAGCATGAGCAGATCTATCAGATGATATGCATTTTGTGACGATAAGTGTAACACCACGTGATTACAGAGCCATAAAACTCGTTAGCGCCAACTAGTGGCCGATTTCTTTCAAAACTCTTAGAGACCTCTAGGGCCATGAGTCGAACATGCCCATCGAGTTTCGTTCCGATCGGCCTCCGTTAACCTTGTCTAATAGGTGCTCAAATTTCATTGGTCGATGGCGGCCATGTTTTTCGAGATACGCCAATGTCCTCATAGACATACATGGTACCTTGGACCAAGACACTGCATACCAATTTTCAAGTCAATCGGACTAACGGTCACGTGGTCATAGCCGTTTTCATGTTTTTTTCATGTTATAGCGCCACCTAGTAATCAATCGTCGCGATTTTTTTACTGTGACCCCAGATTGAACTCATACACATGTGCACCAAGTTTGGTGAAGATATCTAATTTCATTCTCGAGTTATAGCCATTTTAGTAAAATAGGCTCCTCCCACAACATTAATTTATCACCCCCCGGCGATCAGGAATCGAAATTTCGACTTTTTTTCGATAATTATTGATATTCAGACTCCAGAGAACATTTCTGCACTGTTTTGGATCCAATTGGACAAAAAACCTAGGACTAGTTCGCAAAAGTAGGTTTTTAACTAAATTCAAAATGGCGGACAATTTGCATACAGGAAATGAAATCGGAGATATACGTTTTGACCTTCAGGTTTCCAGCTTTCCAGTGATATAAGACACTTGAGTCTACGTCATACGGTCTAGGAGTTATGAGCAGTTTCGCGCTTTTGGTTGCTATAGCGCCACCTATGGGCCAATTGGGGTCATATTCTCTGAACCTCTCCTCGATTTTTGTACTACCATCTGGCAAAGTTTCAAAGCTCCAGCTCTTACGGTTTGGGCTGCACGATGAGTTTTACGGCAGAAGAAAAATAATAATAATAATAATAATAATAATAATAATAATAATAAAAATCAGTACAATTACAATAGGGTTTCAGCACTTCGTGCTTGAACCCCTAATAATTAAAGCTGCAAGCAGCATTTAGCGGGGTTCAAGCATTTAGGGTCTTTAAGCACATAAGGCAGTTTAGTGAGTTGTCTGAGTTTTTGTTTAGGATTTACAGGCTTTTGAGTGTTTTTTGCCATACCCATTTTCTAAATGATCCTGTTATGGCTACCCAATGGGTAAAGTTAAAGTTTTTTATATAATTAATAATCTAGAGCTTCCAGAGAATTGTACTGCACTGGTATATTTCCGATCGGGCGAAAAACCTAGGACTAGTTCGCAAAAGTAGGTTTTTAACATAATAGCAAGTATTTAATGAACAAATTGATTGACAGCAGTAGTTCTTGAGGCAAAGTTGTTCAGTATGAGGAGATCTATCAAATGATATGCATCACGTGATTACATAGCCGTAAAACCTGTTAGCGTCAACTAGTGGCTGATTTTTCAAAATTCTTACAGACCTCTAGGGCCACGAGTCGAACATGCCCATCGAGTTTCGTTCTGATCGGCCTCCGTTAAGAGCAAACTAACAGCTTTGAATTAAAATGGTGAGGTATCCTGTTGTAAACATCAACCATGCCTGTTGACAGTTTTGTGGGAAGGGAATGAAAAGTTCTCAAATCCACAGCACAGCCTCAGACATAACATTTATATCCATGATCTGCCATTTTCACTATTGTCCTTGCTTGCTTCTTCACAATACCTGCAGATCTTCTGATGATTCGGCTGTGCAGGTCCACATTAACACTGCCTGGCCTAGAACATGGACTGGAAAATGCAAATTTGGGGGGTATAAATATTAATGATCCTGACTCCAACGTCACAGTCGGTGTTATGGTGGGATTCAGTCATTTTTCAGCGGTCTTTTGCAAACAGGAGATTTACACAAGAAGGAGGAAACAATGGTGTTTGAGGCTCACGGTATGTCAGTTCCATGTCCAGAACTCTTATCATTCAACTATGCCAAGATAAATACAGTTTTCAATTGTATGGCACCTTTAAAATAGATGATTAGTAATATAATGCTTACTTGGAGTCTGAAATGGCTTTAACAAAAGAAGAAAAATATTCTTAGATTTCTGTTCATTCTAATCATGTACAAATAAAGTAGCACAGTAAGATTACATTTATTTGAATGCATTAGTGAGTGTGTGATTGTGCTGTGTGTGCAGCGTGTCAATACTAAAAGTGAAGGTGTAGTTGATATCTTTGGTGATAATATCTGTAGTAATCATAAAAAAAAACACTTAAGAAATAAAGAATTAAAATTACAAATAATATTCTATTAAGATATGAGTTACAATAACATGATTTGCAATAGTAATAATATCAATAATATATGCACAATACACACAGATTAGACTATCAGGTCTGTGTTTTACAAAAACATTAGTATTGCAGCCAGTGTGAGTCTGTGGGATTTATAAACAGACAAAATATGATTTGAAATGTTATTTTAATGATTTTATTAAGTTTAAACAATATTTCAAATGAAAAAAAAAATTAAAAATAATATTTTAGTGAGCAGAATGAACCAATGAGTGTTCTTCTTCTGGTGGTTAAAATGTAAATGAAAACAATAATACTTAAACAATAATACTTAATACACTAACCATGCTTGAACACACACATGCACACACATTTTGTTGTAGATGGAGATATTTAAAATAAAAGATAGGTAACAAAATGATAATTGCAAATCTCCTCTGTATAACACCATTTTCAGATTTCAAATTAATCACTGAGAGGCAGAATTGTTCAAACTGAGAGCTCAGTAAAAATGAAGTGATAAACTTTGACAAAACATGACTGTGTTATAATAGGTGATTTTCATGCAAGTAATTTGATATAGTCCAAAAACTAATGCAAAAGCACAGATGAAAATATTTTAAGTAGAATGTCCTGCAGAGGGCAGTAGAAGACCACTAATTGACTCACTTTCATTTGAAAGACTTTTTTATCCACCAGTAAAACAAAGCAGTTTCTTCATGTTCTTTCCATTAAGCATGCTTACACACACACACAGACACACACACAAACCCACACACACACACACACACACACACACACACACACACACAAAGACAAATATGTTTTCAATGTTTTTAGGATGTGATATTGTGAAAATATCTTCATCTCCTCATCTTGAACAACTTTGCCTCAAGAATCACTAATGTCAATCAAACTGTTCATAATCATAATAAAAAAAATAAAATATATACAAATATCATAATAATAAAAAAAACATCATAATAAAAAAGATTGCTTCTTAAAGCATTTGTTTATTTCCAATACTGAAGCGAATTAAAAGATCATGCGTAATCCTGCTGCTCCCTCTAGTGGACAACAGTGGTATTATAGCTTACATTTTACAGTTGAAGTGTTTGAATGAATGGGAATTTGTTTTTTTACTTATATCTCAGGAACCAAAAGGCGAAAAATTCTGAAACTCAGAGCATAGATAGTGCTTGAGGAGCCCTGTTGAATGAGACCATCAATGTGTTTTTGGGCGATTGGGGCTGGGAGTTATGACTGTTATAAGGCATATCTGTTCGGGCTATTATCTCTGGAATGCCCAGGGCAAATAACACCACATTTGAATCGAAGCTAGCCAAGGACGCGCCCTTTCCAACGAGCTCTCACACAATGTTCGGGGTGGTCTGGGTCGGGAGTAATGGCCGTTCAAAATCGGGGGTCCCGCGGATTCGCGATGCGCGGGGGGCGCGCTCCCGAGGCCCGCGACGACACGTTTCGATCAAGAGCCCGGAGAGGTCCTCACCATCAAAATTTGAGCGCGCAACGACTTTCCGTTTTCGAGTTATGAATGGATTTGTATTCGGGGGCGTGGCTTAAATGCCGTTATACTTTCGTTTCATTTCATTCATTTACTTTCGTCCATTTCCATATCTCAGTGTAACACAATTGTCAATAGTAATACTCAATAGATGAGTTTTGACAAAATGTGATTGTAAATGTTAAAATAATGATTTTAAAAAGTCTAAATATGAATTTTATAACAATATTAGGGAGTAGTATGATGAAATGACAGCAGGGGGCAGTAAAATACCACTTATTGGCTTAATATGTCATTATATTCATATAAAATCACCTTTTGAAGAAGTTAAACTTTTTTTCTGATAATTATTGATCTAGAGAGTTCAGAGAATTGTGCTGCACTGGTTTTGAACATTATGATATGAACATTATATGATAAAAGATAGAAGACATCATTTACAGCAAATACAGGCAATTTACCATAGGAAATATATGGTTTTAAAGCGTTTTAACAGTTATAGCGCCAACTATCGTCCGATCTCCATAGAATTTTTCATGCTTGTTAATGATGTTATGTCACATATGCTGACCAATTTTTGTGAAGTTCTGAGTTTTTATTTAGGATTTATAGGCTTTTTAATGTATTTTGACACGCCCGTTTTATAAATGACCCTATTACAGCCATCCAAATGCAAAAGTTCAACTTTTTTTTGATAATTATTGATCTAGAGAGTCCAGAGAATTGTCCTACACTGGTCTGGTTCCGATCGGGCAAAAAACCTAGGACTAGTTCGCAAAAGTAGGTTTTTAACATATTAATGAATAATTAATGAACAGTTTGATTGACAGCAATGGTTCTTGAGGCAAAGTTGTTCAGGATGAGGAGATCTATCAAATGATATGCATATTGTGTGGATATTTGTAACACCACGTGATTACAGAGCCGTAAAACTCGTTAGCGCCAACTAGTGGCCGATTTCTTTCAAAATTCTTACAGACCTTTAGGGCCATGAGCCGAACATGCCCATTGAGTTTCGTTCCGATCGGCCTCCGTTAACCTTGTCTAATAGGTGCTCATACATGGCACCTTGGACCAAGACACTGCATACCAATTTTCAAGTCAATCGGACTAACGGTCAGGTGGTTATAGCCTGTTTTAAGTTTTTTTCATTTTATAGCGCCACCATGAGGCCAATCGTCGCGATTTTTTTACTGTGACCCCAGAGTAAGCTCATACACATGTGTACCAAGTTTGGTGAAGATACCTCATTTACATCGGGAGTTATAGCCATTTTAGTAAAATAGGCCCCTCCCACAACGTACGTTTTGGCGCCCCTTAGCGACCGTGAATCGAAATTTCCACTTTTTTTCGATAATTATTGATATTCAGTCTCCAGAGAACATTTCTGCACTAGTTTGGTTCCAATCGGGCAAAAAACCAGGGACTAGTTCGCAAAAGTAGATTTTTGACAAAATTCAAAATGGCGGAAAATCTATCATGGCGGAAATGAAATCGGAGATATACGTTTTGTTCGTCAGGCGTCCAGCTTTCCAATGATATAAGACACTTGAGTCTACGCCATACGGTCTAGGAGTTATGAGCAGTTTCGCGCTTTTGGTTGTTATAGCGCCACCTATGGGCCAATCGGGGTCATAATCTCTGAACCTTTCCTCGATTTTTGTACTACCATCTGTCAAAGTTTCAAAGTTCCAGCTCTTACGGTTTGGGCTGCACGATGCGTTTTACGGCAGAATAATAATAATAATAATAATAATAAAAATCAGCACAATTACAATAGGGTTTCAGCACTTCGTGCTTGAACCCCTAATAATAAAAATCAGCACAATTACAATAGGGTTTCAGCACTTCGTGCTTGAACCCCTAATAATAAAAATCAGCACAATTACAATAGGGTTTCAGCACTTCGTGCTTGAACCCCTAATTAAAGCTGCAAGCAGCATTTATCGGGGTTCAAGCAGTTAAGGCCTTTAAGGCATTTAAGCACAAAAGCATCAAAAGTTATTAAGATTTATTTAGCAAGCATGTAACCACTGACATAATAGATGGAAAAGACCATTTACAGCCAATACAGGCAATTTGCCATGGGATATATATGGTTTTAAAGCTTTTTAACAGTTATAGCGCCACCTATGCTCCGATCTCCATAGAATTGTTTACTGTGACCTCAAATTGAACCCATACACATGTGTACTGAGTTTGGTGAAGATATCTCATTTACTTCTTGAGTTATAGCCATTTGAGTAAAATAGGCTCCTCCCACAACGATTTGCCACATTCTAGAATTATTTAATATGATTCTAGCATGATTTACTATCATATACCATGTTCCAGAATGATTTATTAGGATTCTAGCATGATTTACCTTGATACACCTCATTTCAGTATTATTTACTATGATTTACAATGTTTCTAGCATGATTAACCACATTACTAGCAAATATGTGAAGTGTCAGTGCAAATGAGGTGATGAACACTGACAAAATATTATTGTGTTATAATAGTTAGTTATATACGTGATTTTTAGTGTGTGTCCAAGTATGAATGCAAAAGCACATGTAAAATATTTCATTATTAAGTAGAATGGCCAGCAGAGGGCAGTAGAAGACCACTTATTGGCTCACTTTCACTTTAAACCAGTTTTCTGCACTAAAGCAAACCAGTTTTTCCATGTTAACTCAATGCATGCTTACACACACACACACACACACACACACACACACACACACACACACACACACACACACACACACACACACACACACACACACACACACACACACACACACACACATACACACACAGCATAGTTAACCATGATTTACCATGATATACCACGTTCTAGTATTATTTACCAAGAGATAAACGACAATCTAGGATTATTTACTTTGATTTACCATGTTTCTAGCCTGATTTATCACATTACTAGCAATTTTTTGAAGTGTCAGTGCAAATAAAGTGGTTAACACTGACAAAATATGATTGTGTTATAATAGTTATTGCTATATAAGTGATTTTTTTAGTGTGTATTCAAGTATGAATGCAAGCACATGTTGAAATATTTCATTAATAAGTAGAATGGCCAGCAGAGGGCAGTAGAAGACCACTTATTGGCTCACTTTCACTTTAAACCAGTTTTCTGCACTAAAGCAAACCAGTTTATCCATGTTAACTCAATGCATGCTTACACACACACACACACACACACACACACACACACACACACACACACACACACACACACACAGCATAGTTAACCATGATTTACCATGATTTACCACATTACTAGCAATTATTTGAAGTGTCAGTGCAAATAAAGTGATTAACACTGACAAAATATGATTGTGTTATAATAGTTATTGCTATATAAGTGATTTTTAGTGTGTATTCAAGTATAAATGCAAGCACATGTGGAAAATTTTAATTAATAAGTAGAATGGCCAGCAGAGGGCAGTAGAAGACCACTTATTGGCTCACTTTCACTTTAAACCTCATGATTTTGACCAGTTTTCTGCACTAAAGCAAACCAGTGTTTCCATGTTAACTCAATAATGCATACTTGCTACATATGCTACACACAATAATGCTACACACACACACACACACACACACACACAAATGTTTCAGTGATATTGGTGTCACATTCACCTTCATCACATTCACCTTCTGTCTTCATCACATTCACCATCTGTCGTCATCACCTGCACCTGCTCCTCATCACCCTCCTCATCATCACCTGCTCCTCATCATCATAACCGTCACCTGTTGTCCTTGTCTTGATCTGTGTATTTAAGTTCCCCTCTCATCCATTATCATTGTCGGTTATTGTTTGTGCACTAGCACTCTGTTATGTTTGTTTTCATGTTGGAAAATAAAACCTTTGTTATATTTGTACCACACACACACACACACACACACACACACACACACACACACACACACACACACACACACACACACACACCATCATTTATCATGATTTACCATGGCTGATACCAATACCAATATGAGAAAATGACTATTTTAAACAGCAGGGGGCAGTAAAATACCACTTATTGGCTTAACATGCCATTAATTCATATCATTTTCACCTTTTTAACTGTTATAGAGGCAAATTTTGTCCGATCTGTCTGAAAATTTTCATGCTTGTTCAGGGTGATATTTCACACGTTCTGACTTGTTTTTAAGAAGGTCTGAGCATTGATTAAAGAGATATAGGCTTTCGGGGACACTTGGTAAAGGCCAGATTTTGAAGTGAACCTATTATAGCTATCCAAATGAAGTAGTTCAACTTTTTCTGACAATTATTGATCTAGTGAGTCCAGAGAATTGTATTGCACTAGTTTTGAACATTATGATATGAAAATTATATGATCAGAGATGGAAAAGACCATTTACAGCCAATACAGGCAGTTTACCATAGGAAATATATAATTTTAAAGCTTTTTAACAGTTATAGCGCCACCTATCGTCCGATCTCCATAGAATTTTTCATGCTTGTTAATGATGTTATGTCACATATGCTGACCAATTTTTGTGAAGTTCTGAGTTTTTATTTAGGATTTATAGGCTTTTTAATGTATTTTGACACACCCATTTTAAGAATGACCCTATTACAGCCATCCAAATGCAAAAGTTCAACTTTTTTTTGATAATTATTGATCTAGAGAGTCCAGAGAATTGTCCTAGACTGGTCTGGTTCCGATCAGGCGAAAAACCTAGGACTAGTTCGCAAAAGTAGGTTTTTAACATATTAATGAATAATTAATGAACAGTTTGATTGACAGCAATGGTTTTTGAGGCAAAGTTGTTCAGGATGAGGAGATCTATAAAATGATATGCATATTGTGTGGATATTTGTAACACCACGTGATTACAGAGCCGTAAAACTCGTTAGCGCCAACTAGTGGCCGATTTCTTTCAAAATTCTTACAGACCTTTAGGGCCATGAGCCGAACATGCCCATTGAGTTTCGTTCCGATCGGCCTCCGATAACCTTGTCTAATAGGTGCTCAAACTTTGTTGGCCGATGGCGGCCATGTTTTTTTAGATACGCCAATGTCCTCATACACATACATGGCACCTTGGACCAAGACACTGCATACCAATTTTCAAGTCAATCGGACTAACGGTCAGGTGGTTATAGCCTGTTTTATGTTTTTTTCATTTTATAGCGCCACCATGAGGCCAATCGTCGCGATTTTTTTACTGTGACCCCAGAGTAAGCTCATACACATGTGTACCAAGTTTGGTGAAGATACCTCATTTACATCGGGAGTTATAGCCATTTTAGTAAAATAGGCCCCTCCCACAACGTACGTTTTGGCGCCCCTTAGCGACCGTGAATCGAAATTTCCACTTTTTTTCGATAATTATTGATATTCAGTCTCCAGAGAACATTTCTGCACTAGTTTGGTTCCAATCGGGCAAAAAACCAGGGACTAGTTCGCAAAAGTAGATTTTTGACAAAATTCAAAATGGCGGAAAATCTATCATGGCGGAAATGAAATCGGAGATATACGTTTTGTTCGTCAGGCGTCCAGCTTTCCAATGATATAAGACACTTGAGTCTACGACATACGGTCTAGGAGTTATGAGCAGTTTCGCGCTTTTGGTTGTTATAGCGCCACCTATGGGCCAATCGGGGTCATAATCTCTGAACCTTTCCTCGATTTTTGTACTACCATCTGTCAAAGTTTCAAAGTTCCAGCTCTTACGGTTTGGGCTGCACGATGCGTTTTACGGCGGAATAATAATAATAATAATAATAAAAATCAGCACAATTACAATAGGGTTTCAGCACTTCGTGCTTGAACCCCTAAAAATCAGTACAATTACAATAGGGTTTCAGCACTTCGTGCTTGAACCCCTAATAAAAATCAGTACAATTACAATAGGGTTTCAGCACTTCGTGCTTGAACCCCTAATAATTAAAGCTGCAAGCAGCATTTATCGGGGTTCAAGCTATTAAGGTGTTTAAGGTTTTTAAGCACAAAAGCATCAAAAGTTAAGTTTTATTTAGCAAGCATGTAACCACTGACATCATAGATGGAAAATACCATGTTTTAGCATGATTTATCATGTTATAACATATTCTAGTATGATTTACCATGGTTTACCATGATTTACCCTGTTCTAGCATAGTTTACCATGAATTTATCTTAGTTTACCTTGATTTACCATGTTCTAGCATGATTTACCATGATTTACCACACTCTAGCATGATTTACCATAGTTCATCATGATTTACCATGGTTTACCATGATTTGCCCTGTTCTAGCATAGTTTACCATGAATTTATCTTAGTTTACCTTGATTTACCATGTTCTAGCATGATTTACCACGATATACCACATTCTAGCATGATTTACCATGGTTTACCATGATTTACCCTGTTCTAGCATGATTTACTATGATATACCACGTTCTAGAATGATTTACCAGGATTCTAGTATGATTTACCTTGATACACCACATTTTAGTATTATTTACTATAATTTACCATGTTTTTAGAGTGATTTACCATGATTTACCACATTGCTAGCAATTATGTGAACTATTAGTACAAATGATGAGATAAACTCAAAATATGACTGTGCTATGATAGTAATTGTTATATAAGTGATTTTTTTAGTGCCTTATTGTTATATAAGTGATTTTTAGTGTCTAATGAATGCAAAAGCATATGTGAGTAGACTTCATTAATAAGTAGAATGGCCAGAAGAGGGCAGTAGAAGACCACATATTGGCTCACTTTCACTTTAAACTTCTTGATTTTCACCATTTTTCTTAGGTTAGGTTACTTTTATTGTACCCGTAGGTAAATTTGTTTTACAGTGCAATGACTATGGCATCCAATACAAGAACACACAACATAGAACACTCCACAATACATAGGAACAAATAATTAAATACTCATACTGAATATTTAATTATTTGCACTAATAATTAAATTATTTTTAATTATTTTTCTGCACTAAAGCAAACCAGTTTTTCCATTTTATCTCCATAATGCATGTTTACACACACACACACACACACACACACAAATGTTGTTTTTTTCAATGCTATTGGGATATGTCATTATGAAAATATATTTGAATGGTTTATAAACATTTCACAAAGTCTTTGTAAGCTATTAATCAGATGATTCAGAATTTATTCAGAATCCTAAGACTACACACACACATTATGTTGTAGATGCAGACATTTGAAATGTTTGATGTGATCAAACTGTCAATACTAATACTTTAACAGATGGATTTTGACTAAATGTAATTGTAAATGTTAAAATAGTGATTTTATAAAGTCTAAATATAAATTATAGAACAATATGACAAAATTACTATTTTAAACAGCAGGGGGCAGTAAAATACCACTTATTGGCTTAAAATGCCATTATAATCATATAATTTTCACCTTTTTAACTGTTATAGAGGCAAATTTTGTCTGATCTGTCTGAAAATTTTCATGCATGTTCAGAGTGATATTTCACATGTTCTGACTTGTTTTTAAGAAGGTCTGAGTCATTCATTAAAGAGATATAGGCTTTCGGGGACACTTGGTAAAGGCTACATTTTGAAGTGAACCTATTATAGCTATCCAAATGAAGTAGTTCAACTTTTTCTGACAATTATTGATCTAGTGAGTCCAGAGAATTGTATTGCACTAGTTTTGTACATTATGATATGAAAATTATATGATCAGAGATGGAAAAGACCATTTACAGCCAATACAGGCAACGTACCATAGGAAATATATGGTTTTAAAGCTTTTTAACAGTTATAGCGCCACCTATCGTCCGATCTCATTAAAATTGTGCATGCTTGTTAATGATGTTATGTCACATAGGCTGACCAATTTTTGTGAAGTTCTGAGTTTTCATTTAGGATTTATAGGCTTTTGAGTGTATTTTGCCACGCCAATTTTATAAATGACCCTATTACAGCCATCCAAATGCAAAAGTTCAACTTTTTTTTGATAATTATTGATCTAGAGAGTCCAGAGAATTGTCCTAGACTAGTCTGGTTCCGATCGGGCGAAAAACCTAGGACTAGTTCGCAAAAGTAGGTTTTAGACATATTCGTGAATATTTAATGAACGGTTTGATTGACAGCAATGGTTCTTGAGGCAAAGTTGTTCAGCATGAGCAGATGTATCAAATGATATGCATTTTGTTACGATAAGTGTAACACCACGTGATTGCAGAGCCAAAAAACTCGTTAGCGCCAACTAGTGGCCGATTTCTTTCAAAATTCTTACAGACTTCTAGGGCCATGAGTCGAACATGCCCATCGAGTTTCGTTCCGATCGGCCTCCGTTAACCTTGTCTAATAGGTGCTCAACTTCATTGGCCAATGGCGGCCATGTTTTTTGAGATACGCCAATGTCCTCATAGACATACATGGCACCTTGGACCAAGACACTGCATACCAATTTTCAAGTCAATTGGACGAACAGTCAGGTGGTTATAGCCCTTTTCATATTTTTTTCATGTTATAGCGCCACCTAGTGGTCAATCGTCGCGATTTTTTTACTGTGACCCCAGATTGAACCCCTACACATGTGTACCGAGTTTGGTGAAGCTATCTTATTTACATTTTAAGTTATAGCCATTTTAGTAAAATAGGCTCCGCCCACAACGTTTATTTTGCGTCCCCTAGCAACCATGAATCGAAATTTCAACTTTTTTTCGATAATTATTGATCTTCAGACTCAAGAGAACATTTCTGCACTGGTTTGGTTCCGATCGGACGAAAAACCACGGACTAGTTCGCAAAAGTAGATTTTTGACAAAATTCAAAATGGCGGAAAATCTATCATGACGGAAATGAAATCGGAGATATACGTTTTGTTCGTCAGGCGTCCAGCTTTCCAATGATATAAGACACTTGAGTCTAGGACATACGGTCTAGGAGTTATGAGCAGTTTCGTGCTTTTGGTCGCTATAGCGCCACCTATGGGCCAATCGGGGTCATAATCTCTGAACCTCTCCTCGATTTTTGTACTACCATCTGGCAAAGTTTCAATGCTCTAGCCCTTACGGTTTGGGCTGCACGATGCGTTTTACGGCAGAAGAATAATAATAATAATAATAATTAAAGCTGCAAGCAGCATTTATCGGGGTTCAAGCATTTAAGGCCTTTAAGCACATAAGCATTTAAGACATTAAGTTTTATTTGTAAAGCTTTTAACCACTGAAATAATAGATGGAAAAGACCATTTACAGCCAAAACAGGCAATTTACCATAGGAAATATATGGTTTTCAAAGCTTTTTAACAGTTATAGCGCCACCTATCGTACGATCTTCATGAAATTTTACATGCTTGTTTAGACTGTTATGGTACATATGCTCACCAATTTTTGTGAAGTTCTGAGTTTTCGTTTAGGATTTATAGGCTTTTAAATGCATTTTGCCACGCCCATTTTCATTATGACCCAATATACCCATGCGAAAAATGCTAAAGTTGAACTTTTTTTGATAATTATTGATCTAGAGAGTCCAGAGAATTACCCTAGACTGGTCTTGTTCCGATCGGGCAAAAAACCTAGGACTAGTTCGCAAAAGTAGGTTTTTAACATAATTGCGAATATTTAATGAACGGTTTGATTGACAGCAATGGTTCTTGAGGCAAAGTTGTTCAGCATGAGCAGATCTATCAAATGATATGCATTTTGTGACAATAAGTGTAACACCACGTGATTACAGAGCCATAAAACTCGTTAGCGCCAACTAGTGGCCGATTTCTTTCAAAATTCTTACAGACCTCTAGGGCCATGAGTTGAACATGCCCATCGAGTTTCGTTCCGATCGGCCTCCGTTAACCTTGTCTAATAGGTGCTCAAATTTCATTGGTCGATGGCGGCCATGTTTTTCGAGATACGCCAAAGTCCTCATAGACATACATGGCACCTTGGACCAAGACACTGCATACCAATTTTCAAGTCAATCGGACAAACGGTCACGTGGTCATAGCCCTTTTCATGTTTTTTTTCATGTTATAGCGCCACCTAGTGATCAATCGTCGACATTTTTTTACTATGACCCCAGATTGAACTCTTACACATGTGTACCAAGTTTGGTGAAGATATCTCATTTCCTTTTCGAGTTATAGCCATTTTAGTAAAATAGGCTCCTCCCACAACATTAATTTATCACCCCCTAGCGACCAGGAATCGAAATTTCGACTTTTTTTCGATAATTATTGATCTTCAGACTCCAAAGAACATTTCTGCACTGCTTTGGTTCCGATCGGGTGAAAAACCAGGGACTAGTTCGCAAAAGTAGGTTTTTGACAAAATTCAAAATGGCGGAAAAATTTGCATACCTGAAATAAAATCGGAGATATACGTTTTGACCTTCAGGCGTCCAGCTTTCCAATGATATAGGACACTTGAGTCTACGACATACGGTCTAGGAGTTATGAGCAGTTCCGCGCTTTTGGTTGCTATAGCGCCACCTATGGGCCAATCTGGGTCATACTTTGATAGGTTCTCCCCAAATTGAGGACTACCATTTGGCCAAGTTTCAAGGTTCCAGCTCTTACGGTTTGGGCTGCACGATGCGTTTTAGGGGAGAATAATAATAATTAAAGCTGCAAGCAGCATTTATCGGGGTTCAAGCTATTAAGGTGTTTAAGGTTTTTAAGCACAAAAGCATCAAAAGTTAAGTTTTATTTAGCAAGCATGTAACCACTGACATCATAGATGGAAAATACCATGTTTTAGCATGATTTATCATGTTATAACATATTCTAGTATGATTTACCATGGTTTACCATGATTTACCCTGTTCTAGCATAGTTTACCATGAATTTATCTTAGTTTACCTTGATTTACCATGTTCTAGCATGATTTACCACGATATACCACACTCTAGCATGATTTACCATAGTTCATCATGATTTACCATGGTTTACCATGATTTGCCCTGTTCTAGCATAGTTTACCATGAATTTATCTTAGTTTACCTTGATTTACCATGTTCTAGCATGATTTACCACGATATACCACATTCTAGCATGATTTACCATGGTTTACCATGATTTACCCTGTTCTAGCATGATTTACTATGATATACCACGTTCTAGAATGATTTACCAGGATTCTAGTATGATTTACCTTGATACACCACATTTTAGTATTATTTACTATAATTTACCATGTTTTTAGAGTGATTTACCATGATTTACCACATTGCTAGCAATTATGTGAACTATTAGTACAAATGATGAGATAAACTCAAAATATGACTGTGCTATGATAGTAATTGTTATATAAGTGATTTTTTTAGTGCCTTATTGTTATATAAGTGATTTTTAGTGTCTAATGAATGCAAAAGCATATGTGAGTAGACTTCATTAATAAGTAGAATGGCCAGAAGAGGGCAGTAGAAGACCACATATTGGCTCACTTTCACTTTAAACTTCTTGATTTTCACCATTTTTCTTAGGTTAGGTTACTTTTATTGTACCCGTAGGTAAATTTGTTTTACAGTGCAATGACTATGGCATCCAATACAAGAACACACAACATAGAACACTCCACAATACATAGGAACAAATAATTAAATACTCATACTGAATATTTAATTATTTGCACTAATAATTAAATTATTTTTAATTATTTTTCTGCACTATAGCAAACCAGTTTTTCCATTTTATCTCCATAATGCATGTTTACACACACACACACACACACACACACAAATGTTGTTTTTTTCAATGCTATTGGGATATGTCATTATGAAAATATATTTGAATGGTTTATAAACATTTCACAAAGTCTTTGTAAGCTATTAATCAGATGATTCAGAATTTATTCAGGATCCTAAGACTACACACACACATTATGTTGTAGATGCAGACATTTGAAATGTTTGATGTGATCAAACTGTCAATACTAATACTTTAACAGATGGATTTTGACTAAATGTAATTGTAAATGTTAAAATAGTGATTTTATAAAGTCTAAATATAAATTATAGAACAATATGACAAAATTACTATTTTAAACAGCAGGGGGCAGTAAAATACCACTTATTGGCTTAAAATGCCATTATAATCATATAATTTTCACCTTTTTAACTGTTATAGAGGCAAATTTTGTCTGATCTGTCTGAAAATTTTCATGCATGTTCAGAGTGATATTTCACATGTTCTGACTTGTTTTTAAGAAGGTCTGAGTCATTCATTAAAGAGATATAGGCTTTCGGGGACACTTGGTAAAGGCTACATTTTGAAGTGAACCTATTATAGCTATCCAAATGAAGTAGTTCAACTTTTTCTGACAATTATTGATCTAGTGAGTCCAGAGAATTGTATTGCACTAGTTTTGTACATTATGATATGAAAATTATATGATCAGAGATGGAAAAGACCATTTACAGCCAATACAGGCAACGTACCATAGGAAATATATGGTTTTAAAGCTTTTTAACAGTTATAGCGCCACCTATCGTCCGATCTCATTAAAATTGTGCATGCTTGTTAATGATGTTATGTCACATAGGCTGACCAATTTTTGTGAAGTTCTGAGTTTTCATTTAGGATTTATAGGCTTTTGAGTGTATTTTGCCACGCCAATTTTATAAATGACCCTATTACAGCCATCCAAATGCAAAAGTTCAACTTTTTTTTGATAATTATTGATCTAGAGAGTCCAGAGAATTGTCCTAGACTAGTCTGGTTCCGATCGGGCGAAAAACCTAGGACTAGTTCGCAAAAGTAGGTTTTAGACATATTCGTGAATATTTAATGAACGGTTTGATTGACAGCAATGGTTCTTGAGGCAAAGTTGTTCAGCATGAGCAGATGTATCAAATGATATGCATTTTGTTACGATAAGTGTAACACCACGTGATTGCAGAGCCAAAAAACTCGTTAGCGCCAACTAGTGGCCGATTTCTTTCAAAATTCTTACAGACTTCTAGGGCCATGAGTCGAACATGCCCATCGAGTTTCGTTCCGATCGGCCTCCGTTAACCTTGTCTAATAGGTGCTCAACTTCATTGGCCAATGGCGGCCATGTTTTTTGAGATACGCCAATGTCCTCATAGACATACATGGCACCTTGGACCAAGACACTGCATACCAATTTTCAAGTCAATTGGACGAACAGTCAGGTGGTTATAGCCCTTTTCATATTTTTTTCATGTTATAGCGCCACCTAGTGGTCAATCGTCGCGATTTTTTTACTGTGACCCCAGATTGAACCCCTACACATGTGTACCGAGTTTGGTGAAGCTATCTTATTTACATTTTAAGTTATAGCCATTTTAGTAAAATAGGCTCCGCCCACAACGTTTATTTTGCGTCCCCTAGCAACCATGAATCGAAATTTCAACTTTTTTTCGATAATTATTGATCTTCAGACTCCAGAGAACATTTCTGCACTGGTTTGGTTCCGATCGGACGAAAAACCACGGACTAGTTCGCAAAAGTAGATTTTTGACAAAATTCAAAATGGCGGAAAATCTATCATGACGGAAATGAAATCGGAGATATACGTTTTGTTCGTCAGGCGTCCAGCTTTCCAATGATATAAGACACTTGAGTCTAGGACATACGGTCTAGGAGTTATGAGCAGTTTCGTGCTTTTGGTCGCTATAGCGCCACCTATGGGCCAATCGGGGTCATAATTTGATAACCTCTCCTCGATTTTTGTACTACCATATGGCAAAGTTTCAAAGCTCTAGCCCTTACGGTTTGGGCTGCACGATGCGTTTTACGGCAGAATAATAATAATAATTAAAGCTGCAAGCAGCATTTATCGGGGTTCAAGCAGTTAAAGCCTTTTAAGCATTTAAGCACAAAAGCATCAAAAGTTAAGATTTATTTAGCAAGCATGTAACCACGGACATAATAGATGGAAAAGACCATTTACAGCCAATACAGGCAGTTTACCATGGGATATATATGGTTTTAAAGCTTTTTAACAGTTATAGCGCCACCTATGGTCCGATCTCCATAGAATTGTTTACTGTGACCTCAAATTGAACCCATACACATGTGTACTGAGTTTGGTGAAGATATCTCATTTACTTCTTGAGTTATAGCCATTTTAGTAAAATAGGCTCCTCCCACAACAATTTAGCACATTCTAGTATTATTTACTATGATTCTAGCATGATTTGCCATATTCTAGCATAATTTACCATGATATACTACATTCTAGTATGATTTACCATTGTTTACTGTGATTCTAGCATGGATTACCATAGTTTATCATGATTTATCATAGTTTACCATGATTTACCCTGTTCTAGCATAGTTTACCATGATTTACCATGTTCTAGCATGATTTACCATGATATACCACATTCTAACATGATTTACCATAGTTTATTATGATTTATCATGGCTTACCATGATTTACCCTGTTCTAGCATAGTTTACCATGATTTACCATGTTCTAGCATGATGTACCATGATATACTATGTTCTAGAATGATGTACCAGGATTGTAGTATGATTTACCTTGATACACCACATTCTAGTATCATTTATTGATTTACCATGTTTTTAGTGTGATTTAACCATGATTTACCACATTGCTAGCAATTATGTGAAGTATCAGTAAAAATGAAGTGATAAACTCTGACAAAATATGATTGTGCTACAATAGTAATTGTTATATAAGTGATTTTTTAGTGTTTTATTGTTATATAAGTGATTTTTAGTGTCTAATGAATGCAAAAGCATATGTGGGTAGACATTAATAAGTAGAATGGCCAGCAGAGGGCAGTAGAAGACCACATATTGGCTCACTTTCACTTTAAACTTCTTGATTTTCACCATTTTTCTGCACTAAAGCAAACCAGTTTTTCCATTTTAAATCCATAATGCATGTTAACACACACACACACACACACACACACACAAGACAAATGTTGTTTTTTCAATGCTATTGGGATATGTCATTATGAAAATATATTTGAATGGTCTATAAACATTTCACAAAGTCTTTGTAAGCTATTAATCAGATCATTCAGAATTTATTCAGAAACCTTAGACTACACACACACATTATATTGTAGATACAGACATTTGAAATATATGATGTGATCAAACTGTCAAAACTAATAATTTAACAGATGGATTTTTGACTAAATGTAATTGTAAATGTTAAAATAGTGATTTTATAAAGTCTAAATATAAATTATAGAACAATATGACAACATGACTATTTTAAACAGCAGGGGGCAGTAAAATACCACTTCTTGGCTTAATATGTCATTATATTCATATCATTTTCACCTTTTTAACTGTTATAGAGGCAAATTTTGTCAGATCTGTCTGAAAATTTTCATGCATGTTCAGAGTGATATTTCACATGTTCTGACTTGTTTTTAAGAAGGTTTGAACATTCATTAAAGAGATATAGGCTTTCGGGGACACTTGGTAAAGGCCACATTTTGAAGTGAACCTATTATAGCTATCCAAATGAAGTAGTTCAACTTTTTCTGACAATTATTGTTCTAGTGAGTCCAGAGAATTGTATTGCACTAGTTTTTAACATTATGATATGAAAATTATATATTCAGAGATGGAAAAGACCATTTACAGTCAATACAGGCAGTTTACCATAGGAAATATATGGTTTTAAAGATTTTTAACAGTTATAGCGCCACCTATCGTCCGATCTCCATGAAATTTTGCATGCTTGTTAATGATGTTATGTCACATAAGTTCACCAATTTTTGTGAAGTTCTGGGTTTTTATTTAGGATTTATAGGCTTTTTAATGTATTTTTCCATGCCCATTTTATAAATGATCCTATTACAGCCATCCAAATGCAAAAGTTCAACTTTTTTTTGATAATTATTGATCTAGAGAGTCCAGAGAATTGTCCTAGACTGGTCTGGTTCCGATCGGGCAAAAAACCTAGGACTAGTTCGCAAAAGTAGGTTTTAGACATATTCATGAATATTTAATGAACGGTTTGATTGACAGAAATGGTTCTTGAGGCAAAGTTGTTCAGCATGAGCAGATATATCAAATGATATGCTTTTTGTGACGATAAGTGTAACACCACGTGATTACAGAGCCAAAAAACTCGTTAGCGCCAACTAGTGGCCGATTTCTTTCAAAATTCTTACAGACCTTTAGGGCCATGAGTCGAACATGCCCATCGAGTTTCGTTCCGATCGGCCTCCGTTAACCTTGTCTAATAGGTGCTCAACTTCATTGGCCAATGGCGGCCATGTTTTTTGAGATACGCCAATGTCCTCATAGACATACATGGCACCTTGGACCAAGACACTGCATACCAATTTTCAAGTCAATCGGACTAACGGTCAGGTGGTTATAGCCCTTTTCATGTTTTTTTCATGTTATAGCGCCACCTAGTGTTCAATCGTCGCGATTTTTTTACTGTGACCCCAGAATGAACCCATACACATGTGTACCGAGTTTGGTGAAGCTATCTTATTTACTTTTTAAGTTATAGCCATTTTAGTAAAATAGGCTCCTCCCACAACGATTATTTTGCGCCCCCTAGCGTCCATGAATCGAAATTTCAACATTTTTTCGATAATTATTGATCTTCAGACTCCAGAGAACATTTCTGCACTGGTTTGGCTCCGATCGGGCAAAAAACCAGGGACTAGTTCGCAAAAGTAGATTTTCGACAAAATTCAAAATGGCGGAAAATCTATCATGACGGAAATGAAATCGGAGATATACGTTTTGTTCGTCAGGCGTCCAGCTTTCCAATGATATAAGACACTTGAGTCTGCGACATACGGTCTAGGAGTTATGAGCAGTTTTGCGCTTTTGGTTGCTATAGCGCCACCTATGGGCCAATCGGGGTCATAATCTCTGAACCTCTCCTCGATTTTTGTACTACCATCTGGCAAAGTTTCAATGCTCTAGCCCTTACGGTTTGGGCTGCACGATGCGTTTTACGGCAGAATAATAATAATAATAATAATAATAAAAATCAGTACAATTACAATAGGGTTTCAGCACTTCGTGCTTGAACCCCTAATAATAATAATTAAAGCTGCAAGCAGCATTTATCGGGGTTCAAGCAGTTAAGGTCTTTAAGGCATTTAAGCACAAAAGCATCAAAAGTTATTAAGATTTATTTAATAAGCATGTAACCACTGACATAATAGATGGAAAAGACCATTTACAGCCAATACAGGCAATTTACCATGTGATATATATGGTTTTAAAGCTTTTTAACAGTTATAGCGCCACCTATGGTCCGATCTCCATAGAATTGTTTACTGTGACCTCAAATTGAACCCATACACATGTGTACTGAGTTTGGTGAAGATATCTCATTTACTTCTTGAGTTATAGCCATTTTAGTAAAATAGGCTCCTCCCACAACAATTTAGCATATTCTAGTATTATTTACTATGATTCTAGCATGATTTGCCATATTCTAGCATAATTTACCATGATATACTACATTCTAGTATGATTTACCATTGTTTACTGTGATTCTAGCATGGATTACCATAGTTTATCATGATTTATCATAGTTTACCATGATTTATCATAGTTTACCATGATTTACCCTGTTCTAGCATAGTTTACCATGATTTACCATGTTCTAGCATGATTTACCATGATATACCACATTCTAACATGATTTACCATAGTTTATTATGATTTATCATGGCTTACCATGATTTACCCTGTTCTAGCATGATGTACCATGATATACCATGTTCTAGAATGATGTACCAGGATTGTAGTATGATTTACCTTGATACACCACATTCTAGTATTATTTATTATGATTTACCATGTTTTTAGTGTGATTTACCATGATTTACCACATTGCTAGCAATTATGTGAAGTATCAGTAAAAATGAAGTGATAAACTCTGACAAAATATGATTGTGCTACAATAGTAATTGTTATATAAGTGATTTTTAGTGTTTTATTGTTATATAAGTGATTTTTAGTGTCTAATGAATGCAAAAGCATATATGAGTAGACTTCATTAATAAGTAGAATGGCCAGCAGAGGGCAGTAGAAGACCACTTATTGGCTCACTTTCACTTTAAACTTCTTGATTTTCACCATTTTTCTGCACTAAAGCAAACCAGTTTTTCCATTTTAACTCCATAATGCATGTTTACACACACACACACACACACACACACACACACACACACAGACACACACACACACACACACACACACACACACACACACACACACACACACACAAAGACAAATGTTGTTGTTGTTTTTTCAATGCTATTGGCATATGTCATTATGAAAATATATTTGAATGGTCTATAAACATTTCACAAAGTATTTGCAAGCTATTAATCAGATGATTCAGAATTTATTCAGAAACCTAAGACTACACACACACATTATGTTGTAGATGCAGACATTTGAAATGTATGATGTGATCAAACTGTCAATACTAATACTTTAACAGATGGATTTTGACTAAATGTAATTGTAAATGTTAAAATAGTGATTTTATAAAGTCTAAATATAAATTATAGAACAATATGACAAAATGACTATTTTAAACAGCAGGGGGCAGTAAAATACCACTTATTGGCTTAACATGCCATTATAATCATATCATTTTCACCTTTTTAACTGTTATAGAGGCAAATTTTGTCTGATCTGTCTGAAAATTTTCATGCATGTTCAGAGTGATATTTCACATGTTCTGACTTGTTTTTAAGAAGGTCTGAGTCATTCATTAAAGAGATATAGGCTTTCGGGGACACTTGGTAAAGGCTACATTTTGAAGTGACCCTATTATAGCTATCCAAATGAAGTAGTTCAACTTTTTCTGACAATTATTGATCTAGTGAGTCCAGAGAATTGTATTGCACTAGTTTTGAACATTATGATATGAAAATTATATGATCAGAGATGGAAAAGACCATTTACAGTCAATACAGGCAGTTTACCATAGGAAATATATGGTTTTAAAGATTTTTAACAGTTATAGCGCCACCTATCGTCCGATCTCCATGAAATTTTGCATGCTTGTTAATGATGTTATGTCACATAAGTTCACCAATTTTTGTGAAGTTCTGGGTTTTTATTTAGGATTTATAGGCTTTTTAATGTATTTTTCCATGCCCATTTTATAAATGATCCTATTACAGCCATCCAAATGCAAAAGTTCAACTTTTTTTTGATAATTATTGATCTAGAGAGTCCAGAGAATTGTCCTAGACTGGTCTGGTTCCGATCGGGCAAAAAACCTAGGACTAGTTCGCAAAAGTAGGTTTTAGACATATTCATGAATATTTAATGAACGGTTTGATTGACAGAAATGGTTCTTGAGGCAAAGTTGTTCAGCATGAGCAGATATATCAAATGATATGCTTTTTGTGACGATAAGTGTAACACCACGTGATTACAGAGCCAAAAAACTCGTTAGCGCCAACTAGTGGCCGATTTCTTTCAAAATTCTTACAGACCTCTAGGGCCATGAGTCGAACATGCCCATCAAGTTTCGTTCCGATCGGCCTCCGTTAACCTTGTCTAATAGGTGCTCAACTTCATTGGCCAATGGCGGCCATGTTTTTTGAGATACGCCAATGTCCTCATAGACATACATGGCACCTTGGACCAAGACACTGCATACCAATTTTCAAGTCAATCGGACTAACGGTCAGGTGGTTATAGCCCTTTTCATGTTTTTTTCATGTTATAGCGCCACCTAGTGTTCAATCGTCGCGATTTTTTTACTGTGACCCCAGAATGAACCCATACACATGTGTACCGAGTTTGGTGAAGCTATCTTATTTACTTTTTAAGTTATAGCCATTTTAGTAAAATAGGCTCCTCCCACAACGATTATTTTGCGCCCCCTAGCGTCCATGAATCGAAATTTCAACATTTTTTCGATAATTATTGATCTTCAGACTCCAGAGAACATTTCTGCACTGGTTTGGCTCCGATCGGGCAAAAAACCAGGGACTAGTTCGCAAAAGTAGATTTTCGACAAAATTCAAAATGGCGGAAAATCTATCATGACGGAAATGAAATCGGAGATATACGTTTTGTTCGTCAGGCGTCCAGCTTTCCAATGATATAAGACACTTGAGTCTGCGACATACGGTCTAGGAGTTATGAGCAGTTTCGCGCTTTTGGTTGCTATAGCGCCACCTATGGGCCAATCGGGGTCATAATCTCTGAACCTCTCCTCGATTTTTGTACTACCATCTGGCAAAGTTTCAATGCTCTAGCCCTTACGGTTTGGGCTGCACGATGCGTTTTACGGCAGAAGAATAATAATAATAATAATAATTAAAGCTGCAAGCAGCATTTATCGGGGTTCAAGCAGTTAAGGCCTTTAAGGCATTTAAGCACAAAAGCATCAAAAGTTATTAAGATTTATTTAGCAAGCATGTAACCACTGACATAATAGATGGAAAAGACCATTTACAGCCAATACAGGCAATTTGCCATGGGATATATATGGTTTTAAAGCTTTTTAACAGTTATAGCGCCACCTATGGTCCGATCTCCATAAAATTGTTTACTGTGACCTCAAATTGAACCCATACACATGTGTACTGAGTTTGGTGAAGATATCTCATTTACTTCTTGAGTTATAGCCATTTGAGTAAAATAGGCTCCTCCCACAACGATTTGCCACATTCTAGAATTATTTAATATGATTCTAGCATGATTTACTATCATATACCATGTTCCAGAATGATTTATTAGGATTCTAGCATGATTTACCTTGATACACCTCATTTCAGTATTATTTACTATGATTTACAATGTTTCTAGCATGATTAACCACATTACTAGCAATTATGTGAAGTGTCAGTGCAAATGAGGTGATGAACACTGACAAAATATTATTGTGTTATAATAGTTAGTTATATACGTGATTTTTAGTGTGTGTCCAAGTATGAATGCAAAAGCACATGTAAAATATTTCATTATTAAGTAGAATGGCCAGCAGAGGGCACTAGAAGACCACTTATTGGCTCACTTTCACTTTAAACCAGTTTTCTGCACTAAAGCAAACCAGTTTTTCCATGTTAACTCAATGCATGCTTACACACACACACACACACACACACACACACACACACACACACACACACACACACATACACACACAGCATAGTTAACCATGATTTACCATGATATACCACGTTCTAGTATTATTTACCAGGAGATAAACGACAATCTAGTATTATTTACTTTGATTTACCATGTTTCTAGCCTGATTTATCACATTACTAGCAATTATTTGAAGTGTCAGTGCAAATAAAGTGATTAACACTGACAAAATATGATTGTGTTATAATAGTTATTGCTATATAAGTGATTTTTTTAGTGTGTATTCAAGTATGAATGCAAGCACATGTTGAAATATTTCATTAATAAGTAGAATGGCCAGCAGAGGGCAGTAGAAGACCACTTATTGGCTCACTTTCACTTTAAACCAGTTTTCTGCACTAAAGCAAACCAGTTTATCCATGTTAACTCAATGCATGCTTACACACACACACACACACACACACACACACACACACACACACACACACACACACACACACACACACACACACACACACACACACACACACACACAGCATAGTTAACCATGATTTACCATGATTTACCACATTACTAGCAATTATTTGAAGTGTCAGTGCAAATAAAGTGATTAACACTGACAAAATATGATTGTGTTATAATAGTTATTGCTATATAAGTGATATTTAGTGTGTATTCAAGTATAAATGCAAGCACATGTGGAAAAATTTAATTAATAAGTACAATGGCCAGCAGAGGGCAGTAGAAGACCACTTATTGGCTCACTTTCACTTTAAACCTCATGATTTTGACCATTTTTCTGCACTAAAGCAAACCAGTTTTTCCATGTTAACTCAATAATGCATACTTGCTACATATGCTACACACAATAATGCTACACACACACACACACACAAATGTTTCAGTGATATTGGTGTCACATTCACCTTCATCACATTCACCTTCTGTCTTCATCACATTCACCATCTGTCGTCATCACCTGCACCTGCTCCTCATCACCCTCCTCATCATCACCTGCTCCTCATCATCATAACCGTCACCTGTTGTCCTTGTCTTGATCTGTGTATTTAAGTTCCCCTCTCATCCATTATCATTGTCGGTTATTGTTTGTGCACTAGCACTCTGTTATGTTTGTTTTCATGTTGGAAAATAAAACCTTTGTTATATTTGTACCACACACACACACACACACACACACACACACACACACACACACACACACACACACACACACACACACACACCATCATTTATCATGATTTACCATGGCTGATACCAATACCAATATGAGAAAATGACTATTTTAAACAGCAGGGGGCAGTAAAATACCACTTATTGGCTTAACATGCCATTAATTCATATCATTTTCACCTTTTTAACTGTTATAGAGGCAAATTTTGTCCGATCTGTCTGAAAATTTTCATGCTTGTTCAGGGTGATATTTCACACGTTCTGACTTGTTTTTAAGAAGGTCTGAGCATTGATTAAAGAGATATAGGCTTTCGGGGACACTTGGTAAAGGCCAGATTTTGAAGTGAACCTATTATAACTATCCAAATGAAGTAGTTCAACTTTTTCTGACAATTATTGATCTAGTGAGTCCAGAGAATTGTATTGCACTAGTTTTGAACATTATGATATGAAAATTATATGATCAGAGATAGAAAAGACCATTTACAGCCAATACAGGCAGTTTACCATAGGAAATATATGATTTTAAAGCTTTTTAACAGTTATAGCGCCACCTATTGTCCGATCTCCATAGAATTTTTCATGCTTGTTAATGATGTTATGTCACATATGCTGACCAATTTTTGTGAAGTTCTGAGTTTTTATTTAGGATTTATAGGCTTTTTAATGTATTTTGACACGCCCATTTTATAAATTACCCTATTACAGCCATCCAAATGCAAAAGTTCAACTTTTTTTTGATAATTATTGATCTAGAGAGTCCAGAGAATTGTCCTAGACTGGTCTGGTTCCGATCGGGCAAAAAACCTAGGACTAGTTCGCAAAAGTAGGTTTTTAACATATTAATGAATAATTAATGAACAGTTTGATTGACAGCAATGGTTCTTGAGGCAAAGTTGTTCAGGATGAGGAGATCTATCAAATGATATGCATATTGTGTGGATATTTGTAACACCATGTGATTACAGAGCCGTAAAACTCGTTAGCGCCAACTAGTGGCCGATTTCTTTCAAAATTCTTACAGACCTTTAGGGCCATGAGCCGAACATGCCCATTGAGTTTCGTTCCGATCGGCCTCCGTTAACCTTGTCTAATAGGTGCTCAAACTTCGTTGGCCGATGGCGGCCATGTTTTTTGAGATACGCCAATGTCCTCAAACACATACATGGCACCTTGGACCAAGACACTGCATACCAATTTTCAAGTCAATCGGACTAACGGTCAGGTGGTTATAGCCTGTTTTATGTTTTATTCATTTTATAGCGCCACCATGAGGCCAATCGTCGCGATTTTTTTACTGTGACCCCAGAGTAAGCTCATACACATGTGTACCAAGTTTGGTGAAGATACCTCATTTACATCGGGAGTTATAGCCATTTTAGTAAAATAGGCCCCTCCCACAACGTACGTTTTGGCGCCCCTTAGCGACCGTGAATCGAAATTTCCACTTTTTTTCGATAATTATTGATATTCAGTCTCCAGAGAACATTTCTGCACTAGTTTGGTTCCAATCGGGCAAAAAACCAGGGACTAGTTCGCAAAAGTAGATTTTTGACAAAATTCAAAATGGCGGAAAATCTATCATGGCGGAAATGAAATCGGAGATATACGTTTTGTTCGTCAGGCGTCCAGCTTTCCAATGATATAAGACACTTGAGTCTACGACATACGGTCTAGGAGTTATGAGCAGTTTCGCGCTTTTGGTTGTTATAGCGCCACCTATGGGCCAATCGGGGTCATAATCTCTGAACCTTTCCTCGATTTTTGTACTACCATCTGTCAAAGTTTCAAAGTTCCAGCTCTTACGGTTTGGGCTGCACGATGCGTTTTACGGCAGAATAATAATAATAATAATAATAATTAAAGCTGCAAGCAGCATTTATCGGGGTTCAAGCAGTTAAGGCCTTTAAGGCATTTAAGCACAAAAGCATCAAAAGTTATTAAGATTCATTTAGCAAGCATGTAACCACTGACATAATAGATGGAAAAGACCATTTACAGCCAATACAGGCAATTTGCCATGGGATATATATGGTTTTAAAGCTTTTTAACAGTTATAGCGCCACCTATGGTCCGATCTCCATAAAATTGTTTACTGTGACCTCAAATTGAACCCATACACATGTGTACTGAGTTTGGTGAAGATATCTCATTTACTTCTTGAGTTATAGCCATTTGAGTAAAATAGGCACCTCCCACGACGATTTGCCACATTCTAGAATTATTTAATATGATTCTAGCATGATTTACTATCATATACCATGTTCCAGAATGATTTATTAGGATTCTAGCATGATTTACCTTGATACACCTCATTTCAGTATTATTTACTATGATTTACAATGTTTCTAGCATGATTAACCACATTACTAGCAATTATGTGAAGTGTCAGTGCAAATGAGGTGATGAACACTGACAAAATATTATTGTGTTATAATAGTTAGTTATATACGTGATTTTTAGTGTGTGTCCAAGTATGAATGCAAAAGCACATGTAAAATATTTCATTATTAAGTAGAATGGCCAGCAGAGGGCACTAGAAGACCACTTATTGGCTCACTTTCACTTTAAACCAGTTTTCTGCACTAAAGCAAACCAGTTTTTCCATGTTAACTCAATGCATGCTTACACACACACACACACACACACACACACACACACACACACACACACACACACACACACACACACACACATACACACACACACACACACACACATACACACACAGCATAGTTAACCATGATTTACCATGATATACCACGTTGTAGTATTATTTACCAGGAGATAAACGACAATCTAGTATTATTTACTTTGATTTACCATGTTTCTAGCCTGATTTATCACATTACTAGCAATTATTTGAAGTGTCAGTGCAAATAAAGTGATTAACACTGACAAAATATGATTGTGTTATAATAGTTATTGCTATATAATTGATTTTTTTTAGTGTGTATTCAAGTATGAATGCAAGCACATGTTGAAATATTTCATTAATAAGTAGAATGGCCAGCAGAGGGCAGTAGAAGACCACTTATTGGCTCACTTTCACTTTAAACCAGTTTTCTGCACTAAAGCAAACCAGTTTATCCATGTTAACTCAATGCATGCTTACACACACACACACACACACACACACACACACACACACACACACACACACACACACACACACACACACACACACACACACACACACACACACACACACACACACAGCATAGTTAACCATGATTTACCATGATTTACCACATTACTAGCAATTATTTGAAGTGTCAGTGCAAATAAAGTGATTAACACTGACAAAATATGATTGTGTTATAATAGTTATTGCTATATAAGTGATTTTTAGTGTGTATTCAAGTATAAATGCAAGCACATGTGGAAAAATTTAATTAATAAGTAGAATGGCCAGCAGAGGGCAGTAGAAGACCACTTATTGGCTCACTTTCACTTTAAACCTCATGATTTTGACCAGTTTTCTGCACTAAAGCAAACCAGTGTTTCCATGTTAACTCAATAATGCATACTTGCTACATATGCTACACACAATAATGCTACACACACACACACACACACACACACACACACACACACACACACACACACACACACACACACACACACACACACACACACACACACACACACACACACAATGTTTCAGTGATATTGGTGTCACATTCACCTTCATCACATTCACCTTCTGTCTTCATCACATTCACCATCTGTCGTCATCACCTGCACCTGCTCCTCATCACCCTCCTCATCATCACCTGCTCCTCATCATCATAACCGTCACCTGTTGTCCTTGTCTTGATCTGTGTATTTAAGTTCCCCTCTCATCCATTATCATTGTCGGTTATTGTTTGTGCACTAGCACTCTGTTATGTTTGTTTTCATGTTGGAAAATAAAACCTTTGTTATATTTGTACCACACACACACACACACACACACACACACACACACACACACACACACACACACCATCATTTATCATGATTTACCATGGCTGATACCAATACCAATATGAGAAAATGACTATTTTAAACAGCAGGGGGCAGTAAAATACCACTTATTGGCTTAACATGCCATTAATTCATATCATTTTCACCTTTTTAACTGTTATAGAGGCAAATTTTGTCCGATCTGTCTGAAAATTTTCATGCTTGTTCAGGGTGATATTTCACACGTTCTGACTTGTTTTTAAGAAGGTCTGAGCATTGATTAAAGAGATATAGGCTTTCGGGGACACTTGGTAAAGGCCAGATTTTGAAGTGAACCTATTATAGCTATCCAAATGAAGTAGTTCAACTTTCTGACAATTATTGATCTAGTGAGTCCAGAGAATTGTATTGCACTAGTTTTTTAACATTATGATATGAAAATTATATGATCAGAGATGGAAAAGACCATTTACAGCCAATACAGGCAGTTTACCATAGGAAATATATGATTTTAAAGCTTTTTAACAGTTATAGCGCCACCTATCGTCCGATCTCCATAGAATTTTTCATGCTTGTTAATGATGTTATGTCACATATGCTGACCAATTTTTGTGAAGTTCTGAGTTTTTATTTAGGATTTATAGGCTTTTTAATGTATTTTGACACGCCCATTTTATAAATTACCCTATTACAGCCATCCAAATGCAAAAGTACAACTTTTTTTTGATAATTATTGATCTAGAGAGTCCAGAGAATTGTCCTAGACTGGTCTGGTTCCGATCGGGCAAAAAACCTAGGACTAGTTCGCAAAAGTAGGTTTTAGACATATTCATGAATATTTAATGAACGGTTTGATTGACAGAAATGGTTCTTGAGGCAAAGTTGTTCAGCATGAGCAGATATATCAAATGATATGCTTTTTGTGACGATAAGTGTAACACCACGTGATTACAGAGCCATAAAACTCGTTAGCGCCAACTAGTGGCCGATTTCTTTCAAAATTCTTACAGACCTCTAGGGCCATGAGTCGAACATGCCCATCGAGTTTCGTTCCGATCGGCCTCCGTTAACCTTGTCTAATAGGTGCTCAACTTCATTGGCCAATGGCGGCCATGTTTTTTGAGATACGCCAATGTCCTCATAGACATACATGGCACCTTGGACCAAGACACTGCATACCAATTTTCAAGTCAATCGGACTAACGGTCAGGTGGTTATAGCCCTTTTCATGTTTTTTTCATGTTATAGCGCCACCTAGTGTTCAATCGTCGCGATTTTTTTACTGTGACCCCAGAATGAACCCATACACATGTGTACCGAGTTTGGTGAAGCTATCTTATTTACTTTTTAAGTTATAGCCATTTTAGTAAAATAGGCTCCTCCCACAACGATTATTTTGCGCCCCCTAGCGTCCATGAATCGAAATTTCAACATTTTTTCGATAATTATTGATCTTCAGACTCCAGAGAACATTTCTGCACTGGTTTGGCTCCGATCGGGCAAAAAACCAGGGACTAGTTCGCAAAAGTAGATTTTCGACAAAATTCAAAATGGCGGAAAATCTATCATGACGGAAATCAAATCGGAGATATACGTTTTGTTCGTCAGGCGTCCAGCTTTCCAATGATATAAGACACTTGAGTCTGCGACATACGGTCTAGGAGTTATGAGCAGTTTCGCGCTTTTGGTTGCTATAGCGCCACCTATGGGCCAATCGGGGTCATAATCTCTGAACCTCTCCTCGATTTTTGTACTACCATCTGGCAAAGTTTCAATGCTCTAGCCCTTACGGTTTGGGCTGCACGATGCGTTTTACGGCAGAATAATAATAATAATAATAATAATAAAAATCAGTACAATTACAATAGGGTTTCAGCACTTCGTGCTTGAACCCCTAATAATAAAAATCAGCACAATTACAATAGGGTTTCAGCACTTCGTGCTTGAACCCCTAATTAAAGCTGCAAGCAGCATTTATCGGGGTTCAAGCAGTTAAGGCCTTTAAGGCATTTAAGCACAAAAGCATCAAAAGTCATTAAGATTTATTTAGCAAGCATGTAACCACAGACATAATAGATGGAAAAGACCATTTACAGCCAATACAGGCAAATTGCCATGGGATATATATGGTTTTAAAGCTTTTTAACAGTTATAGCGCCACCTATGGTCCGATCTCCATAAAATTGTTTACTGTGACCTCAAATTGAACCCATACACATGTGTACTGAGTTTGGTGAAGATATCTCATTTACTTCTTGAGTTATAGCCATTTGAGTAAAATAGGCTCCTCCCACAACGATTTGCCACATTCTAGAATTATTTAATATGATTCTAGCATGATTTACTATCATATACCATGTTCCAGAATGATTTATTAGGATTCTAGCATGATTTACCTTGATACACCTCATTTCAGTATTATTTACTATGATTTACAATGTTTCTAGCATGATTAACCACATTACTAGCAATTATGTGAAGTGTCAGTGCAAATGAGGTGATGAACACTGACAAAATATTATTGTGTTATAATAGTTAGTTATATACGTGATTTTTAGTGTGTGTCCAAGTATGAATGCAAAAGCACATGTAAAATATTTCATTATTAAGTAGAATGGCCAGCAGAGGGCACTAGAAGACCACTTATTGGCTCACTTTCACTTTAAACCAGTTTTCTGCACTAAAGCAAACCAGTTTTTCCATGTTAACTCAATGCATGCTTACACACACACACACACACACACACACACACACACACACACACACACACACACACACAGCATAGTTAATCATGATTTACCATGATATACCACGTTCTAGTATTATTTACCAGGAGATAAACGACAATCTAGTATTATTTACTTTGATTTACCATGTTTCTAGCCTGATTTATCACATTACTAGCAATTATTTGAAGTGTCAGTGCAAATAAAGTGATTAACACTGACAAAATATGATTGTGTTATAATAGTTATTGCTATATAAGTGATTTTTTTAGTGTGTATTCAAGTATAAATGCAAGCACATGTGGAAAAATTTAATTAATAAGTAGAATGGCCAGCAGAGGGCAGTAGAAGACCACTTATTGGCTCACTTTCACTTTAAACCTCATGATTTTGACCAGTTTTCTGCACTAAAGCAAACCAGTGTTTCCATGTTAACTCAATAATGCATACTTGCTACATATGCTACACACAATAATGCTCACACACACACACACACACACACACACACACACACACACACACACACACACACACACACACACACACACACACACACACACACAAATGTTTCAGTGATATTGGTGTCACATTCACCTTCATCACATTCACCTTCTGTCTTCATCACATTCACCATCTGTCGTCATCACCTGCACCTGCTCCTCATCACCCTCCTCATCATCACCTGCTCCTCATCATCATAACCGTCACCTGTTGTCCTTGTCATGATCTGTGTATTTAAGTTCCCCTCTCATCCATTATCATTGTCGGTTATTGTTTGTGCACTAGCACTCTGTTATGTTTGTTTTCATGTTGGAAAATAAAACCTTTGTTATATTTGTACCACACACACACACACACACACACACACACACCATCATTTATCATGATTTACCATGGCTGATACCAATACCAATATGAGAAAATGACTATTTTAAACAGCAGGGGGCAGTAAAATACCACTTATTGGCTTAACATGCCATTAATTCATATCATTTTCACCTTTTTAACTGTTATAGAGGCAAATTTTGTCCGATCTGTCTGAAAATTTTCATGCTTGTTCAGGGTGATATTTCACACGTTCTGACTTGTTTTTAAGAAGGTCTGAGCATTGATTAAAGAGATATAGGCTTTCGGGGACACTTGGTAAAGGCCAGATTTTGAAGTGAACCTATTATAGCTATCCAAATGAAGTAGTTCAACTTTTTCTGACAATTATTGATCTAGTGAGTCCAGAGAATTGTATTGCACTAGTTTTGAACATTATGATATGAAAATTATATGATCAGAGATGGAAAAGACCATTTACAGCCAATACAGGCAGTTTACCATAGGAAATATATGATTTTAAAGCTTTTTAACAGTTATAGCGCCACCTATCGTCCGATCTCCATAGAATTTTTCATGCTTGTTAATGATGTTATGTCACATATGCTGACCAATTTTTGTGAAGTTCTGAGTTTTTATTTAGGATTTATAGGCTTTTTAATGTATTTTGACACGCCCATTTTATAAATTACCCTATTACAGCCATCCAAATGCAAAAGTTCAACTTTTTTTTGATAATTATTGATCTAGAGAGTCCAGAGAATTGTCCTAGACTGGTCTGGTTCCGATCGGGCAAAAAACCTAGGACTAGTTCGCAAAAGTAGGTTTTTAACATATTAATGAATAATTAATGAACAGTTTGATTGACAGCAATGGTTCTTGAGGCAAAGTTGTTCAGGATGAGGAGATCTATCAAATGATATGCATATTGTGTGGATATTTGTAACACCACGTGATTACAGAGCCGTAAAACTCGTTAGCGCCAACTAGTGGCCGATTTCTTTCAAAATTCTTACAGACCTTTAGGGCCATGAGCCGAACATGCCCATTGAGTTTCGTTCCGATCGGCCTCCGTTAACCTTGTCTAATAGGTGCTCAAACTTCGTTGGCCGATGGCGGCCATGTTTTTTGAGATACGCCAATGTCCTCATACACATACATGGCACCTTGGACCAAGACACTGCATACCAATTTTCAAGTCAATCGGACTAACGGTCAGGTGGTTATAGCCTGTTTTATGTTTTTTTCATTTTATAGCGCCACCATGAGGCCAATCGTCGCGATTTTTTTACTGTGACCCCAGAGTAAGCTCATACACATGTGTACCAAGTTTGGTGAAGATACCTCATTTACATCGGGAGTTATAGCCATTTTAGTAAAATAGGCCCCTCCCACAACGTACGTTTTGGCGCCCCTTAGCGACCGTGAATCGAAATTTCCACTTTTTTTCGATAATTATTGATATTCAGTCTCCAGAGAACATTTCTGCACTAGTTTGGTTCCAATCGGGCAAAAAACCAGGGACTAGTTCGCAAAAGTAGATTTTTGACAAAATTCAAAATGGCGGAAAATCTATCATGGCGGAAATGAAATCGGAGATATACGTTTTGTTCGTCAGGCGTCCAGCTTTCCAATGATATAAGACACTTGAGTCTACGACATACGGTCTAGGAGTTATGAGCAGTTTCGCGCTTTTGGTTGTTATAGCGCCACCTATGGGCCAATCGGGGTCATAATCTCTGAACCTTTCCTCGATTTTTGTACTACCATCTGTCAAAGTTTCAAAGTTCCAGCTCTTACGGTTTGGGCTGCACGATGCGTTTTACGGCGGAATAATAATAATAATAATAATAATTAAAGCTGCAAGCAGCATTTATCGGGGTTCAAGCAGTTAAGGCCTTTAAGGCATTTAAGCACAAAAGCATCAAAAGTTATTAAGATTTATTTAGGAAGCATGTAACCACTGACATAATAGATGGAAAAGACCATTTACAGCCAATACAGGCAATTTGCCATGGGATATATATGGTTTTAAAGCTTTTTAACAGTTATAGCGCCACCTATGGTCCGATCTCCATAAAATTGTTTACTGTGACCTCAAATTGAACCCATACACATGTGTACTGAGTTTGGTGAAGATATCTCATTTACTTCTTGAGTTATAGCCATTTGAGTAAAATAGGCTCCTCCCACAACGATTTGCCACATTCTAGAATTATTTAATATGATTCTAGCATGATTTACTATCATATACCATGTTCCAGAATGATTTATTAGGATTCTAGCATGATTTACCTTGATACACCTCATTTCAGTATTATTTACTATGATTTACAATGTTTCTAGCATGATTAACCACATTACTAGCAATTATGTGAAGTGTCAGTGCAAATGAGGTGATGAACACTGACAAAATATTATTGTGTTATAATAGTTAGTTATATACGTGATTTTTGTGTGTGTGTCCAAGTATGAATGCAAAAGCACATGTAAAATATTTCATTATTAAGTAGAATGGCCAGCAGAGGGCACTAGAAGACCACTTATTGGCTCACTTTCACTTTAAACCAGTTTTCTGCACTAAAGCAAACCAGTTTTTCCATGTTAA
The DNA here is from genome assembly GCF_964197995.2 of Scardinius erythrophthalmus. Classification (NCBI taxonomy): domain Eukaryota; kingdom Metazoa; phylum Chordata; class Actinopteri; order Cypriniformes; family Leuciscidae; genus Scardinius; species Scardinius erythrophthalmus. The sequence continues at coordinate 21,623,749 of NC_138238.1, read as the reverse complement.
CTCAATGCATGCTTACACACACACACACACACACACACACACACACACACACACACACACAGCATAGTTAACCATGATTTACCATGATATACCACGTTCTAGTATTATTTACCAGGAGATAAACGACAATCTAGTATTATTTACTTTGATTTACCATGTTTCTAGCCTGATTTATCACATTACTAGCAATTATTTGAAGTGTCAGTGCAAATAAAGTGATTAACACTGACAAAATATGATTGTGTTATAATGGTTATTGCTATATAAGTGATTTTTTTTAGTGTGTATTCAAGTATGAATGCAAGCACATGTTGAAATATTTCATTAATAAGTAGAATGGCCTGCAGAGGGCAGTAGAAGACCACTTATTGGCTCACTTTCACTTTAAACCAGTTTTCTGCACTAAAGCAAACCAGTTTATCCATGTTAACTCAATGCATGCTTACACACACACACACACACACACACACACACACAGCATAGTTAACCATGATTTACCACATTACTAGCAATTATTTGAAGTGTCAGTGCAAATAAAGTGATTAACACTGACAAAATATGATTGTGTTATAATAGTTATTGCTATATAAGTGATTTTTAGTGTGTATTCAAGTATAAATGCAAGCACATGTGGAAAAATTTAATTAATAAGTAGAATGGCCAGCAGAGGGCAGTAGAAGACCACTTATTGGCTCACTTTCACTTTAAACCTCATGATTTTGACCAGTTTTCTGCACTAAAGCAAACCAGTGTTTCCATGTTAACTCAATAATGCATAATTGCTACATATGCTACACACAATAATGCTACACACACACACACACACACACACACACACACACAAATGTTTCAGTGATATTGGTGTCACATTCACCTTCATCACATTCACCTTCTGTCTTCATCACATTCACCATCTGTCGTCATCACCTGCACCTGCTCCTCATCACCCTCCTCATCATCACCTGCTCCTCATCATCATAACCGTCACCTGTTGTCCTTGTCTTGATCTGTGTATTTAAGTTCCCCTCTCATCCATTATCATTGTCGGTTATTGTTTGTGCACTAGCACTCTGTTATGTTTGTTTTCATGTTGGAAAATAAAACCTTTGTTATATTTGTACCACACACACACACACACACACACACACACACACACACACACACACACACACACACACACCATCATTTATCATGATTTACCATGGCTGATACCAATACCAATATGAGAAAATGACTATTTTAAACAGCAGGGGGCAGTAAAATACCACTTATTGGCTTAACATGCCATTAAATCATATCATTTTCACCTTTTTAACTGTTATAGAGGCAAATTTTGTCCGATCTGTCTGAAAATTTTCATGCTTGTTCAGGGTGATATTTCACACGTTCTGACTTGTTTTTAAGAAGGTCTGAGCATTGATTAAAGAGATATAGGCTTTCGGGGACACTTGGTAAAGGCCAGATTTTGAAGTGAACCTATTATAGCTATCCAAATGAAGTAGTTCAACTTTTTCTGACAATTATTGATCTAGTGAGTCCAGAGAATTGTATTGCACTAGTTTTGAACATTATGATATGAAAATTATATGATCAGACATGGAAAAGACCATTTACAGCCAATACAGGCAGTTTACCATAGGAAATATATGGTTTTAAAGCTTTTTAACAGTTATAGCGCCAACTATTGTCCAATCTCCATAAAATTTTGCAAGCTTGTTTGTGATGTTATGACACATATGCTCACCAATTTTTGTGAAGTTCTGAGTTTTCATTTAGGATTTATAGGCTTTTGAGTGTATTTTGCCACACCCATTTTATAAATGACCCTATTACAGCCATACAAATACAAAAGTTCAACTTTTTTTTGATAATTATTGATCTAGAGAGTCCATAGAATTGTCCTAGACTGGTCTGGTTCCGATCGGGCAAAAAACCAGGGACTAGTTCGCAAAAGTAGGTTTTTAACATATTCATGAATATTTAATGAACGGTTTGATTGACAGCAATGGTTCTAGAGGCAAAGTTGTTCAGCATGAGCAGATCTATCAAATGATATGCATTTTGTGACAATATATCTAACACCACGTGATTACAGAGCCATAAAACTCATTAGCGCCAACTAGTGGCCGATTTCTTTCAAAATTCTTACAGACCTCTAGGGCCATGAGTCGAACATGCCCACCGAGTTTCGTTCCGATCGGCCTCCGTTAACCTTGTCTAATAGGTGCTCAACTTCATTGGCCAATGGCGGCCATGTTTTTTGAGATACACCAATGTCCTCATAGACATACATGGCACCTTGGACCAAGACACTGCATACCAATTTTCAAGTCAATCGGACTAACGGTCAGGTGGTTATAGCCTGTTTTATGTTTTTTTCATGTTATAGCGCCACCATGTGGCCAATCGCCGCGATTTTTTTACCGTGTCCTCAGATTGACCTCTTACATATGTGTACCAAGTTTGTTGAAAATACCTCATTTACTTCTGGAGTTATAGCCATTTTAGTAAAATAGGCTCCGCCCACAACGTTAATTTTGCGCCCCCTAGCGACCCTGAATCGAAATTTCAACTTTTTTTCGATAATTATTGATCTTCAGTCTCCAGAGAACAATTCTGCACTGGTTTGGTTCCGATCGAGCAAAAAACCAGGGACTAGTTCGCAAAAGTAGGTTTTCGACAAAATTCAAAATGGCGGAAAATCTATCATGACGGAAATGAAATCGGAGATATACGTTTTGTTCGTCAGACGACCAGCTTTCCAATGATATAAGACACTTGTGTCTACGACATACGGTCCAGGAGTTATGACCACTTTCGCGCTTTTGGTTGTTATAGCGCCACCTATGGGCCAATCGAGGTCATAATTTGATAACCTCTCCTCGATTTTTGTACTACCATCTGGCAAAGTTTCAAAGCTCTAGCCCTTACGGTTTGGGCTGCACGATGCGTTTTACGGCAGAATAATAATAATAATAATAATAATAAAAATCAGTACAATTACAATAGGGTTTCAGCACTTCGTGCTTGAACCCCTAATTAAAGCTGCAAGCAGCATTTAGCGGGGTTCAAGCATTTAGGGTCTTTAAGCACATAAGGCAGTCTAGTGAGTTGTCTGAGTTTTTGTTTAGGATTTACAGGCTTTTGAGTGTTTTTTGCCATACCCATTTTCTAAATGATCCTGTTATGGCTACCCAATGGGTAAAGTTAAAGTTTTTTATATAATTAATAATCTAGAGCTTCCAGAGAATTGTACTGCACTGGTATATTTCCGATCGGGCGAAAAACCTAGGACTAGTTCGCAAAAGTAGGTTTTTAACATAATAGCAAGTATTTAATGAACAAATTGATTGACAGCAGTAGTTCTTGAGGCAAAGTTGTTCAGTATGAGGAGATCTATCAAATGATATGCATCACGTGATTACATAGCCGTAAAACCTGTTAGCGTCAACTAGTGGCTGATTTTTCAAAATTCTTACAGACCTCTAGGGCCACGAGTCGAACATGCCCATCGAGTTTCGTTCTGATCGGCCTCCGTTAAGAGCAAACTAACAGCTTTGAATTAAAATGGTGAGGTATCCTGTTGTAAACATCAACCATGCCTGTTGACAGTTTTGTGGGAAGGGAATGAAAAGTTCTCAAATCCACAGCACAGCCTCAGACATAACATTTATATCCATGATCTGCCATTTTCACTATTGTCCTTGCTTGCTTCTTCACAATACCTGCAGATCTTCTGATGATTCGGCTGTGCAGGTCCACATTAACACTGCCTGGCCTAGAACATGGACTGGAAAATGCAAATTTGGGGGGTATAAATATTAATGATCCTGACTCCAACGTCACAGTCGGTGTTATGGTGGGATTCACTCATTTTTCAGCGGTCTTTTGCAAACAGGAGATTTACACAAGAAGGAGGAAACAATGGTGTTTGAGGCTCACGGTATGTCAGTTCCATGTCCAGAACTCTTATCATTCAACTATGCCAAGATAAATACAGTTTTCAATTGTATGGCACCTGTAAAATAGATGATTAGTAATATAATGCTTACTTGGAGTCTGAAATGGCTTTAACAAAAGAAGAAAAATAGTCTTAGATTTCTGTTCATTCTAATCATGTACAAATAAAGTAGCACAGTAAGATTACATTTATTTGAATGCATTAGTGAGTGTGTGATTGTGCTGTGTGTGCAGCGTGTCAATACTAAAAGTGAAGGTGTAGTTGATATCTTTGGTGATAATATCTGTAGTAATCATAAAAAAAAACACTTAAGAAATAAAGAATTAAAATTACAAATAATATTCTATTAAGATATGAGTTACAATAACATGATTTGCAATAGTAATAATATCAATAATATATGCACAATACACACAGATTAGACTATCAGGTCTGTGTTTTACAAAAACATTAGTATTGCAGCCAATGTGAGTCTGTGGGATTTATAAACAGACAAAATATGATTTGAAATGTTATTTTAATGATTTTATTAAGTTTAAACAATATTTCAAATGGAAAAAAAAATTAAAAATAATATTTTAGTGAGCAGAATGAACCAATGAGTGTTCTTCTTCTGGTGGTTAAAATGTAAATGAAAACAATAATACTTAAACAATAATACTTAATACACTAACCATGCTTGAACACACACATGCACACACATTTTGTTGTAGATGGAGATATTTAAAATAAAAGATAGGTAACAAAATGATAATTGCAAATCTCCTCTGTATAACACCATTTTCAGATTTCAAATTAATCACTGAGAGGCAGAATTGTTCAAACTGAGAGCTCAGTAAAAATGAAGTGATAAACTTTGACAAAACATGACTGTGTTATAATAGGTGATTTTCATGCAAGTAATTTGATATAGTCCAAAAACTAATGCAAAAGCACAGATGAAAATATTTTATTAAGTAGAATGTCCTGCAGAGGGCAGTAGAAGACCACTAATTGACTCACTTTCATTTGAAATACTTTTTTATCCACCAGTAAAACAAAGCAGTTTCTTCATGTTCTTTCCATTAAGCATGCTTACACACACACAGACACACACACAAACCCACACACACACACACACACACACACACACACACACACACACACACACACACACACACACACAAAGACAAATATGTTTTCAATGTTTTTAGGATGTGATATTGTGAAAATATCTTCATCTCCTCATCTTGAACAACTTTGCCTCAAGAATCACTAATGTCAATCAAACCGTTCATAATCATAATAAAAAAAAATAAAATATATACAAATATCATAATAATAAAAAAAACATCATAATAAAAAAGATTGCTTCTTAAAGCATTTGTTTATTTCCAATACTGAAGCGAATTAAAAGATCATGCGTAATCCTGCTGCTCCCTCTAGTGGACAACAGTGGTATTATAGCTTACATTTTACAGTTGAAGTGTTTGAATGAATGGGAATTTGTTTTTTTACTTATATCTCAGGAACCAAAAGGCGAAAAATTCTGAAACTCAGAGCATAGATAGTGCTTGAGGAGCCCTGTTGAATGAGACCATCAATGTGTTTTTGGGCGATTGGGGCTGGGAGTTATGACTGTTATAAGGCATATCTGTTCGGGCTATTATCTCTGGAATGCCCAGGGCAAATAACACCACATTTGAATCGAAGCTAGCCAAGGACGCGCCCTTTCCAACGAGCTCTCACACAATGTTCGGGGTGGTCTGGGTCGGGAGTAATGGCCGTTCAAAATCGGGGGTCCCGCGGATTCGCGATGCGCGGGGGGCGCGCTCCCGAGGCCCGCGACGACACGTTTCGATCAAGAGCCCGGAGAGGTCCTCACCATCAAAATTTGAGCGCGCAACGACTTTCCGTTTTCGAGTTATGAATGGATTTGTATTCGGGGGCGTGGCTTAAATGCCGTTATACTTTCGTTTCATTTCATTCATTTACTTTCGTCCATTTCCATATCTCAGTGTAACACAATTGTCAATAGTAATACTCAATAGATGAGTTTTGACAAAATGTGATTGTAAATGTTAAAATAATGATTTTAAAAAGTCTAAATATGAATTTTATAACAATATTAGGGAGTAGTATGATGAAATGACAGCAGGGGGCAGTAAAATACCACTTATTGGCTTAATATGTCATTATATTCATATAAAATCACCTTTTGAAGAAGTTAAACTTTTTTTCTGATAATTATTGATCTAGAGAGTTCAGAGAATTGTGCTGCACTGGTTTTGAACATTATGATATGAACATTATATGATAAAAGATAGAAGACATCATTTACAGCAAATACAGGCAATTTACCATAGGAAATATATGGTTTTAAAGCGTTTTAACAGTTATAGCGCCAACTATCGTCCGATCTCCATAGAATTTTTCATGCTTGTTAATGATGTTATGTCACATATGCTGACCAATTTTTGTGAAGTTCTGAGTTTTTATTTAGGATTTATAGGCTTTTTAATGTATTTTGACACGCCCGTTTTATAAATGACCCTATTACAGCCATCCAAATGCAAAAGTTCAACTTTTTTTTGATAATTATTGATCTAGAGAGTCCAGAGAATTGTCCTACACTGGTCTGGTTCCGATCGGGCAAAAAACCTAGGACTAGTTCGCAAAAGTAGGTTTTTAACATATTAATGAATAATTAATGAACAGTTTGATTGACAGCAATGGTTCTTGAGGCAAAGTTGTTCAGGATGAGGAGATCTATCAAATGATATGCATATTGTGTGGATATTTGTAACACCACGTGATTACAGAGCCGTAAAACTCGTTAGCGCCAACTAGTGGCCGATTTCTTTCAAAATTCTTACAGACCTTTAGGGCCATGAGCCGAACATGCCCATTGAGTTTCGTTCCGATCGGCCTCCGTTAACCTTGTCTAATAGGTGCTCAAACTTCGTTGGCCGATGGCGGCCATGTTTTTTGAGATACGCCAATGTCCTCATACACATACATGGCACCTTGGACCAAGACACTGCATACCAATTTTCAAGTCAATCGGACTAACGGTCAGGTGGTTATAGCCTGTTTTATGTTTTTTTCATTTTATAGCGCCACCATGAGGCCAATCGTCGCGATTTTTTTACTGTGACCCCAGAGTAAGCTCATACACATGTGTACCAAGTTTGGTGAAGATACCTCATTTACATCGGGAGTTATAGCCATTTTAGTAAAATAGGCCCCTCCCACAACGTACGTTTTGGCGCCCCTTAGCGACCGTGAATCGAAATTTCCACTTTTTTTCGATAATTATTGATATTCAGTCTCCAGAGAACATTTCTGCACTAGTTTGGTTCCAATCGGGCAAAAAACCAGGGACTAGTTCGCAAAAGTAGATTTTTGACAAAATTCAAAATGGCGGAAAATCTATCATGGCGGAAATAAAATCGGAGATATACGTTTTGTTCGTCAGGCATCCAGCTTTCCAATGATATAAGACACTTGAGTCTACGCCATACGGTCTAGGAGTTATGAGCAGTTTCGCGCTTTTGGTTGTTATAGCGCCACCTATGGGCCAATCGGGGTCATAATCTCTGAACCTTTCCTCGATTTTTGTACTACCATCTGTCAAAGTTTCAAAGTTCCAGCTCTTACGGTTTGGGCTGCACGATGCGTTTTACGGCAGAATAATAATAATAATTAAAGCTGCAAGCAGCATTTATCGGGGTTCAAGCAGTTAAGGCCTTTAAGGCCTTAAAGCACAAAAGCTTTAAAATCTATTAAGTTTTATTTAGCAAGCATGTAACCACTGACAAAATAGATGGAAAAGACCATTTACAGCCAATAAAGGCAATGTAACATAGGAAATACATGGTTTTAAAGCTGTTTAACATTTATAGGATTTCTATACATTTCTGCACTGGTTTGGTTCCGATCGGGCGAAAAACCTAGGACTAGTTAGTAAAAGTACGTTGTTGACAAAATTCAAAATGGTGGAAAATTTATCATGGCGGAAATTAACATTATCTAAATCTCGAAGATCGGATCAGATCGGATCGAATAATGATAATCGATTCAAGATCTTGAGAATCGGAATCGAATCGATTCTTGAAATTTGAATCGAAACCCAGCCCTACACAACACTGTGTAGCATGTAGTGCGCAACTTGACTTGATGTGCTACACCTAGATATAGTATTCGGTAGGGCATAATTAAATCAGAAGCAAGGATCATCTACTGGAGGGAGGAAATGGTGCAACAGGAGAGCAAATAGTTGACAATTTTGTTCTGATTCAAAGAGAAAATTATATTGATAAATTAAAAAGTTCTCTTTGTAGTTTGTTTCAGAAAGATGAGTGACAAATAAGAACAATAGAGAGTTAGTAAATGAAAACAGACATCACCGACTTGTTTCTTTTTAATGATTCAACAGCCTAAAAGCTTCGATTAAATTAGGTGAAGTTCGAAAGTGGAGCTTAAAGTTAAAAATAATTACCACCTAGTTTCATCACATCTATCTTTTTAACGAATCAGTGTTTTTGAACATGTTTGTACATGTACGGTTTAATGACTCAAAGACAATCCGTTGCTGTAACAATGTGATTGTGCACTGAGTGACAGCCTTTCAATGCGCAGAGACGCTGTTTAGTTTTCGCTACATTCGTTACAAAAAATGTCCTTGATTTTTGTGCATGCTATACACATCGTAACACTTATTTATATAGCAACACATAAATATAAAAAACAAAAACAAACAAAAGAAAATTGTAGTTATCCTACCAGTTGATGGTTTCAAATTACAGTTCAAATGGGAAACAGGTCCATGGGCACTGGTTAGCATTTGTGCATGTAATTGCATCCACTAGGCAGGCGATTCACCTTCACAGGATTATTTATGGCACAAAACAGGATACACTTGCCGATCACGTTCACATAGGGAAAAACAATAGAGAACAAGAAAACGCAGCCTTGGAAAACACAAGGCAAACGTACAATAATTAATTTCTGACTCAACATTTCAGTAACAAATGACATGCACAGCTCAAATGACACATTAATCCAAATTTATTTAACACATCGATTCGACACTCATAAAACAGTCACTGTCACAACTCATGATACAAAGATGTTAGCTACACGCGGTAGCTTTAGCACACGGCTAACTAGTTCAGCTCGCGCTGTGACTGCGGCCTAGTCAACTCAGCTCATATCAAATCATTTCTGAAATAGATATCTGTCATAAGATAACATATGACAAAAAAAAGTCACTCACCAAAACGAGACTGCATCACATATTCAATTAAAGAAGATTGTTCAATAAAGATTATCACACTATAAATCTTTACTCCGATTTCACCTTTTACACCTTTCTCTGACGACAAGTTGATGCATCCAAAGTTTCCAAGTGCACACAATCACAGTTCCCGATAGATTATGATGATCATTTAGTACAAGGAGTTTCTGAAGAAAGTTTCCGTGCTGCTGTCTCATCTGATCTATTCTGTTCTCTCATCATGCTGACAGCAGCAGCGCCTGCGCGAACAGTGGGCGGGCCTTAAGAATATGCCGCTACTGTTGGCTCTCAGGGGTGGCAGTCACTGCAGCACAATCAGTGATTGGACGAATCGCGTGTTTTTGCCCAGTGGTTTTTACCAGTGCATCAAGTAAATAAAAAAAATGGATGTAATTGAAAAAATAAATTTGTCCAGAACAGAGCGACAGGACTGAATTTAAACTGTTATAGAAGAGCTAATATACTGAGAATGAACTGGTGAAGGATTGTCTCTCTGCTTTATTTTATAAGAAATATTTCTGTGTCTAGAGTTCCTAATGCGCTGTACTCTCAACTTTTGTATAATAGTACTAGTCATATTTTTTTACACCAGGCATGAATAAAAGGAATGTTTTTTATTTCCTGTTTCGAAAACCACTGGAAACCAACGGACAGTAATGTATAGAGGAATGAAAATATGGAATCATTTACTATTGATATCACACATTTTTACAAGAAAAATTAGTTTTAAAAAAATATTCAAAGGAATATTTAATGGCAAAATATATTAAATTGTTGATTTTGATATTTGGAATGGATGATGGGTTAGTGCGTTTCATTGACTTGACTTTTTATTGTTGTTGATTAAATGTAGTTTTGTATGATTTACTTTTTGGGACCCCAGGAAGAGTAGCCACTGCCTAGAAAGAGGCTAATGGGGATCCAAATAAACAAATAAACTTATAACATTGATGGAAAATACCATTTACAGCCAATACAGGCAATTTACTGAGGAAAGTTTTTTTGACAGTTATAGCACCACATCTTGCCTGATCTCCACCACTTCAAGTGTCCTCAAAGTGTGCCCATGCATGTCTGTCAAATTTGTTGTAAATATCTCATTTTGTTTTGAAGTTTAGACAGTTCTGTTTATGAGAGAATAAAAATGATCCATGGGTGACAATGATTTAAAATTTTTATTTGTTTATTTATTTTTGTCAGTTCCTATCTTAATTGTGACATTTGGGCGTTATTGTTTAGCTATTGATCTATGTTTTCAAATTTCAAGAAATTTGGACTATCGGTTTCGAAGATAATTGCAAGTTTTTTAAGTGCTTAATGACAATGATACACAAACTATAAGGAGAAACCTGGCATATTTGGTATTGTTGGACTCGGGAAGGATTGAGGATTTCAAAGGACTAACGGTTGGGTGCGTTTATAGCCATTTTCATAAATTTTTTTCCATGTTGTAGCGCCACCAAGTGGCCAATCGTCGCGATTTTTTTCAAGTAATCTCAGATTGAGCTCATAAACACGTTTCCCAAGATTAGCGAAAATATCTCTTTCCATTCACGAGTTATAATTGTTTTAGTAAAAGTGGCCCTGGTGCCATCAAACATTTTGATTTCCCTTAGCGACCGTGAATTTAAATTAAGAATTTTTTTGATGATTATTGATAGTCTCTGTCCAGAGAATATTTCTGCATTGGTTTGGTTTCGATCGGGCAAAAAATCTAGGAGTAATTCGCAAAAGTAGTTTTTTCAAAAAACCTCAATTTACTCAAAATTGGCGCCCGAAGGGCAAGCAAATCTGAGGCATGCATCTGGTCCGCCTCGAGCCAAGGATTCCAGCGATATAAGACACTTGAGCCTACGCCTCACGGTTGATGAGTTATGAGCCGTTTCGTACTTTTGCCCGCTGTAGCGCCCCCGTCAGGCCGATCGGGGCGGGCCTTGGTGACGCTGTAGGCGGTGTGAGTACTATCAGCCCCCAAAGTTTCAAGTCTCCACGACTTACGGTTTGGTCTGCCCGATCAGTTTTATGTCTGAATGTTGCATCATGGGAAAATTAACAATTACAATAGGTGTTCAGCACTGAAGTGCTTGAACCCCTAATAAGTGGCTAAAAAAGGGCCACAAAAAGGCCTCTAAAAAAAAAACTATAGGGTCTAGGCGCTTGCCGTCTGCGCTGCTGCGTTCCAAAAACTTTATCCAGCCTTCTAACATGTGCCTCGGAGAGGAAAAAGAACGTTTGTTGCCCTTTTAGCTCATTTATCATGGAAATGTGGTGCATTTTTTTTTTTTACCTTTTAAACTGTGACACCCCCACTGATGGCCCGATCTCCATAAAAGTTTGCACGCTTCTTTAGAATAATATGGCGCATGTGCTCAGCTAATTTGGTGAAGCTCTGCTCTTTTCCCCCCATTTTTCAGTCATTTAAATGTCATTTTGCATAGGGTAATACAGAGGCCTTCTCACCTTTATGACAGTTAAAGCGCCACCAATGGCCCGACGTCCATGAAAGTTTTCAAGCTTCTTCAGGATCACGTGACGCATGCGCATGCCCGATTTTGTGAGCTTGTATGCAAATCAGACAGCAAGATGGCCGCTTTCAGCCATTTCATGTGTTTTTTCCATAGAAATACATCATTTTGACACCCTTTTAACAGTTATAGCGCCACCAAGTGGCCAGTCGCTGCGCCCTTTTTCACGTGACCACAGAATGAGCTCGTACATGCGTGTGCTGAGTTTGGTGCAAAAATCTCGTTCCGTTCACGAGTTATAGCCAATTAAGCAAAATGGGCTCCTCCCACTTCGAACATTTTGGCGGCCCTTAGGGACCGTGAAGCGAAATTTACACTTTTTTTTGATAATTATTGACAATCAGACTCCAGAGAATCTTGCCGCACTGGTTTGGTTCCGGTCGGGCCAAAAACCTAGGACTAGTTCGCGAAAGTAGGTTTTTGGAAAAACCCCAAATACCCTAAAATTTTCCCAGGGTGACGAGCAAATCCGAGGCATGCATCTGGTCCGCCTCGAGCCAAGGATTCCAGCGATATAAGACACTTGAGCCTACGCCTCACGGTTGATGAGTTATGAGCCGTTTCGTACTTTTGCCCGCTGTAGCGCCCCCGTCAGGCCGATCGGGGCGGGCCTTGGTGACGCTGTAGGCGGTGTGAGTACTATCAGCCCCCAAAGTTTCAAGTCTCCACGACTTACGGTTTGGTCTGCCCGATCAGTTTTATGTCTGAATGTTGCATCATGGGAAAATTAACAATTACAATAGGTGTTCAGCACTGAAGTGCTTGAACCCCTAATAAGTGGCTAAAAAAGGGCCACAAAAAGGCCTCTAAAAAAAAAACTATAGGGTCTAGGCGCTTGCCGTCTGCGCTGCTGCGTTCCAAAAACTTTATCCAGCCTTCTAACATGTGCCTCGGAGAGGAAAAAGAACGTTTGTTGCCCTTTTAGCTCATTTATCATGGAAATGTGGTGCATTTTTTTTTTTTACCTTTTAAACTGTGACACCCCCACTGATGGCCCGATCTCCATAAAAGTTTGCACGCTTCTTTAGAATAATATGGCGCATGTGCTCAGCTAATTTGGTGAAGCTCTGCTCTTTTCCCCCCATTTTTCAGTCATTTAAATGTCATTTTGCATAGGGTAATACAGAGGCCTTCTCACCTTTATGACAGTTAAAGCGCCACCAATGGCCCGACGTCCATGAAAGTTTTCAAGCTTCTTCAGGATCACGTGACGCATGCGCATGCCCGATTTTGTGAGCTTGTATGCAAATCAGACAGCAAGATGGCCGCTTTCAGCCATTTCATGTGTTTTTTCCATAGAAATACATCATTTTGACACCCTTTTAACAGTTATAGCGCCACCAAGTGGCCAGTCGCTGCGCCCTTTTTCACGTGACCACAGAATGAGCTCGTACATGCGTGTGCTGAGTTTGGTGCAAAAATCTCGTTCCGTTCACGAGTTATAGCCAATTAAGCAAAATGGGCTCCTCCCACTTCGAACATTTTGGCGGCCCTTAGGGACCGTGAAGCGAAATTTACACTTTTTTTTGATAATTATTGACAATCAGACTCCAGAGAATCTTGCCGCACTGGTTTGGTTCCGGTCGGGCCAAAAACCTAGGACTAGTTCGCGAAAGTAGGTTTTTGGAAAAACCCCAAATACCCTAAAATTTTCCCAGGGTGACGAGCAAATCCGAGGCATGCATCTGGTCCGCCTCGAGCCAAGGATTCCAGCGATATAAGACACTTGAGCCTACGCCTCACGGTTGATGAGTTATGAGCCGTTTCGTACTTTTGCCCGCTGTAGCGCCCCCGTCAGGCCGATCGGGGCGGGCCTTGGTGACGCTGTAGGCGGTGTGAGTACTATCAGCCCCCAAAGTTTCAAGTCTCCACGACTTACGGTTTGGTCTGCCCGATCAGTTTTATGTCTGAATGTTGCATCATGGGAAAATTAACAATTACAATAGGTGTTCAGCACTGAAGTGCTTGAACCCCTAATAAAAATCAGCACAATTACAATAGGGTTTCAGCACTTCGTGCTTGAACCCCTAATTAAAGCTGCAAGCAGCATTTATCGGGGTTCAAGCATTTAAGGCCTTTAGGCACATAAGCATTTAAGACATTAAGATTTATTTAGAAAGCTTTTAACCACTGAAATAATAGATGGAAAAGTCCATTTACAGCCAATACAGGCAATTTACCATAGGAAATATGTGTTTTTTAAAGCTTTTTAACAGTTATAGCACCATCTATAGTCCGATCTCCATGAAATTTTGCATGCTTGTTAATGATGTTATGGCACATAAGCTCACCAATTTTCGTGAAGTTCTGAGTTTTTGTTTAGGATTTATAGGCTTTTGAGTGCATTTTGCCACGCCCATTTTCTTTATGACCCAATATACCCATGCGAAAAATGCAAAAGTTCAACTTTTTTTTGATAATTATTGATCTTGAGAGTCCATAGAATTGTCCTAGACTCGTTTGGTTCTGATCGGGCGAAAAACCTAGGACTAGTTTGCAAAAGTAGGTTTTTAACATAATTACGAATATTTAATGAACGGTTTGATTGACAGCAATGGTTCTTGAGGCAAAGTTGTTCAACAAGAGGAGATCTATCAAATGGTATGCATTTTGTGACAATAAGTGTAACACCACGTGATTACAGAGCCATAAAACTCGTTAGCGCCAACTAGTGGCCGATTTCTTTTAAAATTCTTACAGACCTCTAGGGCCATGAGTCGAACATGCCCACCGAGTTTCGTTCCGATAGGCCTCCGTTAACCTTGTCTAATAGGTGCTCAAACTTCATTGGCCGATGGCGGCCATGTTTTTTGAGATACACCAATGTCCTCATAGACATACATGGCACCTTGGACCAAGACACTGCATACCAATTTTCAAGTCAATCGGACTAACGGTCAGGTGGTTATAGCCTGTTTTATGTTTTTTTCATGTTATAGCGCCACCATGTGACCAATCGCCGCGATTTTTTTACCGTGACCTCATATTGACGTCTTACACATGTGTACCAGGTTTGGTTAAAATACCTCTTTTACTTCTGGAGTTATAGCCATTTTAGTAAAATAGGCTCCTCCCACAACGTTAATTTTGCACCCCCTAGCGACCGTGAATCGAAATTTCAACTTTTTTTTGATAATTATTGATATTCAGACTCCAGAGAACAATTCTGCACTGGTTTGGTTCCGATCGGGCAAAAAACCAGGGACTAGTTCGCAAAAGTAGATTTTCGACAAAATTCAAAATGGCGGAAAATCTATCATGGCGGAAATAAAATCGGAGATATACGTTTTGTTCGTCAGGCGTCCAGCTTTCCAATGATATAAGACACTTGAGTCTATGACTTACGGTCTAGGAGTTATGAGCAGTTTCGCGCTTTTGGTTGCTATAGCGCCACCTATGGGCCAATCGGGGTCATAATTTGATAACCTCTCCTCGATTTTTGTACTACCATATGGCAAAGTTTCAAAGCTCTAGCCCTTACGGTTTGGGCTGCACGATGCGTTTTACGGCAGAATAATAATAATAATAATAATAATAAAAATCAGCACAATTACAATAGGGTTTCAGCACTTCGTGCTTGAACCCCTAATAATAATAATAAAAATCAGCACAATTACAATAGGGTTTCAGCACTTCGTGCTTGAACCCCTAATTAAAGCTGCAAGCAGCATTTATCGGGGTTCAAGCAGTTAAGGCCTTTAAGCACACAAGCATCAAAAGACATTAAGTTTTATTTAGCAGGCATTTAACAATTGACATAATAGACGGAAAAGACCATTTACAGCCAATACAGGCAGTTTACCATGGGAAATATATGGTTTTAAAGCTTTTTAACAGTTATAGCGCCACCTTTGGTCCGATCTCCATAAAATTTGGCATGCTTGTTAATGATGTTATGTCACATATGCTCACCAATTTTTGTGAAGTTCTGAGTTTTCATTTATGATTTATAGGCATTTTAGTGTATTTTGCCAAGCCCCTTTTGTAAATTACCCTGTTACAGCCAGGCAAATGCAAAAGTTCAACTTTTTTTCGATAATTATTTATCTAGAGAGTCCAGAGAATTGTCCTAGACTGGTCTGGTTCCGATCGGGCGAAAAACCAGGGACTAGTTCGCAAAAGTAGGTTTTTAACATATTCATGAATATTTAATGAACTGTTTGATTGACAGCAATGGTTCTAGAGGCAAAGTCGTTCAGCATGAGCAGATCTATCATATGATATGCATTTTGTGACGATAAGTGTAACACCACGTGATTACAGAGCCATAAAACTCGTTAGCGCCAACTAGTGGCCGATTTCTTTCAAAGTTCTTACAGACCTCTAGGGGCTTGAGCCGAACAGGCCCACTGAGTTTCGTTCTGATCGGCCTCCGTTAACCTTGTCTAATAGGTGCTCAAACTTCATTGGCCGATAGCGGCCATGTTTTTTGAGATACACCAATGTCCTCATAGACATACATGGCACCTTGGACCAAGACACTGCATACCAATTTTCAAGTCAATCGGACTAACGGTCAGGTGGTTACAGCCTGTTTTATGTTTTTTTCATATTATAGCGCCACCATGAGGCCAATCACCGCGATTTTTTTACTGTGACCTCAACTTGAGCTCTTACATATGTGTACCGAGTTTGGTGAAAATATCTCATTTCGTTCACGAGTTATAGCCATTTTTGTATAATTAGCTCCGCCTCCTGCGAACGTTTTGATACCCTTTAGCAACCGTGGATCGAAATTTTACATTTTTTTCGATAATTATTGATATTCAGACTCCTGTGAATATTTCTGCACTGGTTTGGTTCCGATCGGGCGAAAAACCAGGGACTAGTTCGCAAAAGTAGGTTTTGGACAAAATCCAAAATGGCGGGAAAATTTGCATACCGGAAATGAAATCCTTGAGGCCTTTTTTGTTCGGCTTGACCCAAGGATTCCAAAGATATAAGACACTTGAGTCTGTGACAAAGGGTTGATGAGATTTAAGCAAAAATATGCAATTTTTTTGTTTTTTGCACTGTAGCGCCACCTATTGGCCAATCTAGCTCATATTCTCTGAACCTCTCCTCGATTTTTGTACTACCTTCTGGCCAAGTTTCAAGTCTCTAGCACTTACGGTTTAGGCTGCACGATGCGTTTTACGGCAGAATAATAATAATAATAATAAAAATCAGCACAATTACAATAGGGTTTCAGCATTTCATGCTTGAACCCCTAATAATAAAAATCAGCACAATTACAATAGGGTTTCAGCATTTCATGCTTGAACCCCTAATAATAATAATAATAAAAATCAGTACAATTACAATAGGGTTTCAGCACTTCGTGCTTGAACCCCTAAAAATCCTTACAATTACAATAGGGTTTCAGCACTTCGTGCTTGAACCCCTAACAAGCAGCATTTATCGGGGTTCAAGCAGTTAAGGCCTTTAAGGCATTTAAGCACAAAAGCATCAAAAGTTATTAAGATTTATTTAGCAAGCATGTAACCACTGACATAATAGATGGAAAAGACCATTTACAGCCAATACAGGCAATTTGCCATGGGATATATATGGTTTTAAAGCTTTTTAACAGTTATAGCGCCACCTATGGTCCGATCTCCATAAAATTGTTTACTGTGACCTCAAATTGAACCCATACACATGTGTACTGAGTTTGGTGAAGATATCTCATTTACTTCTTGAGTTATAGCCATTTGAGTAAAATAGGCTCCTCCCACAACAATTTGCCACATTCTAGAATTATTTAATATGATTCTAGCATGATTTACTATCATATACCATGTTCCAGAATGATTTATTAGGATTCTAGCATGATTTACCTTGATACACCTCATTTCAGTATTATTTACTATGATTTACAATGTTTCTAGCATGATTAACCACATTACTAGCAATTATGTGAAGTGTCAGTGCAAATGAGGTGATGAACACTGACAAAATATTATTGTGTTATAATAGTTAGTTATATACGTGATTTTTAGTGTGTGTCCAAGTATGAATGCAAAAGCACATGTAAAATATTTCATTATTAAGTAGAATGGCCAGCAGAGGGCACTAGAAGACCACTTATTGGCTCACTTTCACTTTAAACCAGTTTTTCCATGTTAACTCAATGCATGCTTACACACACACACACACACACACACACACACACACACACACACACACACACACACACAGCATAGTTAACCATGATTTACCATGATATACCACGTTCTAGTATTATTTATCAGGAGATAAACGACAATCTAGTATTATTTACTTTGATTTACCATGTTTCTAGCCTGATTTATCACATTACTAGCAATTATTTGAAGTGTCAGTGCAAATAAAGTGATTAACACTGACAAAATATGATTGTGTTATAATAGTTATTGCTATATAAGTGATTTTTTTAGTGTGTATTCAAGTATGAATGCAAGCACATGTTGAAATATTTCATTAATAAGTAGAATGGCCAGCAGAGGGCAGTAGAAGACCACTTATTGGCTCACTTTCACTTTAAACCAGTTTTCTGCACTAAAGCAAACCAGTTTATCCATGTTAACTCAATGCATGCTTACACACACACACACACACACACACACACAAATGTTTCAGTGATATTGGTGTCACATTCACCTTCATCACATTCACCTTCTGTCTTCATCACATTCACCATCTGTCGTCATCACCTGCACCTGCTCCTCATCACCCTCCTCATCAACACCTGCTCCTCATCATCATAACCGTCACCTGTTGTCCTTGTCTTGATCTGTGTATTTAAGTTCCCCTCTCATCCATTATCATTGTCGGTTATTGTTTGTGCACTAGCACTCTGTTATGTTTGTTTTCATGTTGGAAAATAAAACCTTTGTTATATTTGTACCACACACACACACACACACACACACACACACACACACACACACACACACACACACACACACACACACACACCATCATTTATCATGATTTACCATGGCTGATACCAATACCAATATGAGAAAATGACTATTTTAAACAGCAGGGGGCAGTAAAATACCACTTATTGGCTTAACATGCCATTAATTCATATCATTTTCACCTTTTTAACTGTTATAGAGGCAAATTTTGTCCGATCTGTCTGAAAATTTTCATGCTTGTTCAGGGTGATATTTCACACGTTCTGACTTGTTTTTAAGAAGGTCTGAGCATTGATTAAAGAGATATAGGCTTTCGGGGACACTTGGTAAAGGCCAGATTTTGAAGTGAACCTATTATAGCTATCCAAATGAAGTAGTTCAACTTTTTCTGACAATTATTGATCTAGTGAGTCCAGAGAATTGTATTGCACTAGTTTTGAACATTATGATATGAAAATTATATGATCAGAGATGGAAAAGACCATTTACAGCCAATACAGGCAGTTTACCATAGGAAATATATGATTTTAAAGCTTTTTAACAGTTATAGCGCCACCTATCGTCCGATCTCCATAGAATTTGTCATGCTTGTTAATGATGTTATGTCACATATGCTGACCAATTTTTGTGAAGTTCTGAGTTTTTATTTAGGATTTATAGGCTTTTTAATGTATTTTGACACGCCCATTTTATAAATTACCCTATTACAGCCATCCAAATGCAAAAGTTCAACTTTTTTTTGATAATTATTGATCTAGAGAGTCCAGAGAATTGTCCTAGACTCGTTTGGTTCCGATCGGGCAAAAAACCAGGGACTAGTTCGCAAAAGTAGGTTTTTAACATATTCGTGAATAATTAATAAACTGTTTGATTGACAGCAATGGTTCTAGAGGCAAAGTTGTTCAGCATAAGCAGATCTATCAAATGATATGCATTTTGTGATGATAAGTGTAACACCACGTGATTACAGAGCCATAAAACTCATTAGCGCCAACTAGTGGCCGATTTCTTTCAAAATTCTTACAGACCTCTAGGGCCATGAGCCGAACATGCCCATTGAGTTTCGTTCTGATCGGCCTCCGTTAACCTTGTCTAATAGGTGCTCAAACTTCATTGGCCGATGGCGGCCATGTTTTTTGAGATACGCCAATGTCCTCATACACATACATGGCACCTTGGACCAAGACACTGCATACCAATTTTCAAGTCAATCGGACTAACGGTCAGGTGGTTATAGCCTGTTTTATGTTTTTTTCATATTATAGCGCCACCATGAGGCCAATCACCGCGATTTTTTTACTGTGACCTTAACTTGAGCTCTTACATATGTGTACCGAGTTTGGTGAAAATATCTCATTTCCTTCACGAGTTATAGCCATTTTCGTATAATTAGCTCCGCCTCCTGCGAACGTTTTGATACCCCTTAGCAACCGTGGATCGAAATTTTACATTTTTTTCGATAATTATTGATCTTCAGACTCCTGTGAATATTTCTGCACTGGTTTGGTTCCGATCGGGCGAAAAACCAGGGACTAGTTCGCAAAAGTAGGTTTTGGACATAATCCAAAATGGCGGGAAAATTTGCATACCGGAAATGAAATCCTTGAGGCCTTTTTTGTTCGGCTTGACCCAAGGATTCCAAAGATATAAGACACTTGAGTCTGTGACAAAGGGTTGATGAGATTTAAGCAAAAATATGCCATTTTTTTGTTTTTTGCACTGTAGCGCCACCTATTGGCCAATCTAGCTCATATTCTCTGAACCTCTCCTCGATTTTTGTACTACCTTCTGGCCAAGTTTCAAGTCTCTAGCACTTACGGTTTAGGCTGCACGATGCGTTTTACGGCAGAATAATAATAATAATAATAAAAATCAGCACAATTACAATAGGGTTTCAGCATTTCATGCTTGAACCCCTAAAAATCAGTACAATTACAATAGGGTTTCAGCACTTCGTGCTTGAACCCCTAATAAAAATCAGCACAATTACAATAGGGTTTCAGCACTTCGTGCTTGAACCCCTAAAAATCAGCACAATTACAATAGGGTTTCAGCACTTCGTGCTTGAACCCCTAATAAGAAGAGACGTTTTGGACAGTTATAGCGCCACCTATGGTCCGATCTTCACGAAACTTGGCATGCTTCTTCACCATGGTCTGACACACCTGCTCATCGATTTTTGTGAAGTTTGGGGTTTTCCCTTAGGTTGTATAGGCTTTTGAGTGTTTTTTTGTCCCGCCCCTTCCCTAAATGACCCTGTTACAGCCAGGCCAATGCAAAAGTTCAACTTTCTTTCAATAATTATTGATCTAGAGACTCCAGAGAATTGTGCTAGACTGGTCTGGTCTGGATTGGGCCAAAAACCTAGGACTAGTTCGCAAAAGTAGGTTTTGGACAAAATTGCCCATAACAAATTTTTTTTGCTCGGATCGGGATTTGGAGATAGCCATTTTGTCCGTCTGGAGCCAGGGATCACAGTGATGCTAAAATTGAGACTCTAGGACAAACTGTCTAGGAGTTATGAGCAATTTAGTAAATTTGGTCATTATAGCGCCACCTATAGGCCAATCGGGGTCATATTTTGATAGGTTCTCCCCAAATTGAGGACTACCATTTGGCCAAGTTTCAAGGTTCCAGCTCTTACGGTTTGGGCTGCACAATGCGTTTTAGGGCGGAATAATAATAATAATAATAATAAAAATCAGCACAATTACAATAGGGTTTCAGCACTTCGTGCTTGAACCCCTAATAAGAAGAGACGTTTTGGACAGTTATAGCGCCACCTATGGTCCGATCTTCACGAAACTTGGCATGCTTCTTCACCATGGTCTGACACACCTGCTCATCGATTTTTGTGAAGTTTGGGGTTTTCCCTTAGGTTGTATAGGCTTTTGAGTGTTTTTTTGTCCCGCCCCTTCCCTAAATGACCCTGTTACAGCCAGGCCAATGCAAAAGTTCAACTTTCTTTCAATAATTATTGATCTAGAGACTCCAGAGAATTGTGCTAGACTGGTCTGGTCTGGATTGGGCCAAAAACCTAGGACTAGTTCGCAAAAGTAGGTTTTGGACAAAATTGCCCATAACAAATTTTTTTTGCTCGGATCGGGATTTGGAGATAGCCATTTTGTCCGTCTGGAGCCAGGGATCACAGTGATGCTAAAATTGAGACTCTAGGACAAACTGTCTAGGAGTTATGAGCAATTTAGTAAATTTGGTCATTATAGCGCCACCTATAGGCCAATCGGGGTCATATTTTGATAGGTTCTCCCCAAATTGAGGACTACCATTTGGCCAAGTTTCAAGGTTCCAGCTCTTACGGTTTGGGCTGCACAATGCGTTTTAGGGCGGAATAATAATAATAATAATAATAAAAATCAGCACAATTACAATAGGGTTTCAGCACTTCGTGCTTGAACCCCTAATAAGAAGAGACGTTTTGGACAGTTATAGCGCCACCTATGGTCCGATCTTCACGAAACTTGGCATGCTTCTTCACCATGGTCTGACACACCTGCTCATCGATTTTTGTGAAGTTTGGGGTTTTCCCTTAGGTTGTATAGGCTTTTGAGTGTTTTTTTGTCCCGCCCCTTCCCTAAATGACCCTGTTACAGCCAGGCCAATGCAAAAGTTCAACTTTCTTTCAATAATTATTGATCTAGAGACTCCAGAGAATTGTGCTAGACTGGTCTGGTCTGGATTGGGCCAAAAACCTAGGACTAGTTCGCAAAAGTAGGTTTTGGACAAAATTGCCCATAACAAATTTTTTTTGCTCGGATCGGGATTTGGAGATAGCCATTTTGTCCGTCTGGAGCCAGGGATCACAGTGATGCTAAAATTGAGACTCTAGGACAAACTGTCTAGGAGTTATGAGCAATTTAGTAAATTTGGTCATTATAGCGCCACCTATAGGCCAATCGGGGTCATATTTTGATAGGTTCTCCCCAAATTGAGGACTACCATTTGGCCAAGTTTCAAGGTTCCAGCTCTTACGGTTTGGGCTGCACAATGCGTTTTAGGGCGGAATAATAATAATAATAATAATAATAATCAGCACAATTACAATAGGGTTTCAGCACTTCGTGCTTGAACCCCTAATAAGAAGAGACGTTTTGGACAGTTATAGCGCCACCTATGGTCCGATCTTCACGAAACTTGGCATGCTTCTTCACCATGGTCTGACACACCTGCTCATCGATTTTTGTGAAGTTTGGGGTTTTCCCTTAGGTTGTATAGGCTTTTGAGTGTTTTTTTGTCCCGCCCCTTCCCTAAATGACCCTGTTACAGCCAGGCCAATGCAAAAGTTCAACTTTCTTTCAATAATTATTGATCTAGAGACTCCAGAGAATTGTGCTAGACTGGTCTGGTCTGGATTGGGCCAAAAACCTAGGACTAGTTCGCAAAAGTAGGTTTTGGACAAAATTGCCCATAACAAATTTTTTTTGCTCGGATCGGGATTTGGAGATAGCCATTTTGTCCGTCTGGAGCCAGGGATCACAGTGATGCTAAAATTGAGACTCTAGGACAAACTGTCTAGGAGTTATGAGCAATTTAGTAAATTTGGTCATTATAGCGCCACCTATAGGCCAATCGGGGTCATATTTTGATAGGTTCTCCCCAAATTGAGGACTACCATTTGGCCAAGTTTCAAGGTTCCAGCTCTTACGGTTTGGGCTGCACAATGCGTTTTAGGGCGGAATAATAATAATAATAATAATAAAAATCAGCACAATTACAATAGGGTTTCAGCACTTCGTGCTTGAACCCCTAATAATAATAATAAAAATCAGTACAATTACAATAGGGTTTCAGCACTTCGTGCTTGAACCCCTAAAAATCAGTACAATTACAATAGGGTTTCAGCACTTCGTGCTTGAACCCCTAATTAAAGCTGCAAGCAGCATTTAGCGGGGTTCAAGCATTTAGGGTCTTTAAGCACATAAGGCAGTTTAGTGAGTTTTTGTTTAGGATTTACAGGCTTTTGAGTGTTTTTTGCCATAACCATTTTCTAAATGATCCTGTTATGGCTACCCAATGGGTAAAGTTTAAGTTTTTTATATAATTATTGATCTAGAGCTTCCAGAAAATTGTACTGCACTGGTATATTTCCGATCGGGCTAAAAACCGATGGCGGCATAGACATACATGGCACCTTGGACCAAGACACTGCATGCCAATTTTAAAGTCAATCGAACTAATGGTCAGGTGGTTATAGCCCTTTTCCTGTTTTTGTGATTATATGGCCTGATCTCCATTTTAAATAATTATTTTAAAGGTGCTGTAGAATGCATTGATATATTTTAAATTGTTCTCTGATATCTCTGAAACAGAAATGTCTTCAACAGTCAAGTAGTGGATAAAATCACTAATGTTACTTTCTGCTTGCGGTAGGGGTTGTAATGGAAATATAACATTAGTTGGAACTGCCCCCTTCTTCAGTATCAAACAATGAGCGAAACCTGCTTGATATTGTCCCACTCCCAGGTTAGAAAAACTGTCTGTGGTAAAATGGGCAGAGCAAACTAACAGCTTTGAATTAAAATGGTGAGGTATCCTGTTGTAAACATCAACCATGCCTGTTGACAGTTTTGTGGGAAGGGAATGAAAAGTTCTCAAATCTGCAGCACAGCCTCGAACATAACATTTATATCCATGATCTGCCATTTTCACTATTGTCCTTGCTTGCTTCTTCACAATACCTGCAGATCTTCTGATGATTCAGCTGTGCAGGTCCACGTTAACACTGCCTGGCCTAGAACATGGGCTGGTATATGCAAATTTGGGGGGTATAAATATTAATGATCCTGACTCCAACGTCACAGTCAGTGTTATGCTGGGATTCACTCATTTTTCAGCGGTCTTTTGCAAACAGGAGATTTTACACATGAAGGAGGAAACAATGGTGTTTGAGGCTCACGGTATGTCAGTTCCATGTCCAGAACTCTTATCATTCAACTATGCCAAGATAAATACAGTTTTCAATTGTATGGCACCTTTAAAATAGATGATTAGTAATATAATGCTTACTTGTAGTCTGAAATGGCTTTAACAAAAGAAGAAAAATAGTCTTAGATTTCTGTTCACTCTAATCATGTACAAATAAAGTAGCACATTAAGATTACATTTATTTGAATGCATTAGTGAGTGTGTGATTGTGCTGTGTGTGCAGCGT
This sequence comes from Scardinius erythrophthalmus, assembly GCF_964197995.2. Classification (NCBI taxonomy): domain Eukaryota; kingdom Metazoa; phylum Chordata; class Actinopteri; order Cypriniformes; family Leuciscidae; genus Scardinius; species Scardinius erythrophthalmus. The sequence continues at coordinate 21,598,932 of NC_138238.1, read as the reverse complement.
ATCAATACTAAAAGTGAAGGTGTAGTTGATATCTTTGGTGATAATATCTGTAGTAATCATAAAAAAATCAATTAAGAAATAAAGAATTAAAATTACAAATAATATTCTATTAAGATATGAGTTACAATAACATGATTTGCAATAGTAATAATATCAATAATATATGCACAATACACACAGATTAGACTATCAGGTCTGTGTCTTACAAAAACATTAGTATTGCAGCCAATGTGAGTCTGTGGGATTTATAAACAGACAAAATATGATTTGAAATGTTATTTTAATGATTTTATTAAGTTTAAACAATATTTCAAATGGAAAAAAAAATGAAAAATAATATTTTAGTGAGCAGAATGAACCAATGAGTGGTCTTCATCTGGTGGTTAAAATGTAAATGAAAACAATAATACTTAAACAATAATACTTAATACACTAACCATGCTTGAACACACACATGCACACACATTTTGTTGTAGATGTAGATATTTAAAATAAAAGATAGGTAACAAAATGATAATTGCAAATCTCCTCTGTATAACACCATTTTCAGATTGAGGGGCAGAATTGTTCAAACTGAGAGCTCAGTACAAATGAAGTGATAAACTTTGACAAAACATGATTGTGTTATAATAGGTGATTTTCATGCAAGTAATTATATACTTTATACAAAAATTAATGCAAAAGCACAGGTGAAAATATTTTATTAAGTAGAATGTCCTGCAGAGGGCAGTAGAAGACCACTAATTGACTCACTTTCATTTGAAAGACTTTTTTATCCACCAGTAAAACAAAGCAGTTTCTCCATGTTCTTTCCATTAAGCATGCTTACACACACAGACACACACAAACACATCCACACACACATCCACACACACACACACACACACACACACACACACACACACACAAAGATAAATATGTTTTCCATGTTTTTAGGATGTGATATTGTGAAAATATCTTTTAATGGTCTAACCATTTCACATATTTCTTTGTGATCTGTATTACCAGTCCGTAATAATAATAATAATAATAATATTTAATTGTCTATAGGCATTTCTTTATCTAATAATATAAAACTTCATAATAATCATAATAAAAAATTAAAAAATAAAATATATACAAATATCATAATAAAATAAAAAACATCATAATAAAAAAGATTGCTTTTTAAAGCATTTGTTTGTTTCCCAATACTGACAGCGAATAAAAAGATCATGTGTAATCCTGCTGCTCCCTCCAGTGGACAACAGTGGTGTGTTTCTAGTGGTGCAACAGTTGAAGTGATTGATTGAATTAATGAATGAATGAATGGGAATTTGGTTTATCTTTTACTTTTATTAAAAGAATTTGGAATTTGGTTTCACTTTTATCTCCGGAACCAAAAGGCGAAAAATTCTGAAACTCAGAGCATAGATAGTGCTTGAGGAGTCTTGTTGAATGAGACCATCGCGGTGTTTTGGGGCGATTGGGACCGGGAGTTCTGATCGTTCAAAGGCATATATTTCAGGGCTTTTATCTCTGGAAGGCCCGAGGCCCGCGACGATACGTTTCGATCAAGAGAGGTCCTTACCATCAAAATTTGAGCGTGCAGCGTCTTTCCGTTTTCGAGTTATGAGTGAATTTGTACTGGGGGGGCGTGGCCTAAATGGCGGCCTCCGTTTTTACTTTCGTTTCAGGATTCCATTCCTTAATTTGACAGAATTGTCAATAGTAATACTTCAATAGATGAGTTTTGACAAAATGTGATTGTAAATGTTAAAATAATGATTTTATAAAGTCTAAATATAAATTATATAACAATATTAGGGAGTAGTATGATGAAATGACAGCAGGGGGCAGTACAATACCACTTATTGACTTAATATGCCATGTTATATCATTTTTACCTTTTTAACTGTTATAGAGGCAAATTTTGTCCGATCTGTCTGAAATTTTTCATGCTTCTTAAGAGCAGAACTTCTTAAGTTCTGACTTGTTTTTATTAAAGAGATATAGGCTTTCGGGGACACTTGGTAAAGGCCACATTTTGAAGTGAACCTATTATAGCTAACCAAATGAAGTAGTTCAACTTTTTCTGACAATTATTGATCTAGTGAGTACAGAGAATTGTATTGCACTAGTTTTGAACATTATGATATGAAAATTATATGATCAGAGATTTACAGACCATTTTACAGATCAGACCATTTACAGCCAATACAGGCAGTTTACCATAGGAAACATATGGTTTTAAAGCCTTTTAACTGTTATAGCGCCACATTTGGTCCGATCTCCAAAAAATTTTGCATGCTTGTTAATGATGATATGTCACATATGCTCACCAATTTTTGTGAAGTTCTGAGTTTTCATTTAGGATTTATAGGCTTTTGAGTGTATTTTGCAACGCCCATTTTATAAATGACCCTATTACAGCCACTCAAATGCAAAAGTTCAACTTTTTTTTGATAATTATTGATCTAGAGAGTCCAGAGAATTGTCCTAGACTGGTCTGGTTCAGATCGGGCGAAAAACCTAGGACTAGTTCGCAAAAGTAGGTTTTTAACATGTTTGCGAATATTTAATGAACGGTTTGATTGACAGCAATGGTTATAGAGGCAAAGTTGTTCAGCATGAGCAGATCTATCAAATGATATGCATTTTGTGACAATAAGTGTAACACCATGTGATTACAGAGCCATAAAACTCGTTAGCGCCAACTAGTGGCCGATTTCTTTCAAAATTTTTACAGACCTCTAGGGCCATGAGTCGAACATGCCCATCGAGTTTCGTTCCGATCGGCCTCCGTTAACCTTGTCTAATAGGTGCTCGACTTCATTGGCCAATGGCGGCCATGTTTTTTGAGATACGTCAATGTCCTCATAGACATACATGGCACCTTGGACCAAGACACTGCATACCAATTTTCAAGTCAATCAGACTAACGGTCAGGTGGTTATAGCCCTTTTCATGTTTTTTTCATGTTATAGCGCCACCTAGTGTTCAATCGTCGCTATTTTGTTACTGTGACCCCAGATTGAAATCCTACATATGTGTACCCAGTTTGGTGAAGCTATCTCATTTACTTTTTGAGTTATAGCCATTTTAGTAAAATAGGCTCCTCCCACAACGTTCATTTTGAGCCCCCTAGCGACTTTGAATCGAAATATCGACGTTATTTCGATAATTATTGATCTTCAGACTCCAGAGAACATTTCTGCACTGGTTTGGTTCCGATCGGACGAAAAACCACGGACTAGTTCGCAAAAGTAGATTTTTGACAAAATTCAAAATGGCGGAAAATCTATCATGACGGAAATGAAATCGGAGATATACGTTTTGTTCGTCAGGCGTCCAGCTTTCCAATGATATAAGACACTTGAGTCTACGACATACGGTCTAGGAGTTATGAGCAGTTTCGCGCTTTTGGTTGCTATAGCGCCACCTATAGGCCAATCGGGGTCATACTCTCTGAACCTTTACTCGATTTTTGTACTACCATCTGACAAAGTTTCAAGTCTCCAGCACTTACGGTTTGGGCTGCACGATGCGTTTTAGCGGAGAAGAATAATAATAATAATAATAATAATTAAAGCTGCAAGCAGCATTTAGCGGGGTTCAAGCATTTAGGGTCTTTAAGCACATAAGGCAGTCTAGTGAGTTGTCTGAGTTTTTGTTTAGGATTTACAGGCTTTTGAGTGTTTTTTGCCATACCCATTTTCTAAATGATCCTGTTATGGCTACCCAATGGGTAAAGTTAAAGTTTTTTATATAATTAATAATCTAGAGCTTCCAGAGAATTGTACTGCACTGGTATATTTCCGATCGGGCGAAAAACCTAGGACTAGTTCGCAAAAGTAGGTTTTTAACATAATAGCAAGTATTTAATGAACAAATTGATTGACAGCAGTAGTTCTTGAGGCAAAGTTGTTCAGTATGAGGAGATCTATCAAATGATATGCATCACGTGATTACATAGCCGTAAAACCTGTTAGCGTCAACTAGTGGCTGATTTTTCAAAATTCTTACAGACCTCTAGGGCCACGAGTCGAACATGCCCATCGAGTTTCGTTCTGATCGGCCTCCGTTAAGAGCAAACTAACAGCTTTGAATTAAAATGGTGAGGTATCCTGTTGTAAACATCAACCATGCCTGTTGACAGTTTTGTGGGAAGGGAATGAAAAGTTCTCAAATCCACAGCACAGCCTCAGACATAACATTTATATCCATGATCTGCCATTTTCACTATTGTCCTTGCTTGCTTCTTCACAATACCTGCAGATCTTCTGATGATTCGGCTGTGCAGGTCCACATTAACACTGCCTGGCCTAGAACATGGACTGGAAAATGCAAATTTGGGGGGTATAAATATTAATGATCCTGACTCCAACGTCACAGTCGGTGTTATGGTGGGATTCACTCATTTTTCAGCGGTCTTTTGCAAACAGGAGATTTACACAAGAAGGAGGAAACAATGGTGTTTGAGGCTCACGGTATGTCAGTTCCATGTCCAGAACTCTTATCATTCAACTATGCCAAGATAAATACAGTTTTCAATTGTATGGCACCTGTAAAATAGATGATTAGTAATATAATGCTTACTTGGAGTCTGAAATGGCTTTAACAAAAGAAGAAAAATAGTCTTAGATTTCTGTTCATTCTAATCATGTACAAATAAAGTAGCACAGTAAGATTACATTTATTTGAATGCATTAGTGAGTGTGTGATTGTGCTGTGTGTGCAGCGTGTCAATACTAAAAGTGAAGGTGTAGTTGATATCTTTGGTGATAATATCTGTAGTAATCATAAAAAAAAACACTTAAGAAATAAAGAATTAAAATTACAAATAATATTCTATTAAGATATGAGTTACAATAACATGATTTGCAATAGTAATAATATCAATAATATATGCACAATACACACAGATTAGACTATCAGGTCTGTGTTTTACAAAAACATTAGTATTGCAGCCAATGTGAGTCTGTGGGATTTATAAACAGACAAAATATGATTTGAAATGTTATTTTAATGATTTTATTAAGTTTAAACAATATTTCAAATGGAAAAAAAAATGAAAAATAATATTTTAGTGAGCAGAATGAACCAATGAGTGTTCTTCTTCTGGTGGTTAAAATGTAAATGAAAACAATAATACTTAAACAATAATACTTAATACACTAACCATGCTTGAACACACACATGCACACACATTTTGTTGTAGATGGAGATATTTAAAATAAAAGATAGGTAACAAAATGATAATTGCAAATCTCCTCTGTATAACACCATTTTCAGATTTCAAATTAATCACTGAGAGGCAGAATTGTTCAAACTGAGAGCTCAGTAAAAATGAAGTGATAAACTTTGACAAAACATGACTGTGTTATAATAGGTGATTTTCCTGCAAGTAATTTGATATAGTCCAAAAACTAATGCAAAAGCACAGATGAAAATATTTTATTAAGTAGAATGTCCTGCAGAGGGCAGTAGAAGACCACTAATTGACTCACTTTCATTTGAAATACTTTTTTATCCACCAGTAAAACAAAGCAGTTTCTTCATGTTCTTTCCATTAAGCATGCTTACACACACACAGACACACACACAAACCCACACACACACACACACACACACACACACACACACACACACACACACACACACACACAAAGACAAATATGTTTTCAATGTTTTTAGGATGTGATATTGTGAAAATATCTTCATCTCCTCATCTTGAACAACTTTGCCTCAAGAATCACTAATGTCAATCAAACCGTTCATAATCATAATAAAAAAAAATAAAATATATACAAATATCATAATAATAAAAAAAACATCATAATAAAAAAGATTGCTTCTTAAAGCATTTGTTTATTTCCAATACTGAAGCGAATTAAAAGATCATGCGTAATCCTGCTGCTCCCTCTAGTGGACAACAGTGGTATTATAGCTTACATTTTACAGTTGAAGTGTTTGAATGAATGGGAATTTGTTTTTTTACTTATATCTCAGGAACCAAAAGGCGAAAAATTCTGAAACTCAGAGCATAGATAGTGCTTGAGGAGCCCTGTTGAATGAGACCATCAATGTGTTTTTGGGCGATTGGGGCTGGGAGTTATGACTGTTATAAGGCATATCTGTTCGGGCTATTATCTCTGGAATGCCCAGGGCAAATAACACCACATTTGAATCGAAGCTAGCCAAGGACGCGCCCTTTCCAACGAGCTCTCACACAATGTTCGGGGTGGTCTGGGTCGGGAGTAATGGCCGTTCAAAATCGGGGGTCCCGCGGATTCGCGATGCGCGGGGGGCGCGCTCCCGAGGCCCGCGACGACACGTTTCGATCAAGAGCCCGGAGAGGTCCTCACCATCAAAATTTGAGCGCGCAACGACTTTCCGTTTTCGAGTTATGAATGGATTTGTATTCGGGGGCGTGGCTTAAATGCCGTTATACTTTCGTTTCATTTCATTCATTTACTTTCGTCCATTTCCATATCTCAGTGTAACACAATTGTCAATAGTAATACTCAATAGATGAGTTTTGACAAAATGTGATTGTAAATGTTAAAATAATGATTTTAAAAAGTCTAAATATGAATTTTATAACAATATTAGGGAGTAGTATGATGAAATGACAGCAGGGGGCAGTAAAATACCACTTATTGGCTTAATATGTCATTATATTCATATAAAATCACCTTTTGAAGAAGTTAAACTTTTTTTCTGATAATTATTGATCTAGAGAGTTCAGAGAATTGTGCTGCACTGGTTTTGAACATTATGATATGAACATTATATGATAAAAGATAGAAGACATCATTTACAGCAAATACAGGCAATTTACCATAGGAAATATATGGTTTTAAAGCGTTTTAACAGTTATAGCGCCAACTATCGTCCGATCTCCATAGAATTTTTCATGCTTGTTAATGATGTTATGTCACATATGCTGACCAATTTTTGTGAAGTTCTGAGTTTTTATTTAGGATTTATAGGCTTTTTAATGTATTTTGACACGCCCGTTTTATAAATGACCCTATTACAGCCATCCAAATGCAAAAGTTCAACTTTTTTTTGATAATTATTGATCTAGAGAGTCCAGAGAATTGTCCTACACTGGTCTGGTTCCGATCGGGCAAAAAACCTAGGACTAGTTCGCAAAAGTAGGTTTTTAACATATTAATGAATAATTAATGAACAGTTTGATTGACAGCAATGGTTCTTGAGGCAAAGTTGTTCAGGATGAGGAGATCTATCAAATGATATGCATATTGTGTGGATATTTGTAACACCACGTGATTACAGAGCCGTAAAACTCGTTAGCGCCAACTAGTGGCCGATTTCTTTCAAAATTCTTACAGACCTTTAGGGCCATGAGCCGAACATGCCCATTGAGTTTCGTTCCGATCGGCCTCCGTTAACCTTGTCTAATAGGTGCTCAAACTTCGTTGGCCGATGGCGGCCATGTTTTTTGAGATACGCCAATGTCCTCATACACATACATGGCACCTTGGACCAAGACACTGCATACCAATTTTCAAGTCAATCGGACTAACGGTCAGGTGGTTATAGCCTGTTTTATGTTTTTTTTCATTTTATAGCGCCACCATGAGGCCAATCGTCGCGATTTTTTTACTGTGACCCCAGAGTAAGCTCATACACATGTGTACCAAGTTTGGTGAAGATACCTCATTTACATCGGGAGTTATAGCCATTTTAGTAAAATAGGCCCCTCCCACAACGTACGTTTTGGCGCCCCTTAGCGACCGTGAATCGAAATTTCCACTTTTTTTCGATAATTATTGATATTCAGTCTCCAGAGAACATTTCTGCACTAGTTTGGTTCCAATCGGGCAAAAAACCAGGGACTAGTTCGCAAAAGTAGATTTTTGACAAAATTCAAAATGGCGGAAAATCTATCATGGCGGAAATAAAATCGGAGATATACGTTTTGTTCGTCAGGCATCCAGCTTTCCAATGATATAAGACACTTGAGTCTACGCCATACGGTCTAGGAGTTATGAGCAGTTTCGCGCTTTTGGTTGTTATAGCGCCACCTATGGGCCAATCGGGGTCATAATCTCTGAACCTTTCCTCGATTTTTGTACTACCATCTGTCAAAGTTTCAAAGTTCCAGCTCTTACGGTTTGGGCTGCACGATGCGTTTTACGGCAGAATAATAATAATAATAATAATTAAAGCTGCAAGCAGCATTTGTCGGGGTTCAAGCATTTAAGGCCTTTAGGCACATAAGCATTTAAGACATTAAGATTTATTTAGAAAGCTTTTAACCACTGAAATAATAGATGGAAAAGTCCATTTACAGCCAATACAGGCAATTTACCATAGGAAATATGTGTTTTTTAAAGCTTTTTAACAGTTATAGCACCATCTATAGTCCGATCTCCATGAAATTTTGCATGCTTGTTAATGATGTTATGGCACATAAGCTCACCAATTTTCGTGAAGTTCTGAGTTTTTGTTTAGGATTTATAGGCTTTTGAGTGCATTTTGCCACGCCCATTTTCTTTATGACCCAATATACCCATGCGAAAAATGCAAAAGTTCAACTTTTTTTTGATAATTATTGATCTTGAGAGTCCATAGAATTGTCCTAGACTCGTTTGGTTCTGATCGGGCGAAAAACCTAGGACTAGTTCGCAAAAGTAGGTTTTTAACATAATTACGAATATTTAATGAACGGTTTGATTGACAGCAATGGTTCTTGAGGCAAAGTTGTTCAACAAGAGGAGATCTATCAAATGGTATGCATTTTGTGACAATAAGTGTAACACCACGTGATTACAGAGCCATAAAACTCGTTAGCGCCAACTAGTGGCCGATTTCTTTTAAAATTCTTACAGACCTCTAGGGCCATGAGTCGAACATGCCCACCGAGTTTCGTTCCGATAGGCCTCCGTTAACCTTGTCTAATAGGTGCTCAAACTTCATTGGCCGATGGCGGCCATGTTTTTTGAGATACACCAATGTCCTCATAGACATACATGGCACCTTGGACCAAGACACTGCATACCAATTTTCAAGTCAATCGGACTAACGGTCAGGTGGTTATAGCCTGTTTTATGTTTTTTTCATGTTATAGCGCCACCATGTGACCAATCGCCGCGATTTTTTTACCGTGACCTCATATTGACGTCTTACACATGTGTACCAGGTTTGGTTAAAATACCTCTTTTACTTCTGGAGTTATAGCCATTTTAGTAAAATAGGCTCCTCCCACAACGTTAATTTTGCACCCCCTAGCGACCGTGAATCGAAATTTCAACTTTTTTTTGATAATTATTGATATTCAGACTCCAGAGAACAATTCTGCACTGGTTTGGTTCCGATCGGGCAAAAAACCAGGGACTAGTTCGCAAAAGTAGATTTTCGACAAAATTCAAAATGGCGGAAAATCTATCATGGCGGAAATGAAATCGGAGATATACGTTTTGTTCGTCAGGCGTCCAGCTTTCCAATGATATAAGACACTTGAGTCTATGACTTACGGTCTAGGAGTTATGAGCAGTTTCGCGCTTTTGGTTGCTATAGCGCCACCTATGGGCCAATCGGGGTCATAATTTGATAACCTCTCCTCGATTTTTGTACTACCATATGGCAAAGTTTCAAAGCTCTAGCCCTTACGGTTTGGGCTGCACGATGCGTTTTACGGCAGAATAATAATAATAATAATAATAATTAAAGCTGCAAGCAGCATTTATCGGGGTTCAAGCAGTTAAGGCCTTTAAGGCATTTAAGCACAAAAGCATCAAAAGTTATTAAGATTTATTTAGCAAGCATGTAACCACTGACATAATAGATGGAAAAGACCATTTACAGCCAATACAGGCAATTTGCCATGGGATATATATGGTTTTAAAGCTTTTTAACAGTTATAGCGCCACCTATGGTCCGATCTCCATAAAATTGTTTACTGTGACCTCAAATTGAACCCATACACATGTGTACTGAGTTTGGTGAAGATATCTCATTTACTTCTTGAGTTATAGCCATTTGAGTAAAATAGGCTCCTCCCACAACGATTTGCCACATTCTAGAATTATTTAATATGATTCTAGCATGATTTACTATCATATACCATGTTCCAGAATGATTTATTAGGATTCTAGCATGATTTACCTTGATACACCTCATTTCAGTATTATTTACTATGATTTACAATGTTTCTAGCATGATTAACCACATTACTAGCAATTATGTGAAGTGTCAGTGCAAATGAGGTGATGAACACTGACAAAATATTATTGTGTTATAATAGTTAGTTATATACGTGATTTTTGTGTGTGTGTCCAAGTATGAATGCAAAAGCACATGTAAAATATTTCATTATTAAGTAGAATGGCCAGCAGAGGGCACTAGAAGACCACTTATTGGCTCACTTTCACTTTAAACCAGTTTTCTGCACTAAAGCAAACCAGTTTTTCCATGTTAACTCAATGCATGCTTACACACACACACACACACACACACACACAGCATAGTTAACCATGATTTACCATGATATACCACGTTCTAGTATTATTTACGAGGAGATAAACGACAATCTAGTATTATTTACTTTGATTTACCATGTTTCTAGCCTGATTTATCACATTACTAGCAATTATTTGAAGTGTCAGTGCAAATAAAGTGATTAACACTGACAAAATATGATTGTGTTATAATGGTTATTGCTATATAAGTGATTTTTTTAGTGTGTATTCAAGTATGAATGCAAGCACATGTTGAAATATTTCATTAATAAGTAGAATGGCCTGCAGAGGGCAGTAGAAGACCACTTATTGGCTCACTTTCACTTTAAACCAGTTTTCTGCACTAAAGCAAACCAGTTTATCCATGTTAACTCAATGCATGCTTACACACACACACACACACACACACACACACACACACACACACACACACACACACACACACACACACACAGCATAGTTAACCATGATTTACCACATTACTAGCAATTATTTGAAGTGTCAGTGCAAATAAAGTGATTAACACTGACAAAATATGATTGTGTTATAATAGTTATTGCTATATAAGTGATTTTTAGTGTGTATTCAAGTATAAATGCAAGCACATGTGGAAAAATTTAATTAATAAGTAGAATGGCCAGCAGAGGGCAGTAGAAGACCACTTATTGGCTCACTTTCACTTTAAACCTCATGATTTTGACCAGTTTTCTGCACTAAAGCAAACCAGTGTTTCCATGTTAACTCAATAATGCATACTTGCTACATATGCTACACACAATAATGCTACACACACACACACACACACACACACACACACACACACACACACACACACACACACACACACACACACAAATGTTTCAGTGATATTGGTGTCACATTCACCTTCATCACATTCACCTTCTGTCTTCATCACATTCACCATCTGTCGTCATCACCTGCACCTGCTCCTCATCACCCTCCTCATCATCACCTGCTCCTCATCATCATAACCGTCACCTGTTGTCCTTGTCTTGATCTGTGTATTTAAGTTCCCCTCTCATCCATTATCATTGTCGGTTATTGTTTGTGCACTAGCACTCTGTTATGTTTGTTTTCATGTTGGAAAATAAAACCTTTGTTATATTTGTACCACACACACACACACACACACACACACACACACACACACACACACACACACACACACACACACACACACACACACACACACACACACACACACACACACACACACCATCATTTATCATGATTTACCATGGCTGATACCAATACCAATATGAGAAAATGACTATTTTAAACAGCAGGGGGCAGTAAAATACCACTTATTGGCTTAACATGCCATTAAATCATATCATTTTCACCTTTTTAACTGTTATAGAGGCAAATTTTGTCCGATCTGTCTGAAAATTTTCATGCTTGTTCAGGGTGATATTTCACACGTTCTGACTTGTTTTTAAGAAGGTCTGAGCATTGATTAAAGAGATATAGGCTTTCGGGGACACTTGGTAAAGGCCAGATTTTGAAGTGAACCTATTATAGCTATCCAAATGAAGTAGTTCAACTTTTTCTGACAATTATTGATCTAGTGAGTCCAGAGAATTGTATTGCACTAGTTTTGAACATTATGATATGAAAATTATATGATCAGACATGGAAAAGACCATTTACAGCCAATACAGGCAGTTTACCATAGGAAATATATGGTTTTAAAGCTTTTTAACAGTTATAGCGCCAACTATTGTCCAATCTCCATAAAATTTTGCAAGCTTGTTTGTGATGTTATGACACATATGCTCACCAATTTTTGTGAAGTTCTGAGTTTTCATTTAGGATTTATAGGCTTTTGAGTGTATTTTGCCACACCCATTTTATAAATGACCCTATTACAGCCATACAAATACAAAAGTTCAACTTTTTTTTGATAATTATTGATCTAGAGAGTCCATAGAATTGTCCTAGACTGGTCTGGTTCCGATCGGGCGAAAAACCAGGGACTAGTTCGCAAAAGTAGGTTTTTAACATATTCATGAATATTTAATGAACGGTTTGATTGACAGCAATGGTTCTAGAGGCAAAGTTGTTCAGCATGAGCAGATCTATCAAATGATATGCATTTTGTGACAATATATCTAACACCACGTGATTACAGAGCCATAAAACTCGTTAGCGCCAACTAGTGGCCGATTTCTTTCAAAATTCTTACAGACCTCTAGGGCCATGAGTCGAACATGCCCACCGAGTTTCGTTCCGATCGGCCTCCGTTAACCTTGTCTAATAGGTGCTCAACTTCATTGGCCAATGGCGGCCATGTTTTTTGAGATACACCAATGTCCTCATAGACATACATGGCACCTTGGACCAAGACACTGCATACCAATTTTCAAGTCAATCGGACTAACGGTCAGGTGGTTATAGCCTGTTTTATGTTTTTTTCATGTTATAGCGCCACCATGTGGCCAATCGCCGCGATTTTTTTACCGTGTCCTCAGATTGACCTCTTACATAGGTGTACCAAGTTTGGTGAAAATACCTCATTTACTTCTGGAGTTATAGCCATTTTAGTAAAATAGGCTCCGCCCACAACGTTAATTTTGCGCCCCCTAGCGACCCTGAATCGAAATTTCAACTTTTTTTCGATAATTATTGATCTTCAGTCTCCAGAGAACAATTCTGCACTGGTTTGGTTCCGATCGAGCAAAAAACCAGGGACTAGTTCGCAAAAGTAGGTTTTCGACAAAATTCAAAATGGCGGAAAATCTATCATGACGGAAATGAAATCGGAGATATACGTTTTGTTCGTCAGACGACCAGCTTTCCAATGATATAAGACACTTGTGTCTACGACATACGGTCCAGGAGTTATGACCACTTTCGCGCTTTTGGTTGTTATAGCGCCACCTATGGGCCAATCGAGGTCATAATTTGATAACCTCTCCTCGATTTTTGTACTACCATCTGGCAAAGTTTCAAAGCTCTAGCCCTTACGGTTTGGGCTGCACGATGCGTTTTACGGCAGAATAATAATAATAATTAAAGCTGCAAGCAGCATTTATCGGGGTTCAAGCATTTAAGGCCTTTAAGCACATAAGCATTTAAGACATTAAGTTTTATTTAGAAAGCTTTTAACCACTGAAATAATAGATGGAAAAGTCCATTTACAGCCAATACAGGCAATTTACCATAGGAAATATATGGTTTTAAAGCCTTTTGACTGTTATAGTGCTATCTTTGGTCCGATCTCCATAAAATTTTGCATGCTTGTTAATGATGTTATGTCACATATGCTCACCAATTTTTGTGAAGTTCTGAGTTTTCATTTAGGGTTTATAGGCTTTTTAGTGCATTTTGCCACGCCCCTTTTATAAATAACCCTATTACAGCCATCCTAATGCAAAAGTTTAACTTTTTTTTTGATAATTATTGATCTAGAGTGTCCAGAGAATTGTCCTAGACTGGTCTGGTTCCGATCGGGCAAAAAACCTAGGACTAGTTCGCAAAAGTAGGTTTTTAACATATTCGTAAATATTTATTGAACGGTTTGATTGACATTAATGGTTCTTGAGGCAAAGTTGTTCAACATGAGGAGGTCTATCAAATGATATGCATTTTGTGATGAAATTTGTTACACCACGTGATTACCGAGCCTTAAAACTCGTTAGCGCCAACTAGTGGCCGATTTCTTTCAAAATTCTTACAGACCTCTAGGGGCTTGAGCCGAACATGCCCACCGAGTTTCGTTCCGATCGCACTTCGTTAACCTTCTTTTAATAGGTGCTCAAAACTCATTGGCCAATGGCGGCCATGTTTTTCGAGATACGCCAATATCCTTTTAGACATACATGGCCCCTTGGGCCAAGACACTGCATACCAAATTTCAAGTCAATCGGACTAACGGGCAGGTGTCTATACGTTTTTTTTGTTTTATAGCGCCACCATGTGGCCAATCGACGCAATTTTTTTACTGTGACCTCAAATTGACCTCTTACACACGTTTAGCAAGTTTGGTGAAGTTTACTGAATTACTTCTTGAGTTATAGCCATTTTAGTAAAATAGGCTCCTCCCACAACGTTAATTTTGCACCCCCTAGCGACCGTGAATCGAAATTTCAACTTTTTTTCGATAATTATTGATCTTCAGACTCCACAGAACAATTCTGCACTGGTTTGGTTCCGATCGGGCAAAAAACCAGGGACTAGTTCGCAAAAGTAGGTTTTTGACAAAATTCAAAATGGCGGAAAATCTATCATGGCGGAAATAAAATCGGAGATATACGTTTTGTTCGTCAGGCGTCCAGCTTTCCAATGATATAAGACACTTGAGTCTATGACTTACGGTCTAGGAGTTATGAGCAGTTTCGCGCTTTTGGTTGCTATAGCGCCACCTATGGGCCAATCGGGCTCATAATTTGATAACCTCTCCTCGATTTTTGTACTACCATCTGGCAAAGTTTCAAAGCTCCAGCTCTTACGGTTTGGGCTGCACGATGCGTTTTAGCGGAGAAGAAAAATAATAATAATAATTAAAGCTGCAAGCAGCATTTATCGGGGTTCAAGCATTTAAGGCCTTTAGGCACATAAGCATTTAAGACATTAAGATTTATTTAGAAAGCTTTTAACCACTGAAATAATAGATGGAAAAGTCCATTTACAGCCAATACAGGCAATTTACCATAGGAAATATGTGTTTTTTAAAGCTTTTTAACAGTTATAGCACCATCTATAGTCCGATCTCCATGAAATTTTGCATGCTTGTTAATGATGTTATGGCACATAAGCTCACCAATTTTCGTGAAGTTCTGAGTTTTTGTTTAGGATTTATAGGCTTTTGAGTGCATTTTGCCACGCCCATTTTCTTTATGACCCAATATACCCATGCGAAAAATGCAAAAGTTCAACTTTTTTTTGATAATTATTGATCTTGAGAGTCCATAGAATTGTCCTAGACTCGTTTGGTTCTGATCGGGCGAAAAACCTAGGACTAGTTCGCAAAAGTAGGTTTTTAACATAATTACGAATATTTAATGAACGGTTTGATTGACAGCAATGGTTCTTGAGGCAAAGTTGTTCAACAAGAGGAGATCTATCAAATGGTATGCATTTTGTGACAATAAGTGTAACACCACGTGATTACAGAGCCATAAAACTCGTTAGCGCCAACTAGTGGCCGATTTCTTTTAAAATTCTTACAGACCTCTAGGGCCATGAGTCGAACATGCCCACCGAGTTTCGTTCCGATAGGCCTCCGTTAACCTTGTCTAATAGGTGCTCAAACTTCATTGGCCGATGGCGGCCATGTTTTTTGAGATACACCAATGTCCTCATAGACATACATGGCACCTTGGACCAAGACACTGCATACCAATTTTCAAGTCAATCGGACTAACGGTCAGGTGGTTATAGCCTGTTTTATGTTTTTTTCATGTTATAGCGCCACCATGTGACCAATCGCCGCGATTTTTTTACCGTGACCTCATATTGACGTCTTACACATGTGTACCAGGTTTGGTTAAAATACCTCTTTTACTTCTGGAGTTATAGCCATTTTAGTAAAATAGGCTCCTCCCACAACGTTAATTTTGCACCCCCTAGCGACCGTGAATCGAAATTTCAACTTTTTTTTGATAATTATTGATATTCAGACTCCAGAGAACAATTCTGCACTGGTTTGGTTCCGATCGGGCAAAAAACCAGGGACTAGTTCGCAAAAGTAGATTTTCGACAAAATTCAAAATGGCGGAAAATCTATCATGGCGGAAATAAAATCGGAGATATACGTTTTGTTCGTCAGGCGTCCAGCTTTCCAATGATATAAGACACTTGAGTCTATGACTTACGGTCTAGGAGTTATGAGCAGTTTCGCGCTTTTGGTTGCTATAGCGCCACCTATGGGCCAATCGGGGTCATAATTTGATAACCTCTCCTCGATTTTTGTACTACCATATGGCAAAGTTTCAAAGCTCTAGCCCTTACGGTTTGGGCTGCACGATGCGTTTTACGGCAGAATAATAATAATAATAATAATAATTAAAGCTGCAAGCAGCATTTATCGGGGTTCAAGCAGTTAAGGCCTTTAAGGCATTTAAGCACAAAAGCATCAAAAGTTATTAAGATTTATTTAGCAAGCATGTAACCACTGACATAATAGATGGAAAAGACCATTTACAGCCAATACAGGCAATTTGCCATGGGATATATATCGTTTTAAAGCTTTTTAACAGTTATAGCGCCACCTATGGTCCGATCTCCATAAAATTGTTTACTGTGACCTCAAATTGAACCCATACACATGTGTACTGAGTTTGGTGAAGATATCTCATTTACTTCTTGAGTTATAGCCATTTGAGTAAAATAGGCTCCTCCCACAACGATTTGCCACATTCTAGAATTATTTAATATGATTCTAGCATGATTTACTATCATATACCATGTTCCAGAATGATTTATTAGGATTCTAGCATGATTTACCTTGATACACCTCATTTCAGTATTATTTACTATGATTTACAATGTTTCTAGCATGATTAACCACATTACTAGCAAATATGTGAAGTGTCAGTGCAAATGAGGTGATGAACACTGACAAAATATTATTGTGTTATAATAGTTAGTTATATACGTGATTTTTAGTGTGTGTCCAAGTATGAATGCAAAAGCACATGTAAAATATTTCATTATTAAGTAGAATGGCCAGCAGAGGGCACTAGAAGACCACTTATTGGCTCACTTTCACTTTAAACCAGTTTTCTGCACTAAAGCAAACCAGTTTTTCCATGTTAACTCAATGCATGCTTACACACACACACACACACACACACACACACACACACACACACACACACACACACACACACACACACACACACACACACACACACACACACAGCATAGTTAACCATGATTTACCATGATATACCACGTTCTAGTATTATTTACCAGGAGATAAACGACAATCTAGTATTATTTACTTTGATTTACCATGTTTCTAGCCTGATTTATCACATTACTAGCAATTATTTGAAGTGTCAGTGCAAATAAAGTGATTAACACTGACAAAATATGATTGTGTTATAATAGTTATTGCTATATAAGTGATTTTTTTAGTGTGTATTCAAGTATGAATGCAAGCACATGTTGAAATATTTCATTAATAAGTAGAATGGCCAGCAGAGGGCAGTAGAAGACCACTTATTGGCTCACTTTCACTTTAAACCAGTTTTCTGCACTAAAGCAAACCAGTTTATCCATGTTAACTCAATGCATGCTTACACACACACACACACACACACACACACACACACACACACACACACACACACACACACACACACACACACACACACACACACAGCATAGTTAACCATGATTTACCATGATTTACCACATTACTAGCAATTATTTGAAGTGTCAGTGCAAATAAAGTGATTAACACTGACAAAATATGATTGTGTTATAATAGTTATTGCTATATAAGTGATTTTTAGTGTGTATTCAAGTATAAATGCAAGCACATGTGGAAAAATTTAATTAATAAGTAGAATGGCCAGCAGAGGGCAGTAGAAGACCACTTATTGGCTCACTTTCACTTTAAACCTCATGATTTTGACCAGTTTTCTGCACTAAAGCAAACCAGTGTTTCCATGTTAACTCAATAATGCATACTTGCTACATATGCTACACACACGAATGCTACACACACACACACACACACACACACACACACACACACACACACACACACACACACACACACACACAAATGTTTCAGTGATATTGGTGTCACATTCACCTTCATCACATTCACCTTCTGTCTTCATCACATTCACCATCTGTCGTCATCACCTGCACCTGCTCCTCATCACCCTCCTCATCATCACCTGCTCCTCATCATCATAACCGTCACCTGTTGTCCTTGTCTTGATCTGTGTATTTAAGTTCCCCTCTCATCCATTATCATTGTCGGTTATTGTTTGTGCACTAGCACTCTGTTATGTTTGTTTTCATGTTGGAAAATAAAACCTTTGTTATATTTGTACCACACACACACACACAAACACACACACACACACACACACACACACACACACACACACACACACACACACACCATCATTTATCATGATTTACCATGGCTGATACCAATACCAATATGAGAAAATGACTATTTTAAACAGCAGGGGGCAGTAAAATACCACTTATTGGCTTAACATGCCATTAATTCATATCATTTTCACCTTTTTAACTGTTATAGAGGCAAATTTTGTCCGATCTGTCTGAAAATTTTCATGCTAGTTCAGGGTAATATTTCACACGTTCTGACTTGTTTTTAAGAAGGTCTGAGCATTGATTAAAGAGATATAGGCTTTCGGGGACACTTGGTAAAGGCCAGATTTTGAAGTGAACCTATTATAGCTATCCAAATGAAGTAGTTCAACTTTTTCTGACAATTATTGATCTAGTGAGTCCAGAGAATTGTATTGCACTAGTTTTGAACATTATGATATGAAAATTATATGATCAGAGATGGAAAAGACCATTTACAGCCAAAACAGGCAGTTTACCATAGGAAATATATGGTTTTAAAGCTTTTTAACAGTTATAGCGCCACCTATCGTCCGATCTCCATAAAATTTTGCATGCTTGTTAATGATGTTATGTCACATATGCTGACCAATTTTTGTGAAGTTCTGCATTTTCATTTATGATTTATAGGCTTTTGACTGTATTTTGCCACGCCCATTTTATAAATGACCCTATTACAGCCATCCAAATGCAAAAGTTCAACTTTTTTTTGATAATTATTGATCTAGAGAGTCCAGAGAATTGTCCTAGACTGGTCTGGTTCCGATCGGGCGAAAAACCTAGGACTAGTTCGCAAAAGTAGGTTTTAGACATATTCGTGAATATTTAATGAACGGTTTGATTGACAGCAATGGTTCTTGAGGCAAAGTTGTTCAGCATGAGCAGATCTATCAAATGATATGCATATTGTGTGGATGAGTGTAACACCACGTGATTACAGAGCCATAAAACTCGTTAGCGCCAACTAGTGGCCGATTTCTTTCAAAATTCTTACAGACCTCTAGGGCCATAAGGCGAACATGCCCATCGAGTTTCATTCCGATCGGCCTCCGTTAACCTTGTCTAATCGGTGCTCAAACTTCATTGGCCGATGGCGGCCATGTTTTTTGAGATACGCCAATGTCCTCATAGACATACATGGCACCTTGGACCAAGACACTGCATACCAATTTTCAAGTCAATCGGACTAACAGTCAGGTGGTTATAGCCTGTTTTATGTTTTTTTCATGTTATAGCGCCACCATGCGGCCAATCGCCGCGATTTTTTTACCGTGACCTCAGATTGACCTCTTACACATGTGTACCAAGTTTGGTTAAAATACCTCTTTTACTTCTGGAGTTATAGCCATTTTAGTAAAAAAGGCTCCTCCCACAACGTTAATTTTGCACCCCCTAGCGACCGTGAATCGAAATTTCAACTTTTTTTTGATAATTATTGATATTCAGACTCCAGAGAACAATTCTGCACTGGTTTGGTTCCGATCGGGCAAAAAACCAGGGACTAGTTCGCAAAAGTAGATTTTCGACAAAATTCAAAATGGCGGAAAATCTATCATGGCGGAAATAAAATCGGAGATATACGTTTTGTTCGTCAGGCGTCCAGCTTTCCAATGATATAAGACACTTGAGTCTATGACTTACGGTCTAGGAGTTATGAGCAGTTTCGCGCTTTTGGTTGCTATAGCGCCACCTATGGGCCAATCGGGGTCATAATTTGATAACCTCTCCTCGATTTTTGTACTACCATATGGCAAAGTTTCAAAGCTCTAGCCCTTACGGTTTGGGCTGCACGATGCGTTTTACGGCAGAATAATAATAATAATAATAATAATAAAAATCAGCACAATTACAATAGGGTTTCAGCACTTCGTGCTTGAACCCCTAATAAAAATCAGCACAATTACAATAGGGTTTCAGCACTTCGTGCTTGAACCCCTAATTAAAGCTGCAAGCAGCATTTATCGGGGTTCAAGCAGTTAAAGCCTTTTAAGCATTTAAGCACAAAAGCATCAAAAGTTAAGATTTATTTAGCAAGCATGTAACCACGGACATAATAGATGGAAAAGACCATTTACAGCCAATACAGGCAGTTTACCATGGGATATATATGGTTTTAAAGCTTTTTAACAGTTATAGCGCCACCTATGGTCCGATCTCCATAGAATTGTTTACTGTGACCTCAAATTGAACCCATACACATGTGTACTGAGTTTGGTGAAGATATCTCATTTACTTCTTGAGTTATAGCCATTTTAGTAAAATAGGCTCCTCCCACAACAATTTAGCACATTCTAGTATTATTTACTATGATTCTAGCATGATTTGCCATATTCTAGCATAATTTACCATGATATACTACATTCTAGTATGATTTACCATTGTTTACTGTGATTCTAGCATGGATTACCATAGTTTATCATGATTTATCATAGTTTACCATGATTTACCCTGTTCTAGCATAGTTTACCATGATTTACCATGTTCTAGCATGATTTACCATGATATACCACATTCTAACATGATTTACCATAGTTTATTATGATTTATCATGGCTTACCATGATTTACCCTGTTCTAGCATAGTTTACCATGATTTACCATGTTCTAGCATGATGTACCATGATATACTATGTTCTAGAATGATGTACCAGGATTGTAGTATGATTTACCTTGATACACCACATTCTAGTATCATTTATTGATTTACCATGTTTTTAGTGTGATTTAACCATGATTTACCACATTGCTAGCAATTATGTGAAGTATCAGTAAAAATGAAGTGATAAACTCTGACAAAATATGATTGTGCTACAATAGTAATTGTTATATAAGTGATTTTTTAGTGTTTTATTGTTATATAAGTGATTTTTAGTGTCTAATGAATGCAAAAGCATATGTGGGTAGACATTAATAAGTAGAATGGCCAGCAGAGGGCAGTAGAAGACCACATATTGGCTCACTTTCACTTTAAACTTCTTGATTTTCACCATTTTTCTGCACTAAAGCAAAGCAGTTTTTCCATTTTAAATCCATAATGCATGTTAACACACACACACACACACACACACACACAAGACAAATGTTGTTTTTTCAATGCTATTGGGATATGTCATTATGAAAATATATTTGAATGGTCTATAAACATTTCACAAAGTCTTTGTAAGCTATTAATCAGATCATTCAGAATTTATTCAGAAACCTAAGACTACACACACACATTATATTGTAGATACAGACATTTGAAATATATGATGTGATCAAACTGTCAATACTAATAATTTAACAGATGGATTTTTGACTAAATGTAATTGTAAATGTTAAAATAGTGATTTTATAAAGTCTAAATATAAATTATAGAACAATATGACAACATGACTATTTTAAACAGCAGGGGGCAGTAAAATACCACTTCTTGGCTTAATATGTCATTATATTCATATCATTTTCACCTTTTTAACTGTTATAGAGGCAAATTTTGTCAGATCTGTCTGAAAATTTTCATGCATGTTCAGAGTGATATTTCACATGTTCTGACTTGTTTTTAAGAAGGTTTGAACATTCATTAAAGAGATATAGGCTTTCGGGGACACTTGGTAAAGGCCACATTTTGAAGTGAACCTATTATAGCTACCCAAATGAAGTAGTTCAACTTTTTCTGACAATTATTGTTCTAGTGAGTCCAGAGAATTGTATTGCACTAGTTTTTAACATTATGATATGAAAATTATATATTCAGAGATGGAAAAGACCATTTACAGTCAATACAGGCAGTTTACCATAGGAAATATATGGTTTTAAAGATTTTTAACAGTTATAGCGCCACCTATCGTCCGATCTCCATGAAATTTTGCATGCTTGTTAATGATGTTATGTCACATAAGTTCACCAATTTTTGTGAAGTTCTGGGTTTTTATTTAGGATTTATAGGCTTTTTAATGTATTTTTCCATGCCCATTTTATAAATGATCCTATTACAGCCATCCAAATGCAAAAGTTCAACTTTTTTTTGATAATTATTGATCTAGAGAGTCCAGAGAATTGTCCTAGACTGGTCTGGTTCCGATCGGGCAAAAAACCTAGGACTAGTTCGCAAAAGTAGGTTTTAAACATATTCATGAATATTTAATGAACGGTTTGATTGACAGAAATGGTTCTTGAGGCAAAGTTGTTCAGCATGAGCAGATATATCAAATGATATGCTTTTTGTGACGATAAGTGTAACACCACGTGATTACAGAGCCAAAAAACTCGTTAGCGCCAACTAGTGGCCGATTTCTTTCAAAATTCTTACAGACCTCTAGGGCCATGAGTCGAACATGCCCATCGAGTTTCGTTCCGATCGGCCTCCGTTAACCTTGTCTAATAGGTGCTCAACTTCATTGGCCAATGGCGGCCATGTTTTTTGAGATACGCCAATGTCCTCATAGACATACATGGCACCTTGGACCAAGACACTGCATACCAATTTTCCAGTCAATCGGACTAACGGTCAGGTGGTTATAGCCCTTTTCATGTTTTTTTCATGTTATAGCGCCACCTAGTGTTCAATCGTCGCGATTTTTTTACTGTGACCCCAGAATGAACCCATACACATGTGTACCGAGTTTGGTGAAGCTATCTTATTTACTTTTTAAGTTATAGCCATTTTAGTAAAATAGGCTCCTCCCACAACGATTATTTTGCGCCCCCTAGCGTCCATGAATCGAAATTTCAACATTTTTTCGATAATTATTGATCTTCAGACTCCAGAGAACATTTCTGCACTGGTTTGGCTCCGATCGGGCAAAAAACCAGGGACTAGTTCGCAAAAGTAGATTTTCGACAAAATTCAAAATGGCGGAAAATCTATCATGACGGAAATGAAATCGGAGATATACGTTTTGTTCGTCAGGCGTCCAGCTTTCCAATGATATAAGACACTTGAGTCTGCGACATACGGTCTAGGAGTTATGAGCAGTTTCGCGCTTTTGGTTGCTATAGCGCCACCTATGGGCCAATCGGGGTCATAATCTCTGAACCTCTCCTCGATTTTTGTACTACCATCTGGCAAAGTTTCAATGCTCTAGCCCTTACGGTTTGGGCTGCACGATGCGTTTTACGGCAGAATAATAATAATAATAATAATAATAAAAATCAGTACAATTACAATAGGGTTTCAGCACTTCGTGCTTGAACCCCTAATAAAAATCAGTACAATTACAATAGGGTTTCAGCACTTCGTGCTTGAACCCCTAATTAAAGCTGCAAGCAGCATTTATCGGGGTTCAAGCAGTTAAGGCCTTTAAGGCCTTAAAGCACAAAAGCTTTAAAATCTATTAAGTTTTATTTAGCAAGCATGTAACCACTGACATAATAGATGGAAAAGACCATTTACAGCCAATACAGGCAATGTAACATAGGAAATACATGGTTTTAAAGCTGTTTAACATTTATAGGATTTCTATACATTTCTGCACTGGTTTGGTTCCGATCGGGCGAAAAACCTAGGACTAGTTAGTAAAAGTACGTTGTTGACAAAATTCAAAATGGTGGAAAATTTATCATGGCGGAAATTAACATTATCTAAATCTCGAAGATCGGATCAGATCGGATCGAATAATGATAATCGATTCAAGATCTTGAGAATCGGAATCGAATCGATTCTTGAAATTTGAATCGAAACCCAGCCCTACACAACACTGTGTAGCATGTAGTGCGCAACTTGACTTGATGTGCTACACCTAGATATAGTATTCGGTAGGGCATAATTAAATCAGAAGCAAGGATCATCTACTGGAGGGAGGAAATGGTGCAACAGGAGAGCAAATAATTGACAATTTTGTTCTGATTCAAAGAGAAAATTATATTGATAAATTAAAAAGTTCTCTTTGTAGTTTGTTTCAGAAAGATGAGTGACAAATAAGAACAATAGAGAGTTAGTAAATGAAAACAGACATCACCGACTTGTTTCTTTTTAATGATTCAACAGCCTAAAAGCTTCGATTAAATTAGGTGAAGTTCGAAAGTGGAGCTTAAAGTTAAAAATAATTACCACCTAGTTTCATCACATCTATCTTTTTAACGAATCAGTGTTTTTGAACATGTTTGTACATGTACGGTTTAATGACTCAAAGACAATCCGTTGCTGTAACAATGTGATTGTGCACTGAGTGACAGCCTTTCAATGCGCAGAGACGCTGTTTAGTTTTCGCTACATTCGTTACAAAAAATGTCCTTGATTTTTGTGCATGCTATACACATCGTAACACTTATTTATATAGCAACACATAAATATAAAAAACAAAAACAAACAAAAGAAAATTGTAGTTATCCTACCAGTTGATGGTTTCAAATTACAGTTCAAATGGGAAACAGGTCCATGGGCACTGGTTAGCATTTGTGCATGTAATTGCATCCACTAGGCAGGCGATTCACCTTCACAGGATTATTTATGGCACAAAACAGGATACACTTGCCGATCACGTTCACATAGGGAAAAAAAATAGAGAACAAGAAAACGCAGCCTTGGAAAACACAAGGCAAACGTACAATAATTAATTTCTGACTCAACATTTCAGTAACAAATGACATGCACAGCTCAAATGACACATTAATCCAAATTTATTTAACACATCGATTCGACACTCATAAAACAGTCACTGTCACAACTCATGATACAAAGATGTTAGCTACACGCGGTAGCTTTAGCACACGGCTAACTAGTTCAGCTCGCGCTGTGACTGCGGCCTAGTCAACTCAGCTCATATCAAATCATTTCTGAAATAGATATCTGTCATAAGATAACATATGACAAAAAAAGTCACTCACCAAAACGAGACTGCATCACATATTCAATTAAAGAAGATTGTTCAATAAAGATTATCACACTATAAATCTTTACTCCGATTTCACCTTTTACACCTTTCTCTGACGACAAGTTGATGTATCCAAAGTTTCCAAGTGCACACAATCACAGTTCCCGATAGATTATGATGATCATTTAGTACAAGGAGTTTCTGAAGAAAGTTTCCGTGCTGCTGTCTCATCTGATCTATTCTGTTCTCTCATCATGCTGACAGCAGCAGCGCCTGCGCGAACAGTGGGCGGGCCTTAAGAATATGCCGCTACTGTTGGCTCTCAGGGGTGGCAGTCACTGCAGCACAATCAGTGATTGGACGAATCGCGTGTTTTTGCCCAGTGGTTTTTACCAGTGCATCAAGTAAATAAAAAAAAATGGATGTAATTGAAAAAATAAATTTGTCCAGAACAGAGCGACAGGACTGAATTTAAACTGTTATAGAAGAGCTAATATACTGAGAATGAACTGGTGAAGGATTGTCTCTCTGCTTTATTTTATAAGAAATATTTCTGTGTCTAGAGTTCCTAATGCGCTGTACTCTCAACTTTTGTATAATAGTACTAGTCATATTTTTTTACACCAGGCATGAATAAAAGGAATGTTTTTTATTTCCTGTTTCGAAAACCACTGGAAACCAACGGACAGTAATGTATAGAGGAATGAAAATATGGAATCATTTACTATTGATATCACACATTTTTACAAGAAAAATTAGTTTTAAAAAAATATTCAAAGGAATATTTAATGGCAAAATATATTAAATTGTTGATTTTGATATTTGGAATGGATGATGGGTTAGTGCGTTTCATTGACTTGACTTTTTATTGTTGTTGATTAACCCTCTGGAGTCTGAGCGGTTTTCTGGGCCCTTGAGATGTTCTGACATGCTCTTACATTTGTGCTTTTTTCAGTTGCTTATAAACATATTAATGGCAAAGGTGTAAATTCACTCTATAAAGCACAAACAGGGCTACCATAATATGTGAGCCACGTGTATGTACATGTTTTAATTTTTGAGAGAATAATGTTTATGCGTGGATATTGAAAAAACTAAAAACTAAAATTTCTGAAATAAGGCCACAAAACACATAGTAAATATGTGTCAATAAGACTTTTGACCAATGGATGTCGTCGCCTATAGTTTTTTCTTCAAAATTATGTGAAAATAGTCTTGCTTTATCGTTCAAATAAAACCATACATTGATTTAAATTGATGTAAAACAGGTTTTGCTTGGAAAGCCAATATGCGAGGGGGCGTGAACAAGGAGTGGTTTTCACCTGAATTACCACCCACTCTGCATAATGATGAGCCATTCACACAGGTGTGAAACTGGCTGAGCCACAATGCTTGGACAAAAGATATTTAGAAGAAGACTTATATTGACCATTTAAGATTTTGCTTACATCTATCTTGTACATATGTTGTGCTATTTTATTAAAAAGGTTACAATTACAACAATAATTACAATTTCAACAATATTTCAAGTGTACTCTTTCTTTGTAAAAAAAGAGAAAGATTATAGGCCTACATTTTATCTATGTATTCATTACTTTGAATATAGCCAACATTGGAACAGCTAACATCTTAGTTGATGACTTTATTTTTGACAAAAATATTAGGCTATTTTATATATAGAAATTGCTAAACAAAAGCTTATTTGACGAGGCAGTATATTCTACAGTAAAAACTGTACCCAAATCTACTAAACAAAATGTTGTCTTTCATATTTCGCCTGACTGTAAAGTTGTTTTCATGAAATATTAGGGCATATAAATGTTAATTTGCAGTTTACGTTGCTTATACAAATAGCCAACATTTTATTTCAACATATTTCAGTCGATTTTTACTCATCTCAGTATAGCAATACAGTTTGCTAAAACATCATCATTCGTTGACGATAGGCTTATTTACTTTAAATCCAGGAAAGTTGTTAATGAAAAAAATTATTAAAATTAAGATACAATTGATACAAAACGAAATTCGTTTTAAAGAAAGGATTTGTACTTTCTGTTTTGAGGTCTCTGTGAAAGTTTGAAAGTCTTTTAGTGTTTTTTTTTTTAGAGCTCGCGTCCATAATGGAGAAAAAACAGAGCGCATGCCGTTCATTCGTCAATAAACAGAAACCCGAGAAGGAAAAACTTACTAGTATTCCTCAGCTCATATTCCTCGTATTCCTCATTATTCCTCACAGCGCTGCAAGACGGTGTAAGCAAGTAATGTTCTGAATAAACTTGTGTTTTGGTTTTCTCGAGCTGATGGGGGCGTTCACAGGATTGCGCGGATTACCTCAGCCATTTGCGTTTGAATAGCGCACGCTCTCCGTGGGCGGAGTCACATTACATTTGAATTAGCTCTAATTAGGTCGACTGGAATCGCTCTCTTTTAATACAGATTTCACAAGATGAGAATATTTGTTTTTTATATAAATTACTTCATTTAAAAGAAGAGATTTCAAGCTTCATAAAGACATATATCACTTGTATGTGTGAGAAGTATTCACTGAGTTATGGTTCATTTTCGGACGCGTTTCAGAATGGACTACACGGACAGAGAGAAGGCAGAACTCGCTTCGTGTTAATTTTTCTTTATTTGTCGAAAAGCACAACACTATGTTTTTATTGTGAGTATACACAAAAATAATACACATTTAACAGAATCGATTGATGTATGGAACTCCTATGGAAAATCAAAGTCAACAGAGTATTCATGAGTTTCTTTTACACTGATAAAAAAAAGCGAGCTGGTATCGCCGGCGATACCGTCGACCTCAGGGGGTTAAATGTAGTTGTGTATGATTTACTTTTTGGGACCCCAGGAAGAGTAGCCACTGCCTAGAAAGAGGCTAATGGGGATCCAAATAAACAAATAAACTTATAACATTGATGGAAAATACCATTTACAGCCAATACAGGCAATTTACTGAGGAAAGTTTTTTTGACAGTTATAGCACCACATCTTGCCTGATCTCCACCACTTCAAGTGTCCTCAAAGTGTGCCCATGCATGTCTGTCAAATTTGTTGTAAATATCTCATTTTGTTTTGAAGTTTAGACAGTTCTGTTTATGAGAGAATAAAAATGATCCATGGGTGACAATGATTTAAAATTTTTATTTGTTTATTTATTTTTGTCAGTTCCTATCTTAATTGTGACATTTGGGCGTTATTGTTTAGCTATTGATCTATGTTTTCAAATTTCAAGAAATTTGGACTATCGGTTTCGAAGATAATTGCAAGTTTTTTTAAGTGCTTAATGACAATGATACACAAACTATAAGGAGAAACCTGGCATATTTGGTATTGTTGGACTCGGGAAGGATTGAGGATTTCAAAGGACTAACGGTTGGGTGCGTTTATAGCCATTTGCATAAATTTTTTTCCATGTTGTAGCGCCACCAAGTGGCCAATCGTCGCGATTTTTTTCAAGTAATCTCAGATTGAGCTCATAAACACGTTTCCCAAGATTAGCGAAAATATCTCTTTCCATTCACGAGTTATAATTGTTTTAGTAAAAGTGGCCCTGGTGCCATCAAACATTTTGATTTCCCTTAGCGACCGTGAATTTAAATTAAGAATTTTTTTGATGATTATTGATAGTCTCTGTCCAGAGAATATTTCTGCATTGGTTTGGTTTCGATCGGGCAAAAAATCTAGGAGTAATTCGCAAAAGTAGGTTTTTCAAAAAACCTCAATTTACTCAAAATTGGCGCCTGAAGGGCAAGCAAATCTGAGGCATGCATCTGGTCGGCCTCAAGCCAAGGATTCCAGCGATATAAGACACTTGAGCCTACGCCTCACGGTTGATGAGTTATGAGCCGTTTCGTACTTTTGCCCGCTGTAGCGCCCCCGTCAGGCCGATCGGGGCGGGCCTTGGTGACGCTGTAGGCGGTGTGAGTACTATCAGCCCCCAAAGTTTCAAGTCTCCACGACTTACGGTTTGGTCTGCCCGATCAGTTTTATGTCTGAATGTTGCATCATGGGAAAATTAACAATTACAATAGGTGTTCAGCACTGAAGTGCTTGAACCCCTAATAAGTGGCTAAAAAAGGGCCACAAAAAGGCCTCTAAAAAAAAAACTATATGGTCTAGGCGCTTGCCGTCTGCGCTGCTGCGTTCCAAAAACTTTATCCAGCCTTCTAACATGTGCCTCGGAGAGGAAAAAGAACGTTTGTTGCCCTTTTAGCTCATTTATCATGGAAATGTGGTGCATTTTTTTTTTACCTTTTAAACTGTGACACCCCCACTGATGGCCCGATCTCCATAAAAGTTTGCACGCTTCTTTAGAATAATATGGCGCATGTGCTCAGCTAATTTGGTGAAGCTCTGCTCTTTTCCCCCCATTTTTCAGTCATTTAAATGTCATTTTGCATAGGGTAATACAGAGGCCTTCTCACCTTTATGACAGTTAAAGCGCCACCAATGGCCCGACGTCCATGAAAGTTTTCAAGCTTCTTCAGGATCACGTGACGCATGCGCATGCCCGATTTTGTGAGCTTGTATGCAAATCAGACAGCAAGATGGCCGCTTTCAGCCATTTCATGCGTTTTTTCCATAGAAATACATCATTTTGACACCCTTTTAACAGTTATAGCGCCACCAAGTGGCCAGTCGCTGCGCCCTTTTTCACGTGACCACAGAATGAGCTCGTACATGCGTGTGCTGAGTTTGGTGCAAAAATCTCGTTCCGTTCACGAGTTATAGCCAATTAAGCAAAATGGGCTCCTCCCACTTCGAACATTTTGGCGGCCCTTAGGGACCGTGAAGCGAAATTTACACTTTTTTTTGATAATTATTGACAATCAGACTCCAGAGAATCTTGCCGCACTGGTTTGGTTCCGGTCGGGCCAAAAACCTAGGACTAGTTCGCGAAAGTAGGTTTTTGGAAAAACCCCAAATACCCTAAAATTTTCCCAGGGTGACGAGCAAATCCGAGGCATGCATCTGGTCCGCCTCGAGCCAAGGATTCCAGCGATATAAGACACTTGAGCCTACGCCTCACGGTTGATGAGTTATGAGCCGTTTCGTACTTTTGCCCGCTGTAGCGCCCCCGTCAGGCCGATCGGGGCGGGCCTTGGTGACGCTGTAGGCGGTGTGAGTACTATCAGCCCCCAAAGTTTCAAGTCTCCACGACTTACGGTTTGGTCTGCCCGATCAGTTTTATGTCTGAATGTTGCATCATGGGAAAATTAACAATTACAATAGGTGTTCAGCACTGAAGTGCTTGAACCCCTAATAAGTGGCTAAAAAAGGGCCACAAAAAGGCCTCTAAAAAAAAAACTATATGGTCTAGGCGCTTGCCGTCTGCGCTGCTGCGTTCCAAAAACTTTATCCAGCCTTCTAACATGTGCCTCGGAGAGGAAAAAGAACGTTTGTTGCCCTTTTAGCTCATTTATCATGGAAATGTGGTGCATTTTTTTTTACCTTTTAAACTGTGACACCCCCACTGATGGCCCGATCTCCATAAAAGTTTGCACGCTTCTTTAGAATAATATGGCGCATGTGCTCAGCTAATTTGGTGAAGCTCTGCTCTTTTCCCCCCATTTTTCAGTCATTTAAATGTCATTTTGCATAGGGTAATACAGAGGCCTTCTCACCTTTATGACAGTTAAAGCGCCACCAATGGCCCGACGTCCATGAAAGTTTTCAAGCTTCTTCAGGATCACGTGACGCATGCGCATGCCCGATTTTGTGAGCTTGTATGCAAATCAGACAGCAAGATGGCCGCTTTCAGCCATTTCATGTGTTTTTTCCATAGAAATACATCATTTTGACACCCTTTTAACAGTTATAGCGCCACCAAGTGGCCAGTCGCTGCGCCCTTTTTCACGTGACCACAGAATGAGCTCGTACATGCGTGTGCTGAGTTTGGTGCAAAAATCTCGTTCCGTTCACGAGTTATAGCCAATTAAGCAAAATGGGCTCCTCCCACTTCGAACATTTTGGCGGCCCTTAGGGACCGTGAAGCGAAATTTACACTTTTTTTTGATAATTATTGACAATCAGACTCCAGAGAATCTTGCCGCACTGGTTTGGTTCCGGTCGGGCCAAAAACCTAGGACTAGTTCGCGAAAGTAGGTTTTTGGAAAAACCCCAAATACCCTAAAATTTTCCCAGGGTGCCGAGCAAATCCGAGGCATGCATCTGGTCCGCCTCGAGCCAAGGATTCCAGCGATATAAGACACTTGAGCCTACGCCTCACGGTTGATGAGTTATGAGCCGTTTCGTACTTTTGCCCGCTGTAGCGCCCCCGTCAGGCCGATCGGGGCGGGCCTTGGTGACGCTGTAGGCGGTGTGAGTACTATCAGCCCCCAAAGTTTCAAGTCTCCACGACTTACGGTTTGGTCTGCCCGATCAGTTTTATGTCTGAATGTTGCATCATGGGAAAATTAACAATTACAATAGGTGTTCAGCACTGAAGTGCTTGAACCCCTAATAAGTGGCTAAAAAAGGGCCACAAAAAGGCCTCTAAAAAAAAAACTATATGGTCTAGGCGCTTGCCGTCTGCGCTGCTGCGTTCCAAAAACTTTATCCAGCCTTCTAACATGTGCCTCGGAGAGGAAAAAGAACGTTTGTTGCCCTTTTAGCTCATTTATCATGGAAATGTGGTGCATTTTTTTTTTACCTTTTAAACTGTGACACCCCCACTGATGGCCCGATCTCCATAAAAGTTTGCACGCTTCTTTAGAATAATATGGCGCATGTGCTCAGCTAATTTGGTGAAGCTCTGCTCTTTTCCCCCCATTTTTCAGTCATTTAAATGTCATTTTGCATAGGGTAATACAGAGGCCTTCTCACCTTTATGACAGTTAAAGCGCCACCAATGGCCCGACGTCCATGAAAGTTTTCAAGCTTCTTCAGGATCACGTGACGCATGCGCATGCCCGATTTTGTGAGCTTGTATGCAAATCAGACAGCAAGATGGCCGCTTTCAGCCATTTCATGCGTTTTTTCCATAGAAATACATCATTTTGACACCCTTTTAACAGTTATAGCGCCACCAAGTGGCCAGTCGCTGCGCCCTTTTTCACGTGACCACAGAATGAGCTCGTACATGCGTGTGCTGAGTTTGGTGCAAAAATCTCGTTCCGTTCACGAGTTATAGCCAATTAAGCAAAATGGGCTCCTCCCACTTCGAACATTTTGGCGGCCCTTAGGGACCGTGAAGCGAAATTTACACTTTTTTTTGATAATTATTGACAATCAGACTCCAGAGAATCTTGCCGCACTGGTTTGGTTCCGGTCGGGCCAAAAACCTAGGACTAGTTCGCGAAAGTAGGTTTTTGGAAAAACCCCAAATACCCTAAAATTTTCCCAGGGTGACGAGCAAATCCGAGGCATGCATCTGGTCCGCCTCGAGCCAAGGATTCCAGCGATATAAGACACTTGAGCCTACGCCTCACGGTTGATGAGTTATGAGCCGTTTCGTACTTTTGCCCGCTGTAGCGCCCCCGTCAGGCCGATCGGGGCGGGCCTTGGTGACGCTGTAGGCGGTGTGAGTACTATCAGCCCCCAAAGTTTCAAGTCTCCACGACTTACGGTTTGGTCTGCCCGATCAGTTTTATGTCTGAATGTTGCATCATGGGAAAATTAACAATTACAATAGGTGTTCAGCACTGAAGTGCTTGAACCCCTAATAAGTGGCTAAAAAAGGGCCACAAAAAGGCCTCTAAAAAAAAAACTATATGGTCTAGGCGCTTGCCGTCTGCGCTGCTGCGTTCCAAAAACTTTATCCAGCCTTCTAACATGTGCCTCGGAGAGGAAAAAGAACGTTTGTTGCCCTTTTAGCTCATTTATCATGGAAATGTGGTGCATTTTTTTTTACCTTTTAAACTGTGACACCCCCACTGATGGCCCGATCTCCATAAAAGTTTGCACGCTTCTTTAGAATAATATGGCGCATGTGCTCAGCTAATTTGGTGAAGCTCTGCTCTTTTCCCCCCATTTTTCAGTCATTTAAATGTCATTTTGCATAGGGTAATACAGAGGCCTTCTCACCTTTATGACAGTTAAAGCGCCACCAATGGCCCGACGTCCATGAAAGTTTTCAAGCTTCTTCAGGATCACGTGACGCATGCGCATGCCCGATTTTGTGAGCTTGTATGCAAATCAGACAGCAAGATGGCCGCTTTCAGCCATTTCATGTGTTTTTTCCATAGAAATACATCATTTTGACACCCTTTTAACAGTTATAGCGCCACCAAGTGGCCAGTCGCTGCGCCCTTTTTCACGTGACCACAGAATGAGCTCGTACATGCGTGTGCTGAGTTTGGTGCAAAAATCTCGTTCCGTTCACGAGTTATAGCCAATTAAGCAAAATGGGCTCCTCCCACTTCGAACATTTTGGCGGCCCTTAGGGACCGTGAAGCGAAATTTACACTTTTTTTTGATAATTATTGACAATCAGACTCCAGAGAATCTTGCCGCACTGGTTTGGTTCCGGTCGGGCCAAAAACCTAGGACTAGTTCGCGAAAGTAGGTTTTTGGAAAAACCCCAAATACCCTAAAATTTTCCCAGGGTGCCGAGCAAATCCGAGGCATGCATCTGGTCCGCCTCGAGCCAAGGATTCCAGCGATATAAGACACTTGAGCCTACGCCTCACGGTTGATGAGTTATGAGCCGTTTCGTACTTTTGCCCGCTGTAGCGCCCCCGTCAGGCCGATCGGGGCGGGCCTTGGTGACGCTGTAGGCGGTGTGAGTACTATCAGCCCCCAAAGTTTCAAGTCTCCACGACTTACGGTTTGGTCTGCCCGATCAGTTTTATGTCTGAATGTTGCATCATGGGAAAATTAACAATTACAATAGGTGTTCAGCACTGAAGTGCTTGAACCCCTAATAAGTGGCTAAAAAAGGGCCACAAAAAGGCCTCTAAAAAAAAAACTATATGGTCTAGGCGCTTGCCGTCTGCGCTGCTGCGTTCCAAAAACTTTATCCAGCCTTCTAACATGTGCCTCGGAGAGGAAAAAGAACGTTTGTTGCCCTTTTAGCTCATTTATCATGGAAATGTGGTGCATTTTTTTTTTACCTTTTAAACTGTGACACCCCCACTGATGGCCCGATCTCCATAAAAGTTTGCACGCTTCTTTAGAATAATATGGCGCATGTGCTCAGCTAATTTGGTGAAGCTCTGCTCTTTTCCCCCCATTTTTCAGTCATTTAAATGTCATTTTGCATAGGGTAATACAGAGGCCTTCTCACCTTTATGACAGTTAAAGCGCCACCAATGGCCCGACGTCCATGAAAGTTTTCAAGCTTCTTCAGGATCACGTGACGCATGCGCATGCCCGATTTTGTGAGCTTGTATGCAAATCAGACAGCAAGATGGCCGCTTTCAGCCATTTCATGCGTTTTTTCCATAGAAATACATCATTTTGACACCCTTTTAACAGTTATAGCGCCACCAAGTGGCCAGTCGCTGCGCCCTTTTTCACGTGACCACAGAATGAGCTCGTACATGCGTGTGCTGAGTTTGGTGCAAAAATCTCGTTCCGTTCACGAGTTATAGCCAATTAAGCAAAATGGGCTCCTCCCACTTCGAACATTTTGGCGGCCCTTAGGGACCGTGAAGCGAAATTTACACTTTTTTTTGATAATTATTGACAATCAGACTCCAGAGAATCTTGCCGCACTGGTTTGGTTCCGGTCGGGCCAAAAACCTAGGACTAGTTCGCGAAAGTAGGTTTTTGGAAAAACCCCAAATACCCTAAAATTTTCCCAGGGTGCCGAGCAAATCCGAGGCATGCATCTGGTCCGCCTCGAGCCAAGGATTCCAGCGATATAAGACACTTGAGCCTACGCCTCACGGTTGATGAGTTATGAGCCGTTTCGTACTTTTGCCCGCTGTAGCGCCCCCGTCAGGCCGATCGGGGCGGGCCTTGGTGACGCTGTAGGCGGTGTGAGTACTATCAGCCCCCAAAGTTTCAAGTCTCCACGACTTACGGTTTGGTCTGCCCGATCAGTTTTATGTCTGAATGTTGCATCATGGGAAAATTAACAATTACAATAGGTGTTCAGCACTGAAGTGCTTGAACCCCTAATAAGTGGCTAAAAAAGGGCCACAAAAAGGCCTCTAAAAAAAAAACTATATGGTCTAGGCGCTTGCCGTCTGCGCTGCTGCGTTCCAAAAACTTTATCCAGCCTTCTAACATGTGCCTCGGAGAGGAAAAAGAACGTTTGTTGCCCTTTTAGCTCATTTATCATGGAAATGTGGTGCATTTTTTTTTTACCTTTTAAACTGTGACACCCCCACTGATGGCCCGATCTCCATAAAAGTTTGCACGCTTCTTTAGAATAATATGGCGCATGTGCTCAGCTAATTTGGTGAAGCTCTGCTCTTTTCCCCCCATTTTTCAGTCATTTAAATGTCATTTTGCATAGGGTAATACAGAGGCCTTCTCACCTTTATGACAGTTAAAGCGCCACCAATGGCCCGACGTCCATGAAAGTTTTCAAGCTTCTTCAGGATCACGTGACGCATGCGCATGCCCGATTTTGTGAGCTTGTATGCAAATCAGACAGCAAGATGGCCGCTTTCAGCCATTTCATGCGTTTTTTCCATAGAAATACATCATTTTGACACCCTTTTAACAGTTATAGCGCCACCAAGTGGCCAGTCGCTGCGCCCTTTTTCACGTGACCACAGAATGAGCTCGTACATGCGTGTGCTGAGTTTGGTGCAAAAATCTCGTTCCGTTCACGAGTTATAGCCAATTAAGCAAAATGGGCTCCTCCCACTTCGAACATTTTGGCGGCCCTTAGGGACCGTGAAGCGAAATTTACACTTTTTTTTGATAATTATTGACAATCAGACTCCAGAGAATCTTGCCGCACTGGTTTGGTTCCGGTCGGGCCAAAAACCTAGGACTAGTTCGCGAAAGTAGGTTTTTGGAAAAACCCCAAATACCCTAAAATTTTCCCAGGGTGCCGAGCAAATCCGAGGCATGCATCTGGTCCGCCTCGAGCCAAGGATTCCAGCGATATAAGACACTTGAGCCTACGCCTCACGGTTGATGAGTTATGAGCCGTTTCGTACTTTTGCCCGCTGTAGCGCCCCCGTCAGGCCGATCGGGGCGGGCCTTGGTGACGCTGTAGGCGGTGTGAGTACTATCAGCCCCCAAAGTTTCAAGTCTCCACGACTTACGGTTTGGTCTGCCCGATCAGTTTTATGTCTGAATGTTGCATCATGGGAAAATTAACAATTACAATAGGTGTTCAGCACTGAAGTGCTTGAACCCCTAATAAGTGGCTAAAAAAGGGCCACAAAAAGGCCTCTAAAAAAAAAACTATATGGTCTAGGCGCTTGCCGTCTGCGCTGCTGCGTTCCAAAAACTTTATCCAGCCTTCTAACATGTGCCTCGGAGAGGAAAAAGAACGTTTGTTGCCCTTTTAGCTCATTTATCATGGAAATGTGGTGCATTTTTTTTTTACCTTTTAAACTGTGACACCCCCACTGATGGCCCGATCTCCATAAAAGTTTGCACGCTTCTTTAGAATAATATGGCGCATGTGCTCAGCTAATTTGGTGAAGCTCTGCTCTTTTCCCCCCATTTTTCAGTCATTTAAATGTCATTTTGCATAGGGTAATACAGAGGCCTTCTCACCTTTATGACAGTTAAAGCGCCACCAATGGCCCGACGTCCATGAAAGTTTTCAAGCTTCTTCAGGATCACGTGACGCATGCGCATGCCCGATTTTGTGAGCTTGTATGCAAATCAGACAGCAAGATGGCCGCTTTCAGCCATTTCATGCGTTTTTTCCATAGAAATACATCATTTTGACACCCTTTTAACAGTTATAGCGCCACCAAGTGGCCAGTCGCTGCGCCCTTTTTCACGTGACCACAGAATGAGCTCGTACATGCGTGTGCTGAGTTTGGTGCAAAAATCTCGTTCCGTTCACGAGTTATAGCCAATTAAGCAAAATGGGCTCCTCCCACTTCGAACATTTTGGCGGCCCTTAGGGACCGTGAAGCGAAATTTACACTTTTTTTTGATAATTATTGACAATCAGACTCCAGAGAATCTTGCCGCACTGGTTTGGTTCCGGTCGGGCCAAAAACCTAGGACTAGTTCGCGAAAGTAGGTTTTTGGAAAAACCCCAAATACCCTAAAATTTTCCCAGGGTGCCGAGCAAATCCGAGGCATGCATCTGGTCCGCCTCGAGCCAAGGATTCCAGCGATATAAGACACTTGAGCCTACGCCTCACGGTTGATGAGTTATGAGCCGTTTCGTACTTTTGCCCGCTGTAGCGCCCCCGTCAGGCCGATCGGGGCGGGCCTTGGTGACGCTGTAGGCGGTGTGAGTACTATCAGCCCCCAAAGTTTCAAGTCTCCACGACTTACGGTTTGGTCTGCCCGATCAGTTTTATGTCTGAATGTTGCATCATGGGAAAATTAACAATTACAATAGGTGTTCAGCACTGAAGTGCTTGAACCCCTAATAAGTGGCTAAAAAAGGGCCACAAAAAGGCCTCTAAAAAAAAAACTATATGGTCTAGGCGCTTGCCGTCTGCGCTGCTGCGTTCCAAAAACTTTATCCAGCCTTCTAACATGTGCCTCGGAGAGGAAAAAGAACGTTTGTTGCCCTTTTAGCTCATTTATCATGGAAATGTGGTGCATTTTTTTTTTACCTTTTAAACTGTGACACCCCCACTGATGGCCCGATCTCCATAAAAGTTTGCACGCTTCTTTAGAATAATATGGCGCATGTGCTCAGCTAATTTGGTGAAGCTCTGCTCTTTTCCCCCCATTTTTCAGTCATTTAAATGTCATTTTGCATAGGGTAATACAGAGGCCTTCTCACCTTTATGACAGTTAAAGCGCCACCAATGGCCCGACGTCCATGAAAGTTTTCAAGCTTCTTCAGGATCACGTGACGCATGCGCATGCCCGATTTTGTGAGCTTGTATGCAAATCAGACAGCAAGATGGCCGCTTTCAGCCATTTCATGTGTTTTTTCCATAGAAATACATCATTTTGACACCCTTTTAACAGTTATAGCGCCACCAAGTGGCCAGTCGCTGCGCCCTTTTTCACGTGACCACAGAATGAGCTCGTACATGCGTGTGCTGAGTTTGGTGCAAAAATCTCGTTCCGTTCACGAGTTATAGCCAATTAAGCAAAATGGGCTCCTCCCACTTCGAACATTTTGGCGGCCCTTAGGGACCGTGAAGCGAAATTTACACTTTTTTTTGATAATTATTGACAATCAGACTCCAGAGAATCTTGCCGCACTGGTTTGGTTCCGGTCGGGCCAAAAACCTAGGACTAGTTCGCGAAAGTAGGTTTTTGGAAAAACCCCAAATACCCTAAAATTTTCCCAGGGTGCCGAGCAAATCCGAGGCATGCATCTGGTCCGCCTCGAGCCAAGGATTCCAGCGATATAAGACACTTGAGCCTACGCCTCACGGTTGATGAGTTATGAGCCGTTTCGTACTTTTGCCCGCTGTAGCGCCCCCGTCAGGCCGATCGGGGCGGGCCTTGGTGACGCTGTAGGCGGTGTGAGTACTATCAGCCCCCAAAGTTTCAAGTCTCCACGACTTACGGTTTGGTCTGCCCGATCAGTTTTATGTCTGAATGTTGCATCATGGGAAAATTAACAATTACAATAGGTGTTCAGCACTGAAGTGCTTGAACCCCTAATAAGTGGCTAAAAAAGGGCCACAAAAAGGCCTCTAAAAAAAAAACTATATGGTCTAGGCGCTTGCCGTCTGCGCTGCTGCGTTCCAAAAACTTTATCCAGCCTTCTAACATGTGCCTCGGAGAGGAAAAAGAACGTTTGTTGCCCTTTTAGCTCATTTATCATGGAAATGTGGTGCATTTTTTTTTTACCTTTTAAACTGTGACACCCCCACTGATGGCCCGATCTCCATAAAAGTTTGCACGCTTCTTTAGAATAATATGGCGCATGTGCTCAGCTAATTTGGTGAAGCTCTGCTCTTTTCCCCCCATTTTTCAGTCATTTAAATGTCATTTTGCATAGGGTAATACAGAGGCCTTCTCACCTTTATGACAGTTAAAGCGCCACCAATGGCCCGACGTCCATGAAAGTTTTCAAGCTTCTTCAGGATCACGTGACGCATGCGCATGCCCGATTTTGTGAGCTTGTATGCAAATCAGACAGCAAGATGGCCGCTTTCAGCCATTTCATGCGTTTTTTCCATAGAAATACATCATTTTGACACCCTTTTAACAGTTATAGCGCCACCAAGTGGCCAGTCGCTGCGCCCTTTTTCACGTGACCACAGAATGAGCTCGTACATGCGTGTGCTGAGTTTGGTGCAAAAATCTCGTTCCGTTCACGAGTTATAGCCAATTAAGCAAAATGGGCTCCTCCCACTTCGAACATTTTGGCGGCCCTTAGGGACCGTGAAGCGAAATTTACACTTTTTTTTGATAATTATTGACAATCAGACTCCAGAGAATCTTGCCGCACTGGTTTGGTTCCGGTCGGGCCAAAAACCTAGGACTAGTTCGCGAAAGTAGGTTTTTGGAAAAACCCCAAATACCCTAAAATTTTCCCAGGGTGACGAGCAAATCCGAGGCATGCATCTGGTCCGCCTCGAGCCAAGGATTCCAGCGATATAAGACACTTGAGCCTACGCCTCACGGTTGATGAGTTATGAGCCGTTTCGTACTTTTGCCCGCTGTAGCGCCCCCGTCAGGCCGATCGGGGCGGGCCTTGGTGACGCTGTAGGCGGTGTGAGTACTATCAGCCCCCAAAGTTTCAAGTCTCCACGACTTACGGTTTGGTCTGCCCGATCAGTTTTATGTCTGAATGTTGCATCATGGGAAAATTAACAATTACAATAGGTGTTCAGCACTGAAGTGCTTGAACCCCTAATAAGTGGCTAAAAAAGGGCCACAAAAAGGCCTCTAAAAAAAAAACTATATGGTCTAGGCGCTTGCCGTCTGCGCTGCTGCGTTCCAAAAACTTTATCCAGCCTTCTAACATGTGCCTCGGAGAGGAAAAAGAACGTTTGTTGCCCTTTTAGCTCATTTATCATGGAAATGTGGTGCATTTTTTTTTTACCTTTTAAACTGTGACACCCCCACTGATGGCCCAATCTCCATAAAAGTTTGCACGCTTCTTTAGAATAATATGGCGCATGTGCTCAGCTAATTTGGTGAAGCTCTGCTCTTTTCCCCCCATTTTTCAGTCATTTAAATGTCATTTTGCATAGGGTAATACAGAGGCCTTCTCACCTTTATGACAGTTAAA
The DNA here is from genome assembly GCF_964197995.2 of Scardinius erythrophthalmus. Taxonomy (NCBI): domain Eukaryota; kingdom Metazoa; phylum Chordata; class Actinopteri; order Cypriniformes; family Leuciscidae; genus Scardinius; species Scardinius erythrophthalmus. The sequence continues at coordinate 21,558,326 of NC_138238.1, read as the reverse complement.
GCGCCACCAATGGCCCGACGTCCATGAAAGTTTTCAAGCTTCTTCAGGATCACGTGACGCATGCGCATGCCCGATTTTGTGAGCTTGTATGCAAATCAGACAGCAAGATGGCCGCTTTCAGCCATTTCATGTGTTTTTTCCATAGAAATACATCATTTTGACACCCTTTTAACAGTTATAGCGCCACCAAGTGGCCAGTCGCTGCGCCCTTTTTCACGTGACCACAGAATGAGCTCGTACATGCGTGTGCTGAGTTTGGTGCAAAAATCTCGTTCCGTTCACGAGTTATAGCCAATTAAGCAAAATGGGCTCCTCCCACTTCGAACATTTTGGCGGCCCTTAGGGACCGTGAAGCGAAATTTACACTTTTTTTTGATAATTATTGACAATCAGACTCCAGAGAATCTTGCCGCACTGGTTTGGTTCCGGTCGGGCCAAAAACCTAGGACTAGTTCGCGAAAGTAGGTTTTTGGAAAAACCCCAAATACCCTAAAATTTTCCCAGGGTGCCGAGCAAATCCGAGGCATGCATCTGGTCCGCCTCGAGCCAAGGATTCCAGCGATATAAGACACTTGAGCCTACGCCTCACGGTTGATGAGTTATGAGCCGTTTCGTACTTTTGCCCGCTGTAGCGCCCCCGTCAGGCCGATCGGGGCGGGCCTTGGTGACGCTGTAGGCGGTGTGAGTACTATCAGCCCCCAAAGTTTCAAGTCTCCACGACTTACGGTTTGGTCTGCCCGATCAGTTTTATGTCTGAATGTTGCATCATGGGAAAATTAACAATTACAATAGGTGTTCAGCACTGAAGTGCTTGAACCCCTAATAAGTGGCTAAAAAAGGGCCACAAAAAGGCCTCTAAAAAAAAAACTATATGGTCTAGGCGCTTGCCGTCTGCGCTGCTGCGTTCCAAAAACTTTATCCAGCCTTCTAACATGTGCCTCGGAGAGGAAAAAGAACGTTTGTTGCCCTTTTAGCTCATTTATCATGGAAATGTGGTGCATTTTTTTTTTACCTTTTAAACTGTGACACCCCCACTGATGGCCCGATCTCCATAAAAGTTTGCACGCTTCTTTAGAATAATATGGCGCATGTGCTCAGCTAATTTGGTGAAGCTCTGCTCTTTTCCCCCCATTTTTCAGTCATTTAAATGTCATTTTGCATAGGGTAATACAGAGGCCTTCTCACCTTTATGACAGTTAAAGCGCCACCAATGGCCCGACGTCCATGAAAGTTTTCAAGCTTCTTCAGGATCACGTGACGCATGCGCATGCCCGATTTTGTGAGCTTGTATGCAAATCAGACAGCAAGATGGCCGCTTTCAGCCATTTCATGCGTTTTTTCCATAGAAATACATCATTTTGACACCCTTTTAACAGTTATAGCGCCACCAAGTGGCCAGTCGCTGCGCCCTTTTTCACGTGACCACAGAATGAGCTCGTACATGCGTGTGCTGAGTTTGGTGCAAAAATCTCGTTCCGTTCACGAGTTATAGCCAATTAAGCAAAATGGGCTCCTCCCACTTCGAACATTTTGGCGGCCCTTAGGGACCGTGAAGCGAAATTTACACTTTTTTTTGATAATTATTGACAATCAGACTCCAGAGAATCTTGCCGCACTGGTTTGGTTCCGGTCGGGCCAAAAACCTAGGACTAGTTCGCGAAAGTAGGTTTTTGGAAAAACCCCAAATACCCTAAAATTTTCCCAGGGTGCCGAGCAAATCCGAGGCATGCATCTGGTCCGCCTCGAGCCAAGGATTCCAGCGATATAAGACACTTGAGCCTACGCCTCACGGTTGATGAGTTATGAGCCGTTTCGTACTTTTGCCCGCTGTAGCGCCCCCGTCAGGCCGATCGGGGCGGGCCTTGGTGACGCTGTAGGCGGTGTGAGTACTATCAGCCCCCAAAGTTTCAAGTCTCCACGACTTACGGTTTGGTCTGCCCGATCAGTTTTATGTCTGAATGTTGCATCATGGGAAAATTAACAATTACAATAGGTGTTCAGCACTGAAGTGCTTGAACCCCTAATAAGTGGCTAAAAAAGGGCCACAAAAAGGCCTCTAAAAAAAAAACTATATGGTCTAGGCGCTTGCCGTCTGCGCTGCTGCGTTCCAAAAACTTTATCCAGCCTTCTAACATGTGCCTCGGAGAGGAAAAAGAACGTTTGTTGCCCTTTTAGCTCATTTATCATGGAAATGTGGTGCATTTTTTTTTTACCTTTTAAACTGTGACACCCCCACTGATGGCCCGATCTCCATAAAAGTTTGCACGCTTCTTTAGAATAATATGGCGCATGTGCTCAGCTAATTTGGTGAAGCTCTGCTCTTTTCCCCCCATTTTTCAGTCATTTAAATGTCATTTTGCATAGGGTAATACAGAGGCCTTCTCACCTTTATGACAGTTAAAGCGCCACCAATGGCCCGACGTCCATGAAAGTTTTCAAGCTTCTTCAGGATCACGTGACGCATGCGCATGCCCGATTTTGTGAGCTTGTATGCAAATCAGACAGCAAGATGGCCGCTTTCAGCCATTTCATGCGTTTTTTCCATAGAAATACATCATTTTGACACCCTTTTAACAGTTATAGCGCCACCAAGTGGCCAGTCGCTGCGCCCTTTTTCACGTGACCACAGAATGAGCTCGTACATGCGTGTGCTGAGTTTGGTGCAAAAATCTCGTTCCGTTCACGAGTTATAGCCAATTAAGCAAAATGGGCTCCTCCCACTTCGAACATTTTGGCGGCCCTTAGGGACCGTGAAGCGAAATTTACACTTTTTTTTGATAATTATTGACAATCAGACTCCAGAGAATCTTGCCGCACTGGTTTGGTTCCGGTCGGGCCAAAAACCTAGGACTAGTTCGCGAAAGTAGGTTTTTGGAAAAACCCCAAATACCCTAAAATTTTCCCAGGGTGCCGAGCAAATCCGAGGCATGCATCTGGTCCGCCTCGAGCCAAGGATTCCAGCGATATAAGACACTTGAGCCTACGCCTCACGGTTGATGAGTTATGAGCCGTTTCGTACTTTTGCCCGCTGTAGCGCCCCCGTCAGGCCGATCGGGGCGGGCCTTGGTGACGCTGTAGGCGGTGTGAGTACTATCAGCCCCCAAAGTTTCAAGTCTCCACGACTTACGGTTTGGTCTGCCCGATCAGTTTTATGTCTGAATGTTGCATCATGGGAAAATTAACAATTACAATAGGTGTTCAGCACTGAAGTGCTTGAACCCCTAATAAGTGGCTAAAAAAGGGCCACAAAAAGGCCTCTAAAAAAAAAACTATATGGTCTAGGCGCTTGCCGTCTGCGCTGCTGCGTTCCAAAAACTTTATCCAGCCTTCTAACATGTGCCTCGGAGAGGAAAAAGAACGTTTGTTGCCCTTTTAGCTCATTTATCATGGAAATGTGGTGCATTTTTTTTTTACCTTTTAAACTGTGACACCCCCACTGATGGCCCGATCTCCATAAAAGTTTGCACGCTTCTTTAGAATAATATGGCGCATGTGCTCAGCTAATTTGGTGAAGCTCTGCTCTTTTCCCCCCATTTTTCAGTCATTTAAATGTCATTTTGCATAGGGTAATACAGAGGCCTTCTCACCTTTATGACAGTTAAAGCGCCACCAATGGCCCGACGTCCATGAAAGTTTTCAAGCTTCTTCAGGATCACGTGACGCATGCGCATGCCCGATTTTGTGAGCTTGTATGCAAATCAGACAGCAAGATGGCCGCTTTCAGCCATTTCATGCGTTTTTTCCATAGAAATACATCATTTTGACACCCTTTTAACAGTTATAGCGCCACCAAGTGGCCAGTCGCTGCGCCCTTTTTCACGTGACCACAGAATGAGCTCGTACATGCGTGTGCTGAGTTTGGTGCAAAAATCTCGTTCCGTTCACGAGTTATAGCCAATTAAGCAAAATGGGCTCCTCCCACTTCGAACATTTTGGCGGCCCTTAGGGACCGTGAAGCGAAATTTACACTTTTTTTTGATAATTATTGACAATCAGACTCCAGAGAATCTTGCCGCACTGGTTTGGTTCCGGTCGGGCCAAAAACCTAGGACTAGTTCGCGAAAGTAGGTTTTTGGAAAAACCCCAAATACCCTAAAATTTTCCCAGGGTGCCGAGCAAATCCGAGGCATGCATCTGGTCCGCCTCGAGCCAAGGATTCCAGCGATATAAGACACTTGAGCCTACGCCTCACGGTTGATGAGTTATGAGCCGTTTCGTACTTTTGCCCGCTGTAGCGCCCCCGTCAGGCCGATCGGGGCGGGCCTTGGTGACGCTGTAGGCGGTGTGAGTACTATCAGCCCCCAAAGTTTCAAGTCTCCACGACTTACGGTTTGGTCTGCCCGATCAGTTTTATGTCTGAATGTTGCATCATGGGAAAATTAACAATTACAATAGGTGTTCAGCACTGAAGTGCTTGAACCCCTAATAAGTGGCTAAAAAAGGGCCACAAAAAGGCCTCTAAAAAAAAAACTATATGGTCTAGGCGCTTGCCGTCTGCGCTGCTGCGTTCCAAAAACTTTATCCAGCCTTCTAACATGTGCCTCGGAGAGGAAAAAGAACGTTTGTTGCCCTTTTAGCTCATTTATCATGGAAATGTGGTGCATTTTTTTTTTACCTTTTAAACTGTGACACCCCCACTGATGGCCCGATCTCCATAAAAGTTTGCACGCTTCTTTAGAATAATATGGCGCATGTGCTCAGCTAATTTGGTGAAGCTCTGCTCTTTTCCCCCCATTTTTCAGTCATTTAAATGTCATTTTGCATAGGGTAATACAGAGGCCTTCTCACCTTTATGACAGTTAAAGCGCCACCAATGGCCCGACGTCCATGAAAGTTTTCAAGCTTCTTCAGGATCACGTGACGCATGCGCATGCCCGATTTTGTGAGCTTGTATGCAAATCAGACAGCAAGATGGCCGCTTTCAGCCATTTCATGTGTTTTTTCCATAGAAATACATCATTTTGACACCCTTTTAACAGTTATAGCGCCACCAAGTGGCCAGTCGCTGCGCCCTTTTTCACGTGACCACAGAATGAGCTCGTACATGCGTGTGCTGAGTTTGGTGCAAAAATCTCGTTCCGTTCACGAGTTATAGCCAATTAAGCAAAATGGGCTCCTCCCACTTCGAACATTTTGGCGGCCCTTAGGGACCGTGAAGCGAAATTTACACTTTTTTTTGATAATTATTGACAATCAGACTCCAGAGAATCTTGCCGCACTGGTTTGGTTCCGGTCGGGCCAAAAACCTAGGACTAGTTCGCGAAAGTAGGTTTTTGGAAAAACCCCAAATACCCTAAAATTTTCCCAGGGTGACGAGCAAATCCGAGGCATGCATCTGGTCCGCCTCGAGCCAAGGATTCCAGCGATATAAGACACTTGAGCCTACGCCTCACGGTTGATGAGTTATGAGCCGTTTCGTACTTTTGCCCGCTGTAGCGCCCCCGTCAGGCCGATCGGGGCGGGCCTTGGTGACGCTGTAGGCGGTGTGAGTACTATCAGCCCCCAAAGTTTCAAGTCTCCACGACTTACGGTTTGGTCTGCCCGATCAGTTTTATGTCTGAATGTTGCATCATGGGAAAATTAACAATTACAATAGGTGTTCAGCACTGAAGTGCTTGAACCCCTAATAAGTGGCTAAAAAAGGGCCACAAAAAGGCCTCTAAAAAAAAAACTATATGGTCTAGGCGCTTGCCGTCTGCGCTGCTGCGTTCCAAAAACTTTATCCAGCCTTCTAACATGTGCCTCGGAGAGGAAAAAGAACGTTTGTTGCCCTTTTAGCTCATTTATCATGGAAATGTGGTGCATTTTTTTTTTACCTTTTAAACTGTGACACCCCCACTGATGGCCCAATCTCCATAAAAGTTTGCACGCTTCTTTAGAATAATATGGCGCATGTGCTCAGCTAATTTGGTGAAGCTCTGCTCTTTTCCCCCCATTTTTCAGTCATTTAAATGTCATTTTGCATAGGGTAATACAGAGGCCTTCTCACCTTTATGACAGTTAAAGCGCCACCAATGGCCCGACGTCCATGAAAGTTTTCAAGCTTCTTCAGGATCACGTGACGCATGCGCATGCCCGATTTTGTGAGCTTGTATGCAAATCAGACAGCAAGATGGCCGCTTTCAGCCATTTCATGTGTTTTTTCCATAGAAATACATCATTTTGACACCCTTTTAACAGTTATAGCGCCACCAAGTGGCCAGTCGCTGCGCCCTTTTTCACGTGACCACAGAATGAGCTCGTACATGCGTGTGCTGAGTTTGGTGCAAAAATCTCGTTCCGTTCACGAGTTATAGCCAATTAAGCAAAATGGGCTCCTCCCACTTCGAACATTTTGGCGGCCCTTAGGGACCGTGAAGCGAAATTTACACTTTTTTTTGATAATTATTGACAATCAGACTCCAGAGAATCTTGCCGCACTGGTTTGGTTCCGGTCGGGCCAAAAACCTAGGACTAGTTCGCGAAAGTAGGTTTTTGGAAAAACCCCAAATACCCTAAAATTTTCCCAGGGTGCCGAGCAAATCCGAGGCATGCATCTGGTCCGCCTCGAGCCAAGGATTCCAGCGATATAAGACACTTGAGCCTACGCCTCACGGTTGATGAGTTATGAGCCGTTTCGTACTTTTGCCCGCTGTAGCGCCCCCGTCAGGCCGATCGGGGCGGGCCTTGGTGACGCTGTAGGCGGTGTGAGTACTATCAGCCCCCAAAGTTTCAAGTCTCCACGACTTACGGTTTGGTCTGCCCGATCAGTTTTATGTCTGAATGTTGCATCATGGGAAAATTAACAATTACAATAGGTGTTCAGCACTGAAGTGCTTGAACCCCTAATAATAATAATTAAAGCTGCAAGCAGCATTTATCGGGGTTCAAGCAGTTAAGGCCTTTAAGGCATTTAAGCACAAAAGCATCAAAAGTTATTAAGATTTATTTAGGAAGCATGTAACCACTGACATAATAGATGGAAAAGACCATTTACAGCCAATACAGGCAATTTGCCATGGGATATATATGGTTTTAAAGCTTTTTAACAGTTATAGCGCCACCTATGGTCCGATCTCCATAAAATTGTTTACTGTGACCTCAAATTGAACCCATACACATGTGTACTGAGTTTGGTGAAGATATCTCATTTACTTCTTGAGTTATAGCCATTTGAGTAAAATAGGCTCCTCCCACAACGATTTGCCACATTCTAGAATTATTTAATATGATTCTAGCATGATTTACTATCATATACCATGTTCCAGAATGATTTATTAGGATTCTAGCATGATTTACCTTGATACACCTCATTTCAGTATTATTTACTATGATTTACAATGTTTCTAGCATGATTAACCACATTACTAGCAATTATGTGAAGTGTCAGTGCAAATGAGGTGATGAACACTGACAAAATATTATTGTGTTATAATAGTTAGTTATATACGTGATTTTTGTGTGTGTGTCCAAGTATGAATGCAAAAGCACATGTAAAATATTTCATTATTAAGTAGAATGGCCAGCAGAGGGCAGTAGAAGACCACTTATTGGCTCACTTTCACTTTAAACCAGTTTTCTGCACTAAAGCAAACCAGTTTTTCCATGTTAACTCAATGCATGCTTACACACACACACACACACACACACACACACACACACACACACAGCATAGTTAACCATGATTTACCACATTACTAGCAATTATTTGAAGTGTCAGTGCAAATAAAGTGATTAACACTGACAAAATATGATTGTGTTATAATAGTTATTGCTATATAAGTGATTTTTAGTGTGTATTCAAGTATAAATGCAAGCACATGTGGAAAAATTTAATTAATAAGTAGAATGGCCAGCAGAGGGCAGTAGAAGACCACTTATTGGCTCACTTTCACTTTAAACCTCATGATTTTGACCAGTTTTCTGCACTAAAGCAAACCAGTGTTTCCATGTTAACTCAATAATGCATAATTGCTACATATGCTACACACAATAATGCTACACACACACACACACACACACACACACACACACACACAAATGTTTCAGTGATATTGGTGTCACATTCACCTTCATCACATTCACCTTCTGTCTTCATCACATTCACCATCTGTCGTCATCACCTGCACCTGCTCCTCATCACCCTCCTCATCATCACCTGCTCCTCATCATCATAACCGTCACCTGTTGTCCTTGTCTTGATCTGTGTATTTAAGTTCCCCTCTCATCCATTATCATTGTCGGTTATTGTTTGTGCACTAGCACTCTGTTATGTTTGTTTTCATGTTGGAAAATAAAACCTTTGTTATATTTGTACCACACACACACACACACACACACACACACACACACACACACACACACACACACACACACACACACACACACCATCATTTATCATGATTTACCATGGCTGATACCAATACCAATATGAGAAAATGACTATTTTAAACAGCAGGGGGCAGTAAAATACCACTTATTGGCTTAACATGCCATTAAATCATATCATTTTCACCTTTTTAACTGTTATAGAGGCAAATTTTGTCCGATCTGTCTGAAAATTTTCATGCTTGTTCAGGGTGATATTTCACACGTTCTGACTTGTTTTTAAGAAGGTCTGAGCATTGATTAAAGAGATATAGGCTTTCGGGGACACTTGGTAAAGGCCAGATTTTGAAGTGAACCTATTATAGCTATCCAAATGAAGTAGTTCAACTTTTTCTGACAATTATTGATCTAGTGAGTCCAGAGAATTGTATTGCACTAGTTTTGAACATTATGATATGAAAATTATATGATCAGACATGGAAAAGACCATTTACAGCCAATACAGGCAGTTTACCATAGGAAATATATGGTTTTAAAGCTTTTTAACAGTTATAGCGCCAACTATTGTCCAATCTCCATAAAATTTTGCAAGCTTGTTTGTGATGTTATGACACATATGCTCACCAATTTTTGTGAAGTTCTGAGTTTTCATTTAGGATTTATAGGCTTTTGAGTGTATTTTGCCACACCCATTTTATAAATGACCCTATTACAGCCATACAAATACAAAAGTTCAACTTTTTTTTGATAATTATTGATCTAGAGAGTCCATAGAATTGTCCTAGACTGGTCTGGTTCCGATCGGGCAAAAAACCAGGGACTAGTTCGCAAAAGTAGGTTTTTAACATATTCATGAATATTTAATGAACGGTTTGATTGACAGCAATGGTTCTAGAGGCAAAGTTGTTCAGCATGAGCAGATCTATCAAATGATATGCATTTTGTGACAATATATCTAACACCACGTGATTACAGAGCCATAAAACTCGTTAGCGCCAACTAGTGGCCGATTTCTTTCAAAATTCTTACAGACCTCTAGGGCCATGAGTCGAACATGCCCACCGAGTTTCGTTCCGATCGGCCTCCGTTAACCTTGTCTAATAGGTGCTCAACTTCATTGGCCAATGGCGGCCATGTTTTTTGAGATACACCAATGTCCTCATAGACATACATGGCACCTTGGACCAAGACACTGCATACCAATTTTCAAGTCAATCGGACTAACGGTCAGGTGGTTATAGCCTGTTTTATGTTTTTTTCATGTTATAGCGCCACCATGTGGCCAATCGCCGCGATTTTTTTACCGTGTCCTCAGATTGACCTCTTACATATGTGTACCAAGTTTGTTGAAAATACCTCATTTACTTCTGGAGTTATAGCCATTTTAGTAAAATAGGCTCCGCCCACAACGTTAATTTTGCGCCCCCTAGCGACCCTGAATCGAAATTTCAACTTTTTTTCGATAATTATTGATCTTCAGTCTCCAGAGAACAATTCTGCACTGGTTTGGTTCCGATCGAGCAAAAAACCAGGGACTAGTTTGCAAAAGTAGGTTTTCGACAAAATTCAAAATGGCGGAAAATCTATCATGACGGAAATGAAATCGGAGATATACGTTTTGTTCGTCAGACGACCAGCTTTCCAATGATATAAGACACTTGTGTCTACGACATACGGTCCAGGAGTTATGACCACTTTCGCGCTTTTGGTTGTTATAGCGCCACCTATGGGCCAATCGAGGTCATAATTTGATAACCTCTCCTCGATTTTTGTACTACCATCTGGCAAAGTTTCAAAGCTCTAGCCCTTACGGTTTGGGCTGCACGATGCGTTTTACGGCAGAATAATAATAATAATAATTAAAGCTGCAAGCAGCATTTATCGGGGTTCAAGCATTTAAGGCCTTTAGGCACATAAGCATTTAAGACATTAAGATTTATTTAGAAAGCTTTTAACCACTGAAATAATAGATGGAAAAGTCCATTTACAGCCAATACAGGCAATTTACCATAGGAAATATGTGTTTTTTAAAGCTTTTTAACAGTTATAGCACCATCTATAGTCCGATCTCCATGAAATTTTGCATGCTTGTTAATGATGTTATGGCACATAAGCTCACCAATTTTCGTGAAGTTCTGAGTTTTTGTTTAGGATTTATAGGCTTTTGAGTGCATTTTGCCACGCCCATTTTCTTTATGACCCAATATACCCATGCGAAAAATGCAAAAGTTCAACTTTTTTTTGATAATTATTGATCTTGAGAGTCCATAGAATTGTCCTAGACTCGTTTGGTTCTGATCGGGCGAAAAACCTAGGACTAGTTCGCAAAAGTAGGTTTTTAACATAATTACGAATATTTAATGAACGGTTTGATTGACAGCAATGGTTCTTGAGGCAAAGTTGTTCAACAAGAGGAGATCTATCAAATGGTATGCATTTTGTGACAATAAGTGTAACACCACGTGATTACAGAGCCATAAAACTCGTTAGCGCCAACTAGTGGCCGATTTCTTTTAAAATTCTTACAGACCTCTAGGGCCATGAGTCGAACATGCCCACCGAGTTTCGTTCCGATAGGCCTCCGTTAACCTTGTCTAATAGGTGCTCAAACTTCATTGGCCGATGGCGGCCATGTTTTTTGAGATACACCAATGTCCTCATAGACATACATGGCACCTTGGACCAAGACACTGCATACCAATTTTCAAGTCAATCGGACTAACGGTCAGGTGGTTATAGCCTGTTTTATGTTTTTTTCATGTTATAGCGCCACCATGTGACCAATCGCCGCGATTTTTTTACCGTGACCTCATATTGACGTCTTACACATGTGTACCAGGTTTGGTTAAAATACCTCTTTTACTTCTGGAGTTATAGCCATTTTAGTAAAATAGGCTCCTCCCACAACGTTAATTTTGCACCCCCTAGCGACCGTGAATCGAAATTTCAACTTTTTTTTGATAATTATTGATATTCAGACTCCAGAGAACAATTCTGCACTGGTTTGGTTCCGATCGGGCAAAAAACCAGGGACTAGTTCGCAAAAGTAGATTTTCGACAAAATTCAAAATGGCGGAAAATCTATCATGGCGGAAATAAAATCGGAGATATACGTTTTGTTCGTCAGGCGTCCAGCTTTCCAATGATATAAGACACTTGAGTCTATGACTTACGGTCTAGGAGTTATGAGCAGTTTCGCGCTTTTGGTTGCTATAGCGCCACCTATGGGCCAATCGGGGTCATAATTTGATAACCTCTCCTCGATTTTTGTACTACCATATGGCAAAGTTTCAAAGCTCTAGCCCTTACGGTTTGGGCTGCACGATGCGTTTTACGGCAGAATAATAATAATAATAATAATAATAATTAAAGCTGCAAGCAGCATTTATCGGGGTTCAAGCAGTTAAAGCCTTTTAAGCATTTAAGCACAAAAGCATCAAAAGTTAAGATTTATTTAGCAAGCATGTAACCACGGACATAATAGATGGAAAAGACCATTTACAGCCAATACAGGCAGTTTACCATGGGATATATATGGTTTTAAAGCTTTTTAACAGTTATAGCGCCACCTATGGTCCGATCTCCATAGAATTGTTTACTGTGACCTCAAATTGAACCCATACACATGTGTACTGAGTTTGGTGAAGATATCTCATTTACTTCTTGAGTTATAGCCATTTTAGTAAAATAGGCTCCTCCCACAACAATTTAGCACATTCTAGTATTATTTACTATGATTCTAGCATGATTTGCCATATTCTAGCATAATTTACCATGATATACTACATTCTAGTATGATTTACCATTGTTTACTGTGATTCTAGCATGGATTACCATAGTTTATCATGATTTATCATAGTTTACCATGATTTACCCTGTTCTAGCATAGTTTACCATGATTTACCATGTTCTAGCATGATTTACCATGATATACCACATTCTAACATGATTTACCATAGTTTATTATGATTTATCATGGCTTACCATGATTTACCCTGTTCTAGCATAGTTTACCATGATTTACCATGTTCTAGCATGATGTACCATGATATACTATGTTCTAGAATGATGTACCAGGATTGTAGTATGATTTACCTTGATACACCACATTCTAGTATCATTTATTGATTTACCATGTTTTTAGTGTGATTTAACCATGATTTACCACATTGCTAGCAATTATGTGAAGTATCAGTAAAAATGAAGTGATAAACTCTGACAAAATATGATTGTGCTACAATAGTAATTGTTATATAAGTGATTTTTTAGTGTTTTATTGTTATATAAGTGATTTTTAGTGTCTAATGAATGCAAAAGCATATGTGGGTAGACATTAATAAGTAGAATGGCCAGCAGAGGGCAGTAGAAGACCACATATTGGCTCACTTTCACTTTAAACTTCTTGATTTTCACCATTTTTCTGCACTAAAGCAAAGCAGTTTTTCCATTTTAAATCCATAATGCATGTTAACACACACACACACACACACACACACACACACACAAGACAAATGTTGTTTTTTCAATGCTATTGGGATATGTCATTATGAAAATATATTTGAATGGTCTATAAACATTTCACAAAGTCTTTGTAAGCTATTAATCAGATCATTCAGAATTTATTCAGAAACCTAAGACTACACACACACATTATATTGTAGATACAGACATTTGAAATATATGATGTGATCAAACTGTCAATACTAATAATTTAACAGATGGATTTTTGACTAAATGTAATTGTAAATGTTAAAATAGTGATTTTATAAAGTCTAAATATAAATTATAGAACAATATGACAACATGACTATTTTAAACAGCAGGGGGCAGTAAAATACCACTTCTTGGCTTAATATGTCATTATATTCATATCATTTTCACCTTTTTAACTGTTATAGAGGCAAATTTTGTCAGATCTGTCTGAAAATTTTCATGCATGTTCAGAGTGATATTTCACATGTTCTGACTTGTTTTTAAGAAGGTTTGAACATTCATTAAAGAGATATAGGCTTTCGGGGACACTTGGTAAAGGCCACATTTTGAAGTGAACCTATTATAGCTACCCAAATGAAGTAGTTCAACTTTTTCTGACAATTATTGTTCTAGTGAGTCCAGAGAATTGTATTGCACTAGTTTTTAACATTATGATATGAAAATTATATATTCAGAGATGGAAAAGACCATTTACAGTCAATACAGGCAGTTTACCATAGGAAATATATGGTTTTAAAGATTTTTAACAGTTATAGCGCCACCTATCGTCCGATCTCCATGAAATTTTGCATGCTTGTTAATGATGTTATGTCACATAAGTTCACCAATTTTTGTGAAGTTCTGGGTTTTTATTTAGGATTTATAGGCTTTTTAATGTATTTTTCCATGCCCATTTTATAAATGATCCTATTACAGCCATCCAAATGCAAAAGTTCAACTTTTTTTTGATAATTATTGATCTAGAGAGTCCAGAGAATTGTCCTAGACTGGTCTGGTTCCGATCGGGCAAAAAACCTAGGACTAGTTCGCAAAAGTAGGTTTTAAACATATTCATGAATATTTAATGAACGGTTTGATTGACAGAAATGGTTCTTGAGGCAAAGTTGTTCAGCATGAGCAGATATATCAAATGATATGCTTTTTGTGACGATAAGTGTAACACCACGTGATTACAGAGCCAAAAAACTCGTTAGCGCCAACTAGTGGCCGATTTCTTTCAAAATTCTTACAGACCTCTAGGGCCATGAGTCGAACATGCCCATCGAGTTTCGTTCCGATCGGCCTCCGTTAACCTTGTCTAATAGGTGCTCAACTTCATTGGCCAATGGCGGCCATGTTTTTTGAGATACGCCAATGTCCTCATAGACATACATGGCACCTTGGACCAAGACACTGCATACCAATTTTCCAGTCAATCGGACTAACGGTCAGGTGGTTATAGCCCTTTTCATGTTTTTTTCATGTTATAGCGCCACCTAGTGTTCAATCGTCGCGATTTTTTTACTGTGACCCCAGAATGAACCCATACACATGTGTACCGAGTTTGGTGAAGCTATCTTATTTACTTTTTAAGTTATAGCCATTTTAGTAAAATAGGCTCCTCCCACAACGATTATTTTGCGCCCCCTAGCGTCCATGAATCGAAATTTCAACATTTTTTCGATAATTATTGATCTTCAGACTCCAGAGAACATTTCTGCACTGGTTTGGCTCCGATCGGGCAAAAAACCAGGGACTAGTTCGCAAAAGTAGATTTTCGACAAAATTCAAAATGGCGGAAAATCTATCATGACGGAAATGAAATCGGAGATATACGTTTTGTTCGTCAGGCGTCCAGCTTTCCAATGATATAAGACACTTGAGTCTGCGACATACGGTCTAGGAGTTATGAGCAGTTTCGCGCTTTTGGTTGCTATAGCGCCACCTATGGGCCAATCGGGGTCATAATCTCTGAACCTCTCCTCGATTTTTGTACTACCATCTGGCAAAGTTTCAATGCTCTAGCCCTTACGGTTTGGGCTGCACGATGCGTTTTACGGCAGAATAATAATAATAATAATAATAATAAAAATCAGTACAATTACAATAGGGTTTCAGCACTTCGTGCTTGAACCCCTAAAAATCAGCACAATTACAATAGGGTTTCAGCACTTCGTGCTTGAACCCCTAATAATAATTAAAGCTGCAAGCAGCATTTATCGGGGTTCAAGCAGTTAAGGCCTTTAAGGCATTTAAGCACAAAAGCATCAAAAGTTATTAAGATTTATTTAGCAAGCATGTAACCACTGACATAATAGATGGAAAAGACCATTTACAGCCAATACAGGCAATTTGCCATGGGATATATATGGTTTTAAAGCTTTTTAACAGTTATAGCGCCACCTATGCTCCGATCTCCATAGAATTGTTTACTGTGACCTCAAATTGAACCCATACACATGTGTACTGAGTTTGGTGAAGATATCTCATTTACTTCTTGAGTTATAGCCATTTGAGTAAAATAGGCTCCTCCCACAACGATTTGCCACATTCTAGAATTATTTAATATGATTCTAGCATGATTTACTATCATATACCATGTTCCAGAATGATTTATTAGGATTCTAGCATGATTTACCTTGATACACCTCATTTCAGTATTATTTACTATGATTTACAATGTTTCTAGCATGATTAACCACATTACTAGCAAATATGTGAAGTGTCAGTGCAAATGAGGTGATGAACACTGACAAAATATTATTGTGTTATAATAGTTAGTTATATACGTGATTTTTAGTGTGTGTCCAAGTATGAATGCAAAAGCACATGTAAAATATTTCATTATTAAGTAGAATGGCCAGCAGAGGGCAGTAGAAGACCACTTATTGGCTCACTTTCACTTTAAACCAGTTTTCTGCACTAAAGCAAACCAGTTTTTCCATGTTAACTCAATGCATGCTTACACACACACACACACACACACACACACACACACACACACACACACACACACACACACACACACACACAAACACACACACACACACACACACACACAAACACACACACACACACACATACACACACAGCATAGTTAACCGTGATTTACCATGATATACCACGTTCTAGTATTATTTACCAGGAGATAAACGACAATCTAGTATTATTTACTTTGATTTACCATGTTTCTAGCCTGATTTATCACATTACTAGCAATTATTTGAAGTGTCAGTGCAAATAAAGTGATTAACACTGACAAAATATGATTGTGTTATAATAGTTATTGCTATATAAGTGATTTTTTTTGTGTGTATTCAAGTATGAATGCAAGCACATGTTGAAATATTTCATTAATAAGTAGAATGGCCAGCAGAGGGCAGTAGAAGACCACTTATTGGCTCACTTTCACTTTAAACCAGTTTTCTGCACTAAAGCAAACCAGTTTATCTATGTTAACTCAATGCATGCTTACACACACACACACACACACACACACACACACACACACACACACACACACACACACACACACACACACACACACACACACACAGAGCATAGTTAACCATGATTTACCATGATTTACCACATTACTAGCAATTATTTGAAGTGTCAGTGCAAATAAAGTGATTAACACTGACAAAATATGATTGTGTTATAATAGTTATTGCTATATAAGTGATTTTTAGTGTGTATTCAAGTATAAATGCAAGCACATGTGGAAAAATTTAATTAATAAGTAGAATGGCCAGCAGAGGGCAGTAGAAGACCACTTATTGGCTCACTTTCACTTTAAACCTCATGATTTTGACCAGTTTTCTGCACTAAAGCAAACCAGTGTTTCCATGTTAACTCAATAATGCATAATTGCTACATATGCTACACACAATAATGCTACACACACACACACACACACACACACACACACACACACACACACACACACACACAAATGTTTCAGTGATATTGGTGTCACATTCACCTTCATCACATTCACCTTCTGTCTTCATCACATTCACCATCTGTCGTCATCACCTGCACCTGCTCCTCATCACCCTCCTCATCATCACCTGCTCCTCATCATCATAACCGTCACCTGTTGTCCTTGTCTTGATCTGTGTATTTAAGTTCCCCTCTCATCCATTATCATTGTCGGTTATTGTTTGTGCACTAGCACTCTGTTATGTTTGTTTTCATGTTGGAAAATAAAACCTTTGTTATATTTGTACCACACACACACACACACACACACACACACACACACACACACACACACACACACACACACACCATCATTTATCATGATTTACCATGGCTGATACCAATACCAATATGAGAAAATGACTATTTTAAACAGCAGGGGGCAGTAAAATACCACTTATTGGCTTAACATGCCATTAAATCATATCATTTTCACCTTTTTAACTGTTATAGAGGCAAATTTTGTCCGATCTGTCTGAAAATTTTCATGCTTGTTCAGGGTGATATTTCACACGTTCTGACTTGTTTTTAAGAAGGTCTGAGCATTGATTAAAGAGATATAGGCTTTCGGGGACACTTGGTAAAGGCCAGATTTTGAAGTGAACCTATTATAGCTATCCAAATGAAGTAGTTCAACTTTTTCTGACAATTATTGATCTAGTGAGTCCAGAGAATTGTATTGCACTAGTTTTGAACATTATGATATGAAAATTATATGATCAGACATGGAAAAGACCATTTACAGCCAATACAGGCAGTTTACCATAGGAAATATATGGTTTTAAAGCTTTTTAACAGTTATAGCGCCAACTATTGTCCAATCTCCATAAAATTTTGCAAGCTTGTTTGTGATGTTATGACACATATGCTCACCAATTTTTGTGAAGTTCTGAGTTTTCATTTAGGATTTATAGGCTTTTGAGTGTATTTTGCCACACCCATTTTATAAATGACCCTATTACAGCCATACAAATACAAAAGTTCAACTTTTTTTTGATAATTATTGATCTAGAGAGTCCATAGAATTGTCCTAGACTGGTCTGGTTCCGATCGGGCAAAAAACCAGGGACTAGTTTGCAAAAGTAGGTTTTTAACATATTCATGAATATTTAATGAACGGTTTGATTGACAGCAATGGTTCTAGAGGCAAAGTTGTTCAGCATGAGCAGATCTATCAAATGATATGCATTTTGTGACAATATATCTAACACCACGTGATTACAGAGCCATAAAACTCGTTAGCGCCAACTAGTGGCCGATTTCTTTCAAAATTCTTACAGACCTCTAGGGCCATGAGTCGAACATGCCCACCGAGTTTCGTTCCGATCGGCCTCCGTTAACCTTGTCTAATAGGTGCTCAACTTCATTGGCCAATGGCGGCCATGTTTTTTGAGATACACCAATGTCCTCATAGACATACATGGCACCTTGGACCAAGACACTGCATACCAATTTTCAAGTCAATCGGACTAACGGTCAGGTGGTTATAGCCTGTTTTATGTTTTTTTCATGTTATAGCGCCACCATGTGGCCAATCGCCGCGATTTTTTTACCGTGTCCTCAGATTGACCTCTTACATATGTGTACCAAGTTTGTTGAAAATACCTCATTTACTTCTGGAGTTATAGCCATTTTAGTAAAATAGGCTCCGCCCACAACGTTAATTTTGCGCCCCCTAGCGACCCTGAATCGAAATTTCAACTTTTTTTCGATAATTATTGATCTTCAGTCTCCAGAGAACAATTCTGCACTGGTTTGGTTCCGATCGAGCAAAAAACCAGGGACTAGTTCGCAAAAGTAGGTTTTCGACAAAATTCAAAATGGCGGAAAATCTATCATGACGGAAATGAAATCGGAGATATACGTTTTGTTCGTCAGACGACCAGCTTTCCAATGATATAAGACACTTGTGTCTACGACATACGGTCCAGGAGTTATGACCACTTTCGCGCTTTTGGTTGTTATAGCGCCACCTATGGGCCAATCGAGGTCATAATTTGATAACCTCTCCTCGATTTTTGTACTACCATCTGGCAAAGTTTCAAAGCTCTAGCCCTTACGGTTTGGGCTGCACGATGCGTTTTACGGCAGAATAATAATAATAATAATAATTAAAGCTGCAAGCAGCATTTATCGGGGTTCAAGCATTTAAGGCCTTTAGGCACATAAGCATTTAAGACATTAAGATTTATTTAGAAAGCTTTTAACCACTGAAATAATAGATGGAAAAGTCCATTTACAGCCAATACAGGCAATTTACCATAGGAAATATGTGTTTTTTAAAGCTTTTTAACAGTTATAGCACCATCTATAGTCCGATCTCCATGAAATTTTGCATGCTTGTTAATGATGTTATGGCACATAAGCTCACCAATTTTCGTGAAGTTCTGAGTTTTCGTTTAGGATTTATAGGCTTTTGAGTGCATTTTGCCACGCCCATTTTCTTTATGACCCAATATACCCATGCGAAAAATGCAAAAGTTCAACTTTTTTTTGATAATTATTGATCTTGAGAGTCCATAGAATTGTCCTAGACTCGTTTGGTTCTGATCGGGCGAAAAACCTAGGACTAGTTCGCAAAAGTAGGTTTTTAACATAATTACGAATATTTAATGAACGGTTTGATTGACAGCAATGGTTCTTGAGGCAAAGTTGTTCAACAAGAGGAGATCTATCAAATGGTATGCATTTTGTGACAATAAGTGTAACACCACGTGATTACAGAGCCATAAAACTCGTTAGCGCCAACTAGTGGCCGATTTCTTTTAAAATTCTTACAGACCTCTAGGGCCATGAGTCGAACATGCCCACCGAGTTTCGTTCCGATAGGCCTCCGTTAACCTTGTCTAATAGGTGCTCAAACTTCATTGGCCGATGGCGGCCATGTTTTTTGAGATACACCAATGTCCTCATAGACATACATGGCACCTTGGACCAAGACACTGCATACCAATTTTCAAGTCAATCGGACTAACGGTCAGGTGGTTATAGCCTGTTTTATGTTTTTTTCATGTTATAGCGCCACCATGTGACCAATCGCCGCGATTTTTTTACCGTGACCTCATATTGACGTCTTACACATGTGTACCAGGTTTGGTTAAAATACCTCTTTTACTTCTGGAGTTATAGCCATTTTAGTAAAATAGGCTCCTCCCACAACGTTAATTTTGCACCCCCTAGCGACCGTGAATCGAAATTTCAACTTTTTTTTGATAATTATTGATATTCAGACTCCAGAGAACAATTCTGCACTGGTTTGGTTCCGATCGGGCAAAAAACCAGGGACTAGTTCGCAAAAGTAGATTTTCGACAAAATTCAAAATGGCGGAAAATCTATCATGGCGGAAATAAAATCGGAGATATACGTTTTGTTCGTCAGGCGTCCAGCTTTCCAATGATATAAGACACTTGAGTCTATGACTTACGGTCTAGGAGTTATGAGCAGTTTCGCGCTTTTGGTTGCTATAGCGCCACCTATGGGCCAATCGGGGTCATAATTTGATAACCTCTCCTCGATTTTTGTACTACCATATGGCAAAGTTTCAAAGCTCTAGCCCTTACGGTTTGGGCTGCACGATGCGTTTTACGGCAGAATAATAATAATAATAATAATAATAAAAATCAGCACAATTACAATAGGGTTTCAGCACTTCGTGCTTGAACCCCTAATAATTAAAGCTGCAAGCAGCATTTATCGGGGTTCAAGCATTTAAGGCCTTTAAGCACATAAGCATTTAAGACATTAAGTTTTATTTGTAAAGCTTTTAACCACTGAAATAATAGATGGAAAAGACCATTTACAGCCAAAACAGGCAATTTACCATAGGAAATATATGGTTTTCAAAGCTTTTTAACAGTTATAGCGCCACCTATCGTACGATCTTCATGAAATTTTACATGCTTGTTTAGACTGTTATGGTACATATGCTCACCAATTTTTGTGAAGTTCTGAGTTTTCGTTTAGGATTTATAGGCTTTT
Organism: Scardinius erythrophthalmus; assembly: GCF_964197995.2. Classification (NCBI taxonomy): domain Eukaryota; kingdom Metazoa; phylum Chordata; class Actinopteri; order Cypriniformes; family Leuciscidae; genus Scardinius; species Scardinius erythrophthalmus. The sequence goes on along the minus strand of NC_138238.1, from coordinate 21,537,583 downwards.
AAATGCATTTTGCCACGCCCATTTTCATTATGACCCAATATACCCATGCGAAAAATGCTAAAGTTGAACTTTTTTTTGATAATTATTGATCTAGAGAGTCCAGAGAATTACCCTAGACTGGTTTTGTTCCGATCGGGCAAAAAACCTAGGACTAGTTCGCAAAAGTAGGTTTTTAACATAATTGCGAATATTTAATGAACGGTTTGATTGACAGCAATGGTTCTTGAGGCAAAGTTGTTCAGCATGAGCAGATCTATCAAATGATATGCATTTTGTGACAATAAGTGTAACACCACGTGATTACAGAGCCATAAAACTCGTTAGCGCCAACTAGTGGCCGATTTCTTTCAAAATTCTTACAGACCTCTAGGGCCATGAGTTGAACATGCCCATCGAGTATCGTTCCGATCGGCCTCCGTTAACCTTGTCTAATAGGTGCTCAAATTTCATTGGTCGATGGCTGTCATGTTTTTCGAGGTACGCCAATGTCCTCATAGACATACATGGCACCTTGGACCAAGACACTGCATACCAATTTTCAAGTCAATCGGACAAACGGTCACGTGGTCATAGCCCTTTTCATGTTTTTTTCATGTTATAGCGCCACCATGTGATCAATCGTCGAAATTTTTTTACTATGACCCCAAATTGAACTCATACACATGTGTACCAAGTTTGGTGAAGATATCTCATTTCCTTTTCGAGTTATAGCCATTTTAGTAAAATAGGCTCCTCCCACAACATTAATTTATCACCCGCTAGCGACCAGGAATCGAAATTTCGACTTTTTTTCGATAATTATTGATCTTCAGACTCCAAAGAACATTTCTGCACTGGTTTGGTTCCGATCGGGCGAAAAACCAGGGACTAGTTCGCAAAAGTAGGTTTTTGACAAAATTCAAAATGGCGGAAAAATTTGCATACCTGAAATAAAATCGGAGATATACGTTTTGACCTTCAGGCGTCCAGCTTTCCAATGATATAGGACACTTGAGTCTACGACATACGGTCTAGGAGTTATGAGCAGTTTCGCGCTTTTGGTCGCTATAGCGCCACCTATGGGCCAATCTGGGTCATACTTTGATAGGTTCTCCCCAAATTGAGGACTACCATTTGGCCAAGTTTCAAGGTTCCAGCTCTTACGGTTTGGGCTGCACGATGCGTTTTAGGGGAGAATAATAATAATAATTAAAGCTGCAAGCAGCATTTATCGGGGTTCAAGCATTTAAGGCCTTTAAGCACATAAGCATTTAAGACATTAAGTTTTATTTGTAAAGCTTTTAACCACTGAAATAATAGATGGAAAAGACCATTTACAGCCAAAACAGGCAATTTACCATAGGAAATATATGGTTTTCAAAGCTTTTTAACAGTTATAGCGCCACCTATCGTACGATCTTCATGAAATTTTACATGCTTGTTTAGACTGTTATGGTACATATGCTCACCAATTTTTGTGAAGTTCTGAGTTTTCGTTTAGGATTTATAGGCTTTTAAATGCATTTTGCCACGCCCATTTTCATTATGACCCAATATACCCATGCGAAAAATGCTAAAGTTGAACTTTTTTTGATAATTATTGATCTAGAGAGTCCAGAGAATTACCCTAGACTGGTCTTGTTCCGATCGGGCAAAAAACCTAGGACTAGTTCGCAAAAGTAGGTTTTTAACATAATTGCGAATATTTAATGAACGGTTTGATTGACAGCAATGGTTCTTGAGGCAAAGTTGTTCAGCATGAGCAGATCTATCAAATGATATGCATTTTGTGACAATAAGTGTAACACCACGTGATTACAGAGCCATAAAACTCGTTAGCGCCAACTAGTGGCCGATTTCTTTCAAAATTCTTACAGACCTCTAGGGCCATGAGTTGAACATGCCCATCGAGTTTCGTTCCGATCGGCCTCCGTTAACCTTGTCTAATAGGTGCTCAAATTTCATTGGTCGATGGCGGCCATGTTTTTCGAGATACGCCAAAGTCCTCATAGACATACATGGCACCTTGGACCAAGACACTGCATACCAATTTTCAAGTCAATCGGACAAACGGTCACGTGGTCATAGCCCTTTTCATGTTTTTTTTCATGTTATAGCGCCACCTAGTGATCAATCGTCGACATTTTTTTACTATGACCCCAGATTGAACTCTTACACATGTGTACCAAGTTTGGTGAAGATATCTCATTTCCTTTTCGAGTTATAGCCATTTTAGTAAAATAGGCTCCTCCCACAACATTAATTTATCACCCCCTAGCGACCAGGAATCGAAATTTTTACTTTTTTTCGATAATTATTGATCTTCAGACTCCAAAGAACATTTCTGCACTGCTTTGGTTCCGATCGGGTGAAAAACCAGGGACTAGTTCGCAAAAGTAGGTTTTTGACAAAATTCAAAATGGCGGAAAATTTTGCATACCTGAAATAAAATCGGAGATATACGTTTTGACCTTCAGGCGTCCAGCTTTCCAATGATATAGGACACTTGAGTCTACGACATACGGTCTAGGAGTTATGAGCAGTTCCGCGCTTTTGGTTGCTATAGCGCCACCTATGGGCCAATCTGGGTCATACTTTGATAGGTTCTCCCCAAATTGAGGACTACCATTTGGCCAAGTTTCAAGGTTCCAGCTCTTACGGTTTGGGCTGCACGATGCGTTTTAGGGGAGAATAATAATAATAATAATAATAAAAATCAGTACAATTACAATAGGGTTTCAGCACTTCGTGCTTGAACCCCTAATTAAAGCTGCAAGCAGCATTTATCGGGGTTCAAGCAGTTAAGGCCTTTAAGGCATTTAAGCACAAAAGCATCAAAAGTTATTAAGATTTATTTAGCAAGCATGTAACCACTGACATAATAGATGGAAAAGACCATTTACAGCCAATACAGGCAATTTGCCATGGGATATATATGGTTTTAAAGCTTTTTAACAGTTATAGCGCCACCTATGGTCCGATCTCCATAAAATTGTTTACTGTGACCTCAAATTGAACCGATACACATGTGTACTGAGTTTGGTGAATGAAGATATCTCATTTACTTCTTGAGTTATAGCCATTTGAGTAAATAGGCTCCTCCCACAACGATTTGCCACATTCAAGAATTATTTAATATGATTCTAGCATGATTTACTATCATATACCATGTTCCAGAATGATTTATTAGGATTCTAGCATGATTTACCTTGATACACCTCATTTCAGTATTATTTACTATGATTTACAATGTTTCTAGCATGATTAACCACATTACTAGCAATTATGTGAAGTGTCAGTGCAAATGAGGTGATGAACACTGACAAAATATTATTGTGTTATAATAGTTAGTTATATACGTGATTTTTAGTGTGTGTCCAAGTATGAATGCAAAAGCACATGTAAAATATTTCATTATTAAGTAGAATGGCCAGCAGAGGGCACTAGAAGACCACTTATTGGCTCACTTTCACTTTAAACCAGTTTTCTGCACTAAAGCAAACCAGTTTTTCCATGTTAACTCAATGCATGCTTACACACACACACACACACACACACACACACACACACACACACACACACACAGCATAGTTAATCATGATTTACCATGATATACCACGTTCTAGTATTATTTACCAGGAGATAAACGACAATCTAGTATTATTTACTTTGATTTACCATGTTTCTAGCCTGATTTATCACATTACTAGCAATTATTTGAAGTGTCAGTGCAAATAAAGTGATTAACACTGACAAAATATGATTGTGTTATAATAGTTATTGCTATATAAGTGATTTTTAGTGTGTATTCAATAGGGCTGTATACCTTGGAGAACCTGGCGATACGATACATACCTCGATACACAGGTCACGATTCGATACGTACCTCGATACAGAGCTGTCTCGATACGATTTGATACAATGTGACACGATTCGATACGATTCAATAAAAATACATGGGCCAGAGCCAATTAGTTAATGCTGAACACATTTACTCAACAAACAGAACTCTGCATTTTTCTTCAATTTATTAACCTGTCAGGGATCACTGGTGATCCCAGATTATTTTAGTTCAAAATATGTTTGAGCTTATATATCTCAATATTAATAACAGTCTGGTTAATTTTGAGTCTTGAACTATAAACTCTCAAGTGTTGGCTTTCTAAATGTATGTGTGTTATGTTTCTATTCAGAATTACTTATGAGCAGTAACCTTTTTATTTTGGGCATTTCATGTATGCAGCACTTGCCAAAATTGGGGGTGATGGGGAAGGGGCTAAAGACAAAAGTGCATTATAACAAAGTGCATTTTGCTTAAATATTTGCAACTTTAAGTGCTCTGATTAATTGTACACAAATTGTATTAATCTGGAAATTACCACAAGTCAACATTTAACTTTCCAAGGGTACAGTCTGAGCTCACACAAGCACAAAATCTTCTTATTATTATTATTCTTATTCTTAACTTCTTATTAAATCTTAAAAAAGGTGGATATCCGTCTAACACGTCCCAATAAACGAGCGACAGCAGGAAGCTTCAGTGCACGCTGCGAGGCAAGGTTTAAAGTGTGAGCGAAGCACCTGAAATGCAACATACCGGCAAGCTCCGCTGCGACGCTCATATTTGCGGCGTTGTCAGTCACAATATCTGGGTCTTTGGATACGAGGTCCCACTCCTCCAGCGCTGCTTTCAACAACTCTGCAATGTTTGACCCCGTATGGCTCTCGTGCATGGCTCGCGTTTGTAAAACGTGCGACGACAGTTCCCACTCCTCGTTAACGTAATGGCAAGTGATTGTAACAAAAGCTTGTAATAAAATCTTCGACATTTTCCATGAGTTTTTTGAAACTCGCGGGCGCCGCTGCGCCCCCTAATGGCTGGGCGGAGTATCGATACTAAGGGCTAGAATATCGATACTGTATCTTTTTTTATTATATCGGTATGTATCTAAGAATCGATATTTTGAGCACACCCCTAGTATTCAAGTATAAATGCAAGCACATGTGGAAAAATTTAATTAATAAGTAGAATGGCCAGCAGAGGGCAGTAGAAGACTACTTATTGGCTCACTTTCACTTTAAACCTCATGATTTTGACCAGTTTTCTGCACTAAAGCAAACCAGTGTTTCCATGTTAACTCAATAATGCATACTTGCTACATATGCTACACACAATAATGCTACACACACACACACACACACACACACACACACACACACACACACACACACACACACACACACAAATGTTTCAGTGATATTGGTGTCACATTCACCTTCATCACATTCACCTTCTGTCTTCATCACATTCACCATCTGTCGTCATCACCTGCACCTGCTCCTCATCACCCTCCTCATCATCACCTGCTCCTCATCATCATAACCGTCACCTGTTGTCCTTGTCTTGATCTGTGTATTTAAGTTCCCCTCTCATCCATTATCATTGTCGGTTATTGTTTGTGCACTAGCACTCTGTTATGTTTGTTTTCATGTTGGAAAATAAAACCTTTGTTATATTTGTACCACACACACACACACACACACACACACACACACACACACACACACACACACACACACACCATCATTTATCATGATTTACCATGGCTGATACCAATACCAATATGAGAAAATGACTATTTTAAACAGCAGGGGGCAGTAAAATACCACTTATTGGCTTAACATGCCATTAATTCATATCATTTTCACCTTTTTAACTGTTATAGAGGCAAATTTTGTCCAATCTGTCTGAAAATTTTCATGCTTGTTCAGGGTGATATTTCACACGTTCTGACTTGTTTTTAAGAAGGTCTGAGCATTGATTAAAGAGATATAGGCTTTCGGGGACACTTGGTAAAGGCCAGATTTTGAAGTGAACCTATTATAGCTATCCAAATGAAGTAGTTCAACTTTTTCTGACAATTATTGATCTAGTGAGTCCAGAGAATTGTATTGCACTAGTTTTGAACATTATGATGTGAAAATTATATGATCAGAGATGGAAAAGACCATTTACAGCCAATACAGGCAGTTTACCATAGGAAATATATGATTTTAAGGCTTTTTAACAGTTATAGCGCCACCTATCGTCCGATCTCCATAGAATTTTTCATGCTTGTTAATGATGTTATGTCACATATGCTGACCAATTTTTGTGAAGTTCTGAGTTTTTATTTAGGATTTATAGGCTTTTTAATGTATTTTGACACGCCCATTTTATAAATTACCCTATTACAGCCATCCAAATGCAAAAGTTCAACTTTTTTTTGATAATTATTGATCTAGAGAGTCCAGAGAATTGTCCTAGACTGGTCTGGTTCCAATCGGGCAAAAAACCTAGGACTAGTTCGCAAAAGTAGGTTTTTAACATATTAATGAATAATTAATGAACAGTTTGATTGACAGCAATGGTTCTTGAGGCAAAGTTGTTCAGGATGAGGAGATCTATCAAATGATATGCATATTGTGTGGATATTTGTAACACCACGTGATTACAGAGCCGTAAAACTCGTTAGCGCCAACTAGTGGCCGATTTCTTTCAAAATTCTTACAGACCTTTAGGGCCATGAGCCGAACATGCCCATTGAGTTTCGTTCCGATCGACCTCCGTTAACCTTGTCTAATAGGTGCTCAAACTTCGTTGGCCGATGGCGGCCATGTTTTTTGAGATACGCCAATGTCCTCATACACATACATGGCACCTTGGACCAAGACACTGCATACCAATTTTCAAGTCAATCGGACTAACGGTCAGGTGGTTATAGCCTGTTTTATGTTTTTTTCATTTTATAGCGCCACCATGAGGCCAATCGTCGCGATTTTTTTACTGTGACCCCAGAGTAAGCTCTTACACATGTGTACCAAGTTTGGTGAAGATACCTCATTTACATCGGGAGTTATAGCCATTTTAGTAAAATAGGCCCCTCCCACAACGTACGTTTTGGCGCCCCTTAGCGACCGTGAATCGAAATTTCCACTTTTTTTCGATAATTATTGATATTCAGACTCCAGAGAACATTTCTGCACTAGTTTGGTTCCAATCGGGCAAAAAACCAGGGACTAGTTCGCAAAAGTAGGTTTTTGACAAAATTCAAAATGGCGGAAAATCTATCATGGCGGAAATGAAATCGGAGATATACGTTTTGTTCGTCAGGCATCCAGCTTTCCAATGATATAAGACACTTGAGTCTACGACATACGGTCTAGGAGTTATGAACAGTTTCGCGCTTTTGGTTGCTATAGCGCCACCTATGGGCCAATCGGGGTCATAATCTCTGAACCTTTCCTCGATTTTTGTACTACCATCTGTCAAAGTTTCAAAGTTCCAGCTCTTACGGTTTGGGCTGCACGATGCGTTTTACGGCGGAATAATAATAATAATTAAAGCTGCAAGCAGCATTTATCGGGGTTCAAGCATTTAAGGCCTTTAAGCACATAAGCATTTAAGACATTAAGTTTTATTTGTAAAGCTTTTAACCACTGAAATAATAGATGGAAAAGACCATTTACAGCCAAAACAGGCAATTTACCATAGGAAATATATGGTTTTCAAAGCTTTTTAACAGTTATAGCGCCACCTATCGTACGATCTTCATGAAATTTTACATGCTTGTTTAGACTGTTATGGTACATATGCTCACCAATTTTTGTGAAGTTCTGAGTTTTCGTTTAGGATTTATAGGCTTTTAAATGCATTTTGCCACGCCCATTTTCATTATGACCCAATATACCCATGCGAAAAATGCTAAAGTTGAACTTTTTTTTGATAATTATTGATCTAGAGAGTCCAGAGAATTACCCTAGACTGGTTTTGTTCCGATCGGGCAAAAAACCTAGGACTAGTTCGCAAAAGTAGGTTTTTAACATAATTGCGAATATTTAATGAACGGTTTGATTGACAGCAATGGTTCTTGAGGCAAAGTTGTTCAGCATGAGCAGATCTATCAAATGATATGCATTTTGTGACAATAAGTGTAACACCACGTGATTACAGAGCCATAAAACTCGTTAGCGCCAACTAGTGGCCGATTTCTTTCAAAATTCTTACAGACCTCTAGGGCCATGAGTTGAACATGCCCATCGAGTATCGTTCCGATCGGCCTCCGTTAACCTTGTCTAATAGGTGCTCAAATTTCATTGGTCGATGGCTGTCATGTTTTTCGAGGTACGCCAATGTCCTCATAGACATACATGGCACCTTGGACCAAGACACTGCATACCAATTTTCAAGTCAATCGGACAAACGGTCACGTGGTCATAGCCCTTTTCATGTTTTTTTCATGTTATAGCGCCACCATGTGATCAATCGTCGAAATTTTTTTACTATGACCCCAAATTGAACTCATACACATGTGTACCAAGTTTGGTGAAGATATCTCATTTCCTTTTCGAGTTATAGCCATTTTAGTAAAATAGGCTCCTCCCACAACATTAATTTATCACCCGCTAGCGACCAGGAATCGAAATTTCGACTTTTTTTCGATAATTATTGATCTTCAGACTCCAAAGAACATTTCTGCACTGGTTTGGTTCCGATCGGGCGAAAAACCAGGGACTAGTTCGCAAAAGTAGGTTTTTGACAAAATTCAAAATGGCGGAAAAATTTGCATACCTGAAATAAAATCGGAGATATACGTTTTGACCTTCAGGCGTCCAGCTTTCCAATGATATAGGACACTTGAGTCTACGACATACGGTCTAGGAGTTATGAGCAGTTTCGCGCTTTTGGTCGCTATAGCGCCACCTATGGGCCAATCTGGGTCATACTTTGATAGGTTCTCCCCAAATTGAGGACTACCATTTGGCCAAGTTTCAAGGTTCCAGCTCTTACGGTTTGGGCTGCACGATGCGTTTTAGGGGAGAATAATAATAATAATAATAATAAAAATCAGTACAATTACAATAGGGTTTCAGCACTTCGTGCTTGAACCCCTAATAATAAAAATCAGCACAATTACAATAGGGTTTCAGCACTTCGTGCTTGAACCCCTAATAATAATAATAAAAATCAGTACAATTACAATAGGGTTTCAGCACTTCGTGCTTGAACCCCTAAAAATCAGCACAATTACAATAGGGTTTCAGCACTTCGTGCTTGAACCCCTAAAAATCAGTACAATTACAATAGGGTTTCAGCACTTCGTGCTTGAACCCCTAATTAAAGCTGCAAGCAGCATTTATCGGGGTTCAAGCATTTAAGGCCTTTAAGCACATAAGCATTTAAGACATTAAGATTTATTTAGAAAGCTTTTAACCACTGAAATAATAGATGGAAAAGTCCATTTACAGCCAATACAGGCAAGCTTTTTAACAGTTATAGCGCCACCTATAGTCCGATCTCCATGATATTTTGCATGCTTGTTAATGATGTTGTGGCACATATGCTCACCAATTTTCGTGAAGTTCTGAGTTTTCGTTTAGGATTTATAGGCTTTTGAGTGCATTTTGCCACGCCCATTTTCTTTATGACCCAATATACCCATGCGCAAAATGCAAAAGTTCAACTTTTTTTTGATAATTATTGATCTAGAGTGTCCAGAGAATTGTCATAGACTGGTCTGGTTTCGATCGGGCGATAAACCTAGGACTAGTTCGTAAAAGTAGGTTTTTAACATAATTACGAATATTTAATAAACGGTTTAATTGACAGCATTAGTTCTAGAGGCAAAGTTGTTCAGCATGAGCAGATCTATCAGATGATATGCATTTTGTGACGATAAGTGTAACACCACGTGATTACAGAGCCATAAAACTCGTTAGCGCCAACTAGTGGCCGATTTCTTTCAAAACTCTTACAGACCTCTAGGGCCATGAGTCGAACATGCCCATCGAGTTTCGTTCCGATCGGCCTCCGTTAACCTTGTTTAATAGGTGCTCAAACCTCATTGGCCAATGGCGGCCATGTTTTTCGAGATATGCCAATATCCTTTTAGACATACATGGCCCCTTGGGCCAAGACACTGCATACCAAATTTCAAGTCAATCGGACTAACGGTCAGGTGTCTACATGTTTTTTTTGTTTTATAGCGCCACCATGTGGCCAATCGACGCATTTTTTTTACTGTGACCTCAGATTGACCTTCTACACATGTTTACCAAGTTTGGTGAAGTTTACTGAATTACTTCTTGAGTTATAGCCATTTTAGTAAAATAGGCTCCTCCCACAACGTTAATTTTGCACCCCCTAGCGACCGTGAATCGAAATTTCAACTTTTTTTCGATAATTATTGATCTTCAGACTCCACAGAACAATTCTGCACTGGTTTGGTTCCGATCGGGCAAAAAACCAGGGACTAGTTCGCAAAAGTAGGTTTTCGACAAAATTCAAAATGGCGGAAAATCTATCATGACGGAAATAAAATCGGAGATATACGTTTTGTTCGTCAGGCGTCCAGCTTTCCAATGATATAAGACACTTGAGTCTATGACTTACGGTCTAGGAGTTATGAGCAGTTTCGCGCTTTTGGTTGCTATAGCGCCACCTATGGGCCAATCGGGGTCATAATTTGATAACCTCTCCTCGATTTTTGTACTACCATATGGCAAAGTTTCAAAGCTCTAGCCCTTACGGTTTGGGCTGCACGATGCGTTTTACGGCAGAATAATAATAATAATAATAATAATTAAAGCTGCAAGCAGCATTTATCGGGGTTCAAGCAGTTAAGGCCTTTAAGGCATTTAAGCACAAAAGCATCAAAAGTTATTAAGATTTATTTAGCAAGCATGTAACCACTGACATAATAGATGGAAAAGACCATTTACAGCCAATACAGGCAATTTGCCATGGGATATATATGGTTTTAAAGCTTTTTAACAGTTATAGCGCCACCTATGCTCCGATCTCCATAGAATTGTTTACTGTGACCTCAAATTGAACCCATACACATGTGTACTGAGTTTGGTGAAGATATCTCATTTACTTCTTGAGTTATAGCCATTTGAGTAAAATAGGCTCCTCCCACAACGATTTGCCACATTCTAGAATTATTTAATATGATTCTAGCATGATTTACTATCATATACCATGTTCCAGAATGATTTATTAGGATTCTAGCATGATTTACCTTGATACACCTCATTTCAGTATTATTTACTATGATTTACAATGTTTCTAGCATGATTAACCACATTACTAGCAAATATGTGAAGTGTCAGTGCAAATGAGGTGATGAACACTGACAAAATATTATTGTGTTATAATAGTTAGTTATATACGTGATTTTTAGTGTGTGTCCAAGTATGAATGCAAAAGCACATGTAAAATATTTCATTATTAAGTAGAATGGCCAGCAGAGGGCAGTAGAAGACCACTTATTGGCTCACTTTCACTTTAAACCAGTTTTCTGCACTAAAGCAAACCAGTTTTTCCATGTTAACTCAATGCATGCTTACACACACACACACACACACACACACACACACACACACACACACACACACACACACACACACACACACACACACACACACACACACACACACACATACACACACAGCATAGTTAACCATGATTTACCATGATATACCACGTTCTAGTATTATTTACCAGGAGATAAACGACAATCTAGGATTATTTACTTTGATTTACCATGTTTCTAGCCTGATTTATCACATTACTAGCAATTATTTGAAGTGTCAGTGCAAATAAAGTGGTTAACACTGACAAAATATGATTTTGTTATAATAGTTATTGCTATATAAGTGATTTTTTTAGTGTGTATTCAAGTATGAATGCAAGCACATGTTGAAATATTTCATTAATAAGTAGAATGGCCAGCAGAGGGCAGTAGAAGACCACTTATTGGCTCACTTTCACTTTAAACCAGTTTTCTGCACTAAAGCAAACCAGTTTATCCATGTTAACTCAATGCATGCTTACACACACACACACACACACACACACACACACACACACACACACACACACACACACACACACACACACACACACACACACACACACACACACACACACACACACAGCATAGTTAACCATGATTTACCATGATTTACCACATTACTAGCAATTATTTGAAGTGTCAGTGCACATAAAGTGATTAACACTGACAAAATATGATTATGTTATAATAGTTATTGCTATATAAGTGATTTTTAGTGTGTATTCAAGTATAAATGCAAGCACATGTGGAAAAATTTAATTAAGTAGAATGGCCAGCAGAGGGCAGTAGAAGACCACTTATTGGCTCACTTTCACTTTAAACCTCATGATTTTGACCAGTTTTCTGCACTAAAGCAAACCAGTGTTTCCATGTTAACTCAATAATGCATACTTGCTACATATGCTACACACAATAATGCTACACACACACACACACACACACACACACACACACACACACACACACACACACACACACACACACAAACACACACACACAAATGTTTCAGTGATATTGGTGTCACATTCACCTTCATCACATTCACCTTCTGTCTTCATCACATTCACCATCTGTCGTCATCACCTGCACCTGCTCCTCATCACCGTCCTCATCATCACCTGCTCCTCATCATCATAACCGTCACCTGTTGTCCTTGTCTTGATCTGTGTATTTAAGTTCCCCTCTCATCCATTATCATTGTCGGTTATTGTTTGTGCACTAGCACTCTGTTATGTTTGTTTTCATGTTGGAAAATAAAACCTTTGTTATATTTGTACCACACACACACACACACACACACACACACACACACACACACACACACACCATCATTTATCATGATTTACCATGACTGATACCAATACCAATATGAGAAAATGACTATTTTAAACAGCAGGGGGCAGTAAAATACCACTTATTGGCTTAACATGCCATTAATTCATATCATTTTCACCTTTTTAACTGTTATAGAGGCAAATTTTGTCCGATCTGTCTGAAAATTTTCATGCTTGTTCAGGGTGATATTTCACACGTTCTGACTTGTTTTTAAGAAGGTCTGAGCATTGATTAAAGAGATATAGGCTTTCGGGGACACTTGGTAAAGGCCAGATTTTGAAGTGAACCTATTATAGCTATCCAAATGAAGTAGTTCAACTTTTTCTGACAATTATTGATCTAGTGAGTCCAGAGAATTGTATTGCACTAGTTTTGAACATTATGATATGAAAATTATATGATCAGAGATGGAAAAGACCATTTACAGCCAATACAGGCAGTTTACCATAGGAAATATATGATTTTAAAGCTTTTTAACAGTTATAGCGCCACCTATCGTCCGATCTCCATAGAATTTTTCATGCTTGTTAATGATGTTATGTCACATATGCTGACCAATTTTTGTGAAGTTCTGAGTTTTTATTTAGGATTTATAGGCTTTTTAATGTATTTTGACACGCCCGTTTTATAAATGACCCTATTACAGCCATCCAAATGCAAAAGTTCAACTTTTTTTTGATAATTATTGATCTAGAGAGTCCAGAGAATTGTCCTACACTGGTCTGGTTCCGATCGGGCAAAAAACCTAGGACTAGTTCGCAAAAGTAGGTTTTTAACATATTAATGAATAATTAATGAACAGTTTGATTGACAGCAATGGTTCTTGAGGCAAAGTTGTTCAGGATGAGGAGATCTATCAAATGATATGCATATTGTGTGGATATTTGTAACACCACGTGATTACAGAGCCGTAAAACTCGTTAGCGCCAACTAGTGGCCGATTTCTTTCAAAATTCTTACAGACCTTTAGGGCCATGAGCCGAACATGCCCATTGAGTTTCGTTCCGATCGGCCTCCGTTAACCTTGTCTAATAGGTGCTCAAACTTCGTTGGCCGATGGCGGCCATGTTTTTTGAGATACGCCAATGTCCTCATACACATACATGGCACCTTGGACCAAGACACTGCATACCAATTTTCAAGTCAATCGGACTAACGGTCAGGTGGTTATAGCCTGTTTTATGTTTTTTTCATTTTATAGCGCCACCATGAGGCCAATCGTCGCGATTTTTTTACTGTGACCCCAGAGTAAGCTCATACACATGTGTACCAAGTTTGGTGAAGATACCTCATTTACATCGGGAGTTATAGCCATTTTAGTAAAATAGGCCCCTCCCACAACGTACGTTTTGGCGCCCCTTAGCGACCGTGAATCGAAATTTCCACTTTTTTTCGATAATTATTGATATTCAGTCTCCAGAGAACATTTCTGCACTAGTTTGGTTCCAATCGGGCAAAAAACCAGGGACTAGTTCGCAAAAGTAGATTTTTGACAAAATTCAAAATGGCGGAAAATCTATCATGGCGGAAATGAAATCGGAGATATACGTTTTGTTCGTCAGGCATCCAGCTTTCCAATGATATAAGACACTTGAGTCTACGACATACGGTCTAGGAGTTATGAGCAGTTTCGCGCTTTTGGTTGTTATAGCGCCACCTATGGGCCAATCGGGGTCATAATCTCTGAACCTTTCCTCGATTTTTGTACTACCATCTGTCAAAGTTTCAAAGTTCCAGCTCTTACGGTTTGGGCTGCACGATGCGTTTTACGGCAGAATAATAATAATAATAATAATAATAAAAATCAGCACAATTACAATAGGGTTTCAGCACTTCGTGCTTGAACCCCTAATAAAAATCAGCACAATTACAATAGGGTTTCAGCACTTCGTGCTTGAACCCCTAATTAAAGCTGCAAGCAGCATTTAGCGGGGTTCAAGCATTTAGGGTCTTTAAGCACATAAGGCAGTCTAGTGAGTTGTCTGAGTTTTTGTTTAGGATTTACAGGCTTTTGAGTGTTTTTTGCCATACCCATTTTCTAAATGATCCTGTTATGGCTACCCAATGGGTAAAGTTAAAGTTTTTTATATAATTAATAATCTAGAGCTTCCAGAGAATTGTACTGCACTGGTATATTTCCGATCGGGCGAAAAACCTAGGACTAGTTCGCAAAAGTAGGTTTTTAACATAATAGCAAGTATTTAATGAACAAATTGATTGACAGCAGTAGTTCTTGAGGCAAAGTTGTTCAGTATGAGGAGATCTATCAAATGATATGCATCACGTGATTACATAGCCGTAAAACCTGTTAGCGTCAACTAGTGGCTGATTTTTCAAAATTCTTACAGACCTCTAGGGCCACGAGTCGAACATGCCCATCGAGTTTCGTTCTGATCGGCCTCCGTTAAGAGCAAACTAACAGCTTTGAATTAAAATGGTGAGGTATCCTGTTGTAAACATCAACCATGCCTGTTGACAGTTTTGTGGGAAGGGAATGAAAAGTTCTCAAATCCACAGCACAGCCTCAGACATAACATTTATATCCATGATCTGCCATTTTCACTATTGTCCTTGCTTGCTTCTTCACAATACCTGCAGATCTTCTGATGATTCGGCTGTGCAGGTCCACATTAACACTGCCTGGCCTAGAACATGGACTGGAAAATGCAAATTTGGGGGGTATAAATATTAATGATCCTGACTCCAACGTCACAGTCGGTGTTATGGTGGGATTCACTCATTTTTCAGCGGTCTTTTGCAAACAGGAGATTTACACAAGAAGGAGGAAACAATGGTGTTTGAGGCTCACGGTATGTCAGTTCCATGTCCAGAACTCTTATCATTCAACTATGCCAAGATAAATACAGTTTTCAATTGTATGGCACCTGTAAAATAGATGATTAGTAATATAATGCTTACTTGGAGTCTGAAATGGCTTTAACAAAAGAAGAAAAATAGTCTTAGATTTCTGTTCATTCTAATCATGTACAAATAAAGTAGCACAGTAAGATTACATTTATTTGAATGCATTAGTGAGTGTGTGATTGTGCTGTGTGTGCAGCGTGTCAATACTAAAAGTGAAGGTGTAGTTGATATCTTTGGTGATAATATCTGTAGTAATCATAAAAAAAAACACTTAAGAAATAAAGAATTAAAATTACAAATAATATTCTATTAAGATATGAGTTACAATAACATGATTTGCAATAGTAATAATATCAATAATATATGCACAATACACACAGATTAGACTATCAGGTCTGTGTTTTACAAAAACATTAGTATTGCAGCCAATGTGAGTCTGTGGGATTTATAAACAGACAAAATATGATTTGAAATGTTATTTTAATGATTTTATTAAGTTTAAACAATATTTCAAATGGAAAAAAAAATTAAAAATAATATTTTAGTGAGCAGAATGAACCAATGAGTGTTCTTCTTCTGGTGGTTAAAATGTAAATGAAAACAATAATACTTAAACAATAATACTTAATACACTAACCATGCTTGAACACACACATGCACACACATTTTGTTGTAGATGGAGATATTTAAAATAAAAGATAGGTAACAAAATGATAATTGCAAATCTCCTCTGTATAACACCATTTTCAGATTTCAAATTAATCACTGAGAGGCAGAATTGTTCAAACTGAGAGCTCAGTAAAAATGAAGTGATAAACTTTGACAAAACATGACTGTGTTATAATAGGTGATTTTCATGCAAGTAATTTGATATAGTCCAAAAACTAATGCAAAAGCACAGATGAAAATATTTTATTAAGTAGAATGTCCTGCAGAGGGCAGTAGAAGACCACTAATTGACTCACTTTCATTTGAAATACTTTTTTATCCACCAGTAAAACAAAGCAGTTTCTTCATGTTCTTTCCATTAAGCATGCTTACACACACACAGACACACACACAAACCCACACACACACACACACACACACACACACACACACACACACACACACACACACACACACACACACACACACACACAAAGACAAATATGTTTTCAATGTTTTTAGGATGTGATATTGTGAAAATATCTTCATCTCCTCATCTTGAACAACTTTGCCTCAAGAATCACTAATGTCAATCAAACCGTTCATAATCATAATAAAAAAAAATAAAATATATACAAATATCATAATAATAAAAAAAACATCATAATAAAAAAGATTGCTTCTTAAAGCATTTGTTTATTTCCAATACTGAAGCGAATTAAAAGATCATGCGTAATCCTGCTGCTCCCTCTAGTGGACAACAGTGGTATTATAGCTTACATTTTACAGTTGAAGTGTTTGAATGAATGGGAATTTGTTTTTTTACTTATATCTCAGGAACCAAAAGGCGAAAAATTCTGAAACTCAGAGCATAGATAGTGCTTGAGGAGCCCTGTTGAATGAGACCATCAATGTGTTTTTGGGCGATTGGGGCTGGGAGTTATGACTGTTATAAGGCATATCTGTTCGGGCTATTATCTCTGGAATGCCCAGGGCAAATAACACCACATTTGAATCGAAGCTAGCCAAGGACGCGCCCTTTCCAACGAGCTCTCACACAATGTTCGGGGTGGTCTGGGTCGGGAGTAATGGCCGTTCAAAATCGGGGGTCCCGCGGATTCGCGATGCGCGGGGGGCGCGCTCCCGAGGCCCGCGACGACACGTTTCGATCAAGAGCCCGGAGAGGTCCTCACCATCAAAATTTGAGCGCGCAACGACTTTCCGTTTTCGAGTTATGAATGGATTTGTATTCGGGGGCGTGGCTTAAATGCCGTTATACTTTCGTTTCATTTCATTCATTTACTTTCGTCCATTTCCATATCTCAGTGTAACACAATTGTCAATAGTAATACTCAATAGATGAGTTTTGACAAAATGTGATTGTAAATGTTAAAATAATGATTTTAAAAAGTCTAAATATGAATTTTATAACAATATTAGGGAGTAGTATGATGAAATGACAGCAGGGGGCAGTAAAATACCACTTATTGGCTTAATATGTCATTATATTCATATAAAATCACCTTTTGAAGAAGTTAAACTTTTTTTCTGATAATTATTGATCTAGAGAGTTCAGAGAATTGTGCTGCACTGGTTTTGAACATTATGATATGAACATTATATGATAAAAGATAGAAGACATCATTTACAGCAAATACAGGCAATTTACCATAGGAAATATATGGTTTTAAAGCGTTTTAACAGTTATAGCGCCAACTATCGTCCGATCTCCATAGAATTTTTCATGCTTGTTAATGATGTTATGTCACATATGCTGACCAATTTTTGTGAAGTTCTGAGTTTTTATTTAGGATTTATAGGCTTTTTAATGTATTTTGACACGCCCGTTTTATAAATGACCCTATTACAGCCATCCAAATGCAAAAGTTCAACTTTTTTTTGATAATTATTGATCTAGAGAGTCCAGAGAATTGTCCTACACTGGTCTGGTTCCGATCGGGCAAAAAACCTAGGACTAGTTCGCAAAAGTAGGTTTTTAACATATTAATGAATAATTAATGAACAGTTTGATTGACAGCAATGGTTCTTGAGGCAAAGTTGTTCAGGATGAGGAGATCTATCAAATGATATGCATATTGTGTGGATATTTGTAACACCACGTGATTACAGAGCCGTAAAACTCGTTAGCGCCAACTAGTGGCCGATTTCTTTCAAAATTCTTACAGACCTTTAGGGCCATGAGCCGAACATGCCCATTGAGTTTCGTTCCGATCGGCCTCCGTTAACCTTGTCTAATAGGTGCTCAAACTTCGTTGGCCGATGGCGGCCATGTTTTTTGAGATACGCCAATGTCCTCATACACATACATGGCACCTTGGACCAAGACACTGCATACCAATTTTCAAGTCAATCGGACTAATGGTCAGGTGGTTATAGCCTGTTTTATGTTTTTTTCATTTTATAGCGCCACCATGAGGCCAATCGTCGCGATTTTTTTACTGTGACCCCAGAGTAAGCTCATACACATGTGTACCAAGTTTGGTGAAGATACCTCATTTACATCGGGAGTTATAGCCATTTTAGTAAAATAGGCCCCTCCCACAACGTACGTTTTGGCGCCCCTTAGCGACCGTGAATCGAAATTTCCACTTTTTTTCGATAATTATTGATATTCAGTCTCCAGAGAACATTTCTGCACTAGTTTGGTTCCAATCGGGCAAAAAACCAGGGACTAGTTCGCAAAAGTAGATTTTTGACAAAATTCAAAATGGCGGAAAATCTATCATGGCGGAAATAAAATCGGAGATATACGTTTTGTTCGTCAGGCATCCAGCTTTCCAATGATATAAGACACTTGAGTCTACGCCATACGGTCTAGGAGTTATGAGCAGTTTCGCGCTTTTGGTTGTTATAGCGCCACCTATGGGCCAATCGGGGTCATAATCTCTGAACCTTTCCTCGATTTTTGTACTACCATCTGTCAAAGTTTCAAAGTTCCAGCTCTTACGGTTTGGGCTGCACGATGCGTTTTACGGCAGAATAATAATAATAATAATAATTAAAGCTGCAAGCAGCATTTAGCGGGGTTCAAGCATTTAGGGTCTTTAAGCACATAAGGCAGTTTAGTGAGTTGTCTGAGTTTTTGTTTAGGATTTACAGGCTTTTGAGTGTTTTTTGCCATACCCATTTTCTAAATGATCCTGTTATGGCTACCCAATGGGTAAAGTTAAAGTTTTTTATATAATTAATAATCTAGAGCTTCCAGAGAATTGTACTGCACTGGTATATTTCCGATCGGGCGAAAAACCTAGGACTAGTTCGCAAAAGTAGGTTTTTAACATAATAGCAAGTATTTAATGAACAAATTGATTGACAGCAGTAGTTCTTGAGGCAAAGTTGTTCAGTATGAGGAGATCTATCAAATGATATGCATCACGTGATTACATAGCCGTAAAACCTGTTAGCGTCAACTAGTGGCTGATTTTTCAAAATTCTTACAGACCTCTAGGGCCACGAGTCGAACATGCCCATCGAGTTTCGTTCTGATCGGCCTCCGTTAAGAGCAAACTAACAGCTTTGAATTAAAATGGTGAGGTATCCTGTTGTAAACATCAACCATGCCTGTTGACAGTTTTGTGGGAAGGGAATGAAAAGTTCTCAAATCCACAGCACAGCCTCAGACATAACATTTATATCCATGATCTGCCATTTTCACTATTGTCCTTGCTTGCTTCTTCACAATACCTGCAGATCTTCTGATGATTCGGCTGTGCAGGTCCACATTAACACTGCCTGGCCTAGAACATGGACTGGAAAATGCAAATTTGGGGGGTATAAATATTAATGATCCTGACTCCAACGTCACAGTCGGTGTTATGGTGGGATTCAGTCATTTTTCAGCGGTCTTTTGCAAACAGGAGATTTACACAAGAAGGAGGAAACAATGGTGTTTGAGGCTCACGGTATGTCAGTTCCATGTCCAGAACTCTTATCATTCAACTATGCCAAGATAAATACAGTTTTCAATTGTATGGCACCTTTAAAATAGATGATTAGTAATATAATGCTTACTTGGAGTCTGAAATGGCTTTAACAAAAGAAGAAAAATATTCTTAGATTTCTGTTCATTCTAATCATGTACAAATAAAGTAGCACAGTAAGATTACATTTATTTGAATGCATTAGTGAGTGTGTGATTGTGCTGTGTGTGCAGCGTGTCAATACTAAAAGTGAAGGTGTAGTTGATATCTTTGGTGATAATATCTGTAGTAATCATAAAAAAAAACACTTAAGAAATAAAGAATTAAAATTACAAATAATATTCTATTAAGATATGAGTTACAATAACATGATTTGCAATAGTAATAATATCAATAATATATGCACAATACACACAGATTAGACTATCAGGTCTGTGTTTTACAAAAACATTAGTATTGCAGCCAGTGTGAGTCTGTGGGATTTATAAACAGACAAAATATGATTTGAAATGTTATTTTAATGATTTTATTAAGTTTAAACAATATTTCAAATGGAAAAAAAAATTAAAAATAATATTTTAGTGAGCAGAATGAACCAATGAGTGTTCTTCTTCTGGTGGTTAAAATGTAAATGAAAACAATAATACTTAAACAATAATACTTAATACACTAACCATGCTTGAACACACACATGCACACACATTTTGTTGTAGATGGAGATATTTAAAATAAAAGATAGGTAACAAAATGATAATTGCAAATCTCCTCTGTATAACACCATTTTCAGATTTCAAATTAATCACTGAGAGGCAGAATTGTTCAAACTGAGAGCTCAGTAAAAATGAAGTGATAAACTTTGACAAAACATGACTGTGTTATAATAGGTGATTTTCATGCAAGTAATTTGATATAGTCCAAAAACTAATGCAAAAGCACAGATGAAAATATTTTAAGTAGAATGTCCTGCAGAGGGCAGTAGAAGACCACTAATTGACTCACTTTCATTTGAAAGACTTTTTTATCCACCAGTAAAACAAAGCAGTTTCTTCATGTTCTTTCCATTAAGCATGCTTACACACACACACAGACACACACACAAACCCACACACACACACACACACACACACACACACACACACACACACACACACAAAGACAAATATGTTTTCAATGTTTTTAGGATGTGATATTGTGAAAATATCTTCATCTCCTCATCTTGAACAACTTTGCCTCAAGAATCACTAATGTCAATCAAACTGTTCATAATCATAATAAAAAAAATAAAATATATACAAATATCATAATAATAAAAAAAACATCATAATAAAAAAGATTGCTTCTTAAAGCATTTGTTTATTTCCAATACTGAAGCGAATTAAAAGATCATGCGTAATCCTGCTGCTCCCTCTAGTGGACAACAGTGGTATTATAGCTTACATTTTACAGTTGAAGTGTTTGAATGAATGGGAATTTGTTTTTTTACTTATATCTCAGGAACCAAAAGGCGAAAAATTCTGAAACTCAGAGCATAGATAGTGCTTGAGGAGCCCTGTTGAATGAGACCATCAATGTGTTTTTGGGCGATTGGGGCTGGGAGTTATGACTGTTATAAGGCATATCTGTTCGGGCTATTATCTCTGGAATGCCCAGGGCAAATAACACCACATTTGAATCGAAGCTTGCCAAGGACGCGCCCTTTCCAACGAGCTCTCACACAATGTTCGGGGTGGTCTGGGTCGGGAGTAATGGCCGTTCAAAATCGGGGGTCCCGCGGATTCGCGATGCGCGGGGGGCGCGCTCCCGAGGCCCGCGACGACACGTTTCGATCAAGAGCCCGGAGAGGTCCTCACCATCAAAATTTGAGCGCGCAACGACTTTCCGTTTTCGAGTTATGAATGGATTTGTATTCGGGGGCGTGGCTTAAATGCCGTTATACTTTCGTTTCATTTCATTCATTTACTTTCGTCCATTTCCATATCTCAGTGTAACACAATTGTCAATAGTAATACTCAATAGATGAGTTTTGACAAAATGTGATTGTAAATGTTAAAATAATGATTTTAAAAAGTCTAAATATGAATTTTATAACAATATTAGGGAGTAGTATGATGAAATGACAGCAGGGGGCAGTAAAATACCACTTATTGGCTTAATATGTCATTATATTCATATAAAATCACCTTTTGAAGAAGTTAAACTTTTTTTCTGATAATTATTGATCTAGAGAGTTCAGAGAATTGTGCTGCACTGGTTTTGAACATTATGATATGAACATTATATGATAAAAGATAGAAGACATCATTTACAGCAAATACAGGCAATTTACCATAGGAAATATATGGTTTTAAAGCGTTTTAACAGTTATAGCGCCAACTATCGTCCGATCTCCATAGAATTTTTCATGCTTGTTAATGATGTTATGTCACATATGCTGACCAATTTTTGTGAAGTTCTGAGTTTTTATTTAGGATTTATAGGCTTTTTAATGTATTTTGACACGCCCGTTTTATAAATGACCCTATTACAGCCATCCAAATGCAAAAGTTCAACTTTTTTTTGATAATTATTGATCTAGAGAGTCCAGAGAATTGTCCTACACTGGTCTGGTTCCGATCGGGCAAAAAACCTAGGACTAGTTCGCAAAAGTAGGTTTTTAACATATTAATGAATAATTAATGAACAGTTTGATTGACAGCAATGGTTCTTGAGGCAAAGTTGTTCAGGATGAGGAGATCTATCAAATGATATGCATATTGTGTGGATATTTGTAACACCACGTGATTACAGAGCCGTAAAACTCGTTAGCGCCAACTAGTGGCCGATTTCTTTCAAAATTCTTACAGACCTTTAGGGCCATGAGCCGAACATGCCCATTGAGTTTCGTTCCGATCGGCCTCCGTTAACCTTGTCTAATAGGTGCTCAAACTTCGTTGGCCGATGGCGGCCATGTTTTTTGAGATACGCCAATGTCCTCATACACATACATGGCACCTTGGACCAAGACACTGCATACCAATTTTCAAGTCAATCGGACTAACGGTCAGGTGGTTATAGCCTGTTTTAAGTTTTTTTCATTTTATAGCGCCACCATGAGGCCAATCGTCGCGATTTTTTTACTGTGACCCCAGAGTAAGCTCATACACATGTGTACCAAGTTTGGTGAAGATACCTCATTTACATCGGGAGTTATAGCCATTTTAGTAAAATAGGCCCCTCCCACAACGTACGTTTTGGCGCCCCTTAGCGACCGTGAATCGAAATTTCCACTTTTTTTCGATAATTATTGATATTCAGTCTCCAGAGAACATTTCTGCACTAGTTTGGTTCCAATCGGGCAAAAAACCAGGGACTAGTTCGCAAAAGTAGATTTTTGACAAAATTCAAAATGGCGGAAAATCTATCATGGCGGAAATGAAATCGGAGATATACGTTTTGTTCGTCAGGCGTCCAGCTTTCCAATGATATAAGACACTTGAGTCTACGCCATACGGTCTAGGAGTTATGAGCAGTTTCGCGCTTTTGGTTGTTATAGCGCCACCTATGGGCCAATCGGGGTCATAATCTCTGAACCTTTCCTCGATTTTTGTACTACCATCTGTCAAAGTTTCAAAGTTCCAGCTCTTACGGTTTGGGCTGCACGATGCGTTTTACGGCAGAATAATAATAATAATAATAATTAAAGCTGCAAGCAGCATTTATCGGGGTTCAAGCAGTTAAGGCCTTTAAGGCATTTAAGCACAAAAGCATCAAAAGTTATTAAGATTTATTTAGCAAGCATGTAACCACTGACATAATAGATGGAAAAGACCATTTACAGCCAATACAGGCAATTTGCCATGGGATATATATGGTTTTAAAGCTTTTTAACAGTTATAGCGCCACCTATGCTCCGATCTCCATAGAATTGTTTGCTGTGACCTCAAATTGAACCCATACACATGTGTACTGAGTTTGGTGAAGATATCTCATTTACTTCTTGAGTTATAGCCATTTGAGTAAAATAGGCTCCTCCCACAACGATTTGCCACATTCTAGAATTATTTAATATGATTCTAGCATGATTTACTATCATATACCATGTTCCAGAATGATTTATTAGGATTCTAGCATGATTTACCTTGATACACCTTATTTCAGTATTATTTACTATGATTTACAATGTTTCTAGCATGATTAACCACATTACTAGCAAATATGTGAAGTGTCAGTGCAAATGAGGTGATGAACACTGACAAAATATTATTGTGTTATAATAGTTAGTTATATACGTGATTTTTAGTGTGTGTCCAAGTATGAATGCAAAAGCACATGTAAAATATTTCATTATTAAGTAGAATGGCCAGCAGAGGGCAGTAGAAGACCACTTATTGGCTCACTTTCACTTTAAACCAGTTTTCTGCACTAAAGCAAACCAGTTTTTCCATGTTAACTCAATGCATGCTTACACACACACACACACACACACACACACACACACACACACACACACACACACAAACACACACACACACACACACACACACACACACACACACACACACATACACACACAGCATAGTTAACCATGATTTACCATGATATACCACGTTCTAGTATTATTTACCAGGAGATAAACGACAATCTAGGATTATTTACTTTGATTTACCATGTTTCTAGCCTGATTTATCACATTACTAGCAATTATTTGAAGTGTCAGTGCAAATAAAGTGGTTAACACTGACAAAATATGATTGTGTTATAATAGTTATTGCTATATAAGTGATTTTTTTAGTGTGTATTCAAGTATGAATGCAAGCACATGTTGAAATATTTCATTAATAAGTAGAATGGCCAGCAGAGGGCAGTAGAAGACCACTTATTGGCTCACTTTCACTTTAAACCAGTTTTCTGCACTAAAGCAAACCAGTTTATCCATGTTAACTCAATGCATGCTTACACACACACACACACACACACACACACACACACACAGCATAGTTAACCATGATTTACCATGATTTACCACATTACTAGCAATTATTTGAAGTGTCAGTGCAAATAAAGTGATTAACACTGACAAAATATGATTATGTTATAATAGTTATTGCTATATAAGTGATTTTTAGTGTGTATTCAAGTATAAATGCAAGCACATGTGGAAAAATTTAATTAAGTAGAATGGCCAGCAGAGGGCAGTAGAAGACCACTTATTGGCTCACTTTCACTTTAAACCTCATGATTTTGACCAGTTTTCTGCACTAAAGCAAACCAGTGTTTCCATGTTAACTCAATAATGCATACTTGCTACATATGCTACACACAATAATGCTACACACACACACACACACAAATGTTTCAGTGATATTGGTGTCACATTCACCTTCATCACATTCACCTTCTGTCTTCATCACATTCACCATCTGTCGTCATCACCTGCACCTGCTCCTCATCACCCTCCTCATCATCACCTGCTCCTCATCATCATAACCGTCACATGTTGTCCTTGTCTTGATCTGTGTATTTAAGTTCCCCTCTCATCCATTATCATTGTCAGTTATTGTTTGTGCACTAGCACTCTGTTATGTTTGTTTTCATGTTGGAAAATAAAACCTTTGTTATATTTGTACCACACACACACACACACACACACACACACACACACACACACACACACACACACACACACACACACACACACACACACACACACACATCATTTATCATGATTTACCATGGCTGATACCAATACCAATATGAGAAAATGACTATTTTAAACAGCAGGGGGCAGTAAAATACCACTTATTGGCTTAACATGCCATTAATTCATATCATTTTCACCTTTTTAACTGTTATAGAGGCAAATTTTGTCCGATCTGTCTGAAAATTTTCATGCTTGTTCAGGGTGATATTTCACACGTTCTGACTTGTTTTTAAGAAGGTCTGAGCATTGATTAAAGAGATATAGGCTTTCGGGGACACTTGGTAAAGGCCAGATTTTGAAGTGAACCTATTATAGCTATCCAAATGAAGTAGTTCAACTTTTTCTGACAATTATTGATCTAGTGAGTCCAGAGAATTGTATTGCACTAGTTTTGAACATTATGATATGAAAATTATATGATCAGAGATGGAAAAGACCATTTACAGCCAATACAGGCAGTTTACCATAGGAAATATATGATTTTAAAGCTTTTTAACAGTTATAGCGCCACCTATCGTCCGATCTCCATAGAATTTTTCATGCTTGTTAATGATGTTATGTCACATATGCTTACCAATTTTTGTGAAGTTCTGAGTTTTCCTTTGGGATTTATAGGCTTTTGAGCGTATTTTGCCACGCCCCTTTTCTAAATGACCCTGTTACAGCCACGCAAATGCCAAAGTTCAACTTTTTTTTGATAATTATTGATCTAGAGAGTCCAGAGAATTGTCCTAGACTGGTTTGGTTCCGATCGGGCGAAAAACCAGGGACTAGTTCGCAAAAGTAGGTTATGGACAAAAGTCAACATAGCAGAAAATTTTCCCTGCCTACATCCAAATCGGAGATAGCCATTTTGTCCGCCTTGAGCCAAGGATTCCAACGATAT
Organism: Scardinius erythrophthalmus; assembly: GCF_964197995.2. Lineage (NCBI taxonomy): Eukaryota > Metazoa > Chordata > Actinopteri > Cypriniformes > Leuciscidae > Scardinius > Scardinius erythrophthalmus. Next base: position 21,510,850 of record NC_138238.1, on the reverse strand, counting down.
AAGACACTTGATCCTGGGACAAACGGTCTAAGAGATATGAGCGATTTTGAACTTTTGGTTGCTGTAGCGCCACCTATGGGCCAATCGGGGTCATACTCTGATAGGTTGTCCCCAAATTGAGGCCTACCATCTGGCCAGGTTTCAAGTCTCTAGGCCTTACGGTTTGTCCTGCGCGATGCGTTTTACGAATCCTTACAATTACAATAGGGTTTCAGCATTTCATGCTTGAACCCCTAATAAGAATGAAGGCTTTTTGCCAGTTATAGCGCCACCTATGGTCCGATCTCCATGAAACTCTGCATGCTTCCTCACCATGTTCTGACACATATGCTCATCAATTTTGGTGAAGTTCTGAGTTTTCCTTTGGGATTTATAGGCTTTTGAGCGTATTTTGCCACGCCCCTTTTCTAAATGACCCTGTTACAGCCACGCAAATGCCAAAGTTCAACTTTTTTTTGATAATTATTGATCTAGAGAGTCCAGAGAATTGTCCTAGACTGGTTTGGTTCCGATCGGGCGAAAAACCAGGGACTAGTTCGCAAAAGTAGGTTATGGACAAAAGTCAACATAGCAGAAAATTTTCCCTGCCTACATCCAAATCGGAGATAGCCATTTTGTCCGCCTTGAGCCAAGGATTCCAACGATATAAGACACTTGATCCTGGGACAAACGGTCTAAGAGATATGAGCGATTTTGAACTTTTGGTTGCTGTAGCGCCACCTATGGGCCAATCGGGGTCATACTCTGATAGGTTGTCCCCAAATTGAGGCCTACCATCTGGCCAGGTTTCAAGTCTCTAGGCCTTACGGTTTGTCCTGCGCGATGCGTTTTACGAATCCTTACAATTACAATAGGGTTTCAGCATTTCATGCTTGAACCCCTAATAAGAATGAAGGCTTTTTGCCAGTTATAGCGCCACCTATGGTCCGATCTCCATGAAACTCTGCATGCTTCCTCACCATGTTCTGACACATATGCTCATCAATTTTGGTGAAGTTCTGAGTTTTCCTTTGGGATTTATAGGCTTTTGAGCGTATTTTGCCACGCCCCTTTTCTAAATGACCCTGTTACAGCCACGCAAATGCCAAAGTTCAACTTTTTTTTGATAATTATTGATCTAGAGAGTCCAGAGAATTGTCCTAGACTGGTTTGGTTCCGATCGGGCGAAAAACCAGGGACTAGTTCGCAAAAGTAGGTTATGGACAAAAGTCAACATAGCAGAAAATTTTCCCTGCCTACATCCAAATCGGAGATAGCCATTTTGTCCGCCTTGAGCCAAGGATTCCAACGATATAAGACACTTGATCCTGGGACAAACGGTCTAAGAGATATGAGCGATTTTGAACTTTTGGTTGCTGTAGCGCCACCTATGGGCCAATCGGGGTCATACTCTGATAGGTTGTCCCCAAATTGAGGCCTACCATCTGGCCAGGTTTCAAGTCTCTAGGCCTTACGGTTTGTCCTGCGCGATGCGTTTTACGAATCCTTACAATTACAATAGGGTTTCAGCATTTCATGCTTGAACCCCTAATAAGAATGAAGGCTTTTTGCCAGTTATAGCGCCACCTATGGTCCGATCTCCATGAAACTCTGCATGCTTCCTCACCATGTTCTGACACATATGCTCATCAATTTTGGTGAAGTTCTGAGTTTTCCTTTGGGATTTATAGGCTTTTGAGCGTATTTTGCCACGCCCCTTTTCTAAATGACCCTGTTACAGCCACGCAAATGCCAAAGTTCAACTTTTTTTTGATAATTATTGATCTAGAGAGTCCAGAGAATTGTCCTAGACTGGTTTGGTTCCGATCGGGCGAAAAACCAGGGACTAGTTCGCAAAAGTAGGTTATGGACAAAAGTCAACATAGCAGAAAATTTTCCCTGCCTACATCCAAATCGGAGATAGCCATTTTGTCCGCCTTGAGCCAAGGATTCCAACGATATAAGACACTTGATCCTGGGACAAACGGTCTAAGAGATATGAGCGATTTTGAACTTTTGGTTGCTGTAGCGCCACCTATGGGCCAATCGGGGTCATACTCTGATAGGTTGTCCCCAAATTGAGGCCTACCATCTGGCCAGGTTTCAAGTCTCTAGGCCTTACGGTTTGTCCTGCGCGATGCGTTTTACGAATCCTTACAATTACAATAGGGTTTCAGCATTTCATGCTTGAACCCCTAATTAAAGCTGCAAGCAGCATTTATCGGGGTTCAAGCAGTTAAGGCCTTTAAGGCCTTTAAGCACACAAGCATCAAAAGACATTAAGTTTTATTTAGCAAGCATTTAACAACTGCCATCATAGATGAAAAAGTAAATTTACAGCCAATACAGGCAGTTTAACATAGGAAATATATGGTTTTAAAGCGTTTTTACAGTTATAGCACCTTTTTCCTAGTCTTCTTATAGTCTTGCTTGATCTCCACCACTTTTATTAGTAGTACTCAAAGTTTGCCCATATATATGTGTCAGATTTGTTGTAAATATTTAATTTTGATAAGGAGTTTAGACAATTATATTCAGTGGCGTAACGAACCACCACCGGGCCCTTTAGTAGGATTATCAAGGCGGGCCCCTTGATGACGCAATTGATGACATTGATGACGCAATGTTTGCGAGCAGGCTACCATGAATAGGGCAGGATATGATCATACACAGCATATAAGAGATGAGATGACTAACAAAATCAGGAGTAGCCTACGCTCACCAAAAACAAAACAAAAAAAACAACAAAAAAACAATAGGGACAGCGCACTATAAAACATTGTTAGGCCTAAGTCCAAATACATGAAAAAGATGCTCTTTTACATTATAGCGGGATTTTCCGGGCTTTCCTATGTGCAACTGCAAAGTTGTCGATTAGATCAGGATTGTGCGCACAGGCATTCTCAATTGACCCTTCGCAGGGAGTTTGATTGACAGGCGATCTGACTAATCATAATCCGCCATTTTGTCCAACAAAGCAGTCAGGACAGTTAGTAGATTAACATAGGAGGATTTAAATTTGAAAAACAAAGTGTACTGACGTCTTAGCACTTTAAAACAACATTCCTTTTATGTTCATTCATGTTTATTTTAATGCTTTAAATTAACTAGAAGGAAGAGATGATCGGTTCACAAGGAGCTTTAACTGAGCCTCGAGTCTACAGCGATCTGTCAGACACATTAAAGAGTCACAAAACGGTATTTATTGTTTAAATGTCTCTAAAAAATTACTACATTTGAAAGGTGAGACTTTGTTTCATATCAAAAGTACTTGTCTGTCACCGCGCAGTCTTTTTTCTGATCCGCAATGTATTTTTCACTGCGTGAGAACTTGGTGTGGTGTGAGAGTGGCGTCGCTTGTCAGACATAGCAACAGTAACTAAAGTGGGCGGGTCTTTGCGACCGGTCATTGACAGTATGGACGGGGATTCACCAGTCCCAATTCAAAACAAATTTCATCACAATCCATCATTGTTCGTTTCAAACATGTGAGAGCATCAAAATGATCCATGGGTGAAATTGATTGGATTTAATTTATTTATGTCAGTTCCTATCATAATTTTAACATTTTGGCGTTATTGTTTAGCTATTTACCTATGTTTTCAAATTTCCTTTGTTTTTTTGTTGTTGTCTAGATCAGACTAACGGCTTTGAAGATAAACACAATTTTTTAAAGCTCTAAATGACACTTACAAAAACCATAAGGCGAAACCTGGCATGTTTGGTATTGTTGGACTCGGCAAGGATTCTTAGGAGGTCATTCCTGTGAAAAAAACACGGGCTTCCTTGAAACTTTTAAGGCTCCTTCAAGGCTTTGTGCCAATGACGTATACTGAGTTTTTTTTAGATACACCAATGTTCTCATAGACTATCATGGCACCCTGGATAAAGACACTGCGTGCCAATTTTCAGTAGACTAACGGTTGGGTGCGCTTATAGCTATTTTCATGATTTTTTTCACTGTTATAGTGCCACCAAGTGGCCAATTGTCATGATTTTTTTCATGTCAACTCAAATTGAGCTTATGAACATGTGTCCCAAGTTTAGTGAAAATATCTCATTCCGTTCACAAGTTATAACCATTTTATAGCACCACCAAGTGGCCAATTGTCATGATTTTTTTTCACGTGACCTCAGAATGAGCTCATGAACATGTGTCCCAAGTTTTGCGAAAATATCTCTTTCTGTTCACAATTTATAACCATTTTAGTAAAAGTGGCCCTTGTGCCATCAAAGATTTTGGTCCCCCTTATCGACCGTTAATTGAAATTTTGAATTTTTTGGATGATTATTGATTGTCAGACTCCAGAGAATATTCTTGCAGTGGTTTGGTTCCAATTGGGCAAAAAACCAAGGAGAACTTCGCAAAAATAGGTATTTCAAAAAAATGCAATTTACTCGAAATTGGCGCCAAAGGGCGAGCAAATCGGAGATAGCCATTTTGTCCGCCTTGAGCCAAGAATTCCAACGATATAAGACACTTGATCCTGGGACAAACGGTCTAAGAGTTATGGGCGATTTTGTACTTTTGGTCGCTGTAGCGCCACCTATGGGCCATTCGGGGTCATACTCTGATAGGTTGTCCCCAAATTGAGGCCTACCATCTGGCCAGGTTTCACGTCTCTAGGCCTTACGGTTTGGCCTGCACGATGCGTTTTACGAATCCTTACAATTACAATAGGGTTTCAGCATTTCATGCTTGAACCCCTAATAAGAATGAAGGCTTTTTGCCAGTTATAGCGCCACCTATGGTCCGATCTCCATGAAACTCTGCATGCTTCCTCACCATGTTCTGACACATATGCTCATCAATTTTGGTGAAGTCCTGAGTTTTCATTTGGGATTTATAGGATTTTTAGTGTATTTTGCCACGCCCCTTTTCTAAATGACCCTGTTACAGCCACCCAAATGCAAAAGTTCAACTTTTTTTCGATAATTATTGATCTAGAGAGTCCAGAGAAATGTCCTAGACTGGTTTGGTTCCGATCTGGCGAAAAACCTAGGACTAGTTCGCAAAAGTAGGTTTCGAACAAAATTCGATATAGCAGAAATTTTTCCCTGCCTAAATCAAAATCGGAGATAGCTATTTTGTCCGCCTTGAGCCAAGGATTCCAACGATATAAGACACTTGATCCTGGGACAAACGGTCTAAGAGTTATGGGCGATTTTGTACTTTTGGTCGCTGTAGCGCCACCTATGGGCCATTCGGGGTCATACTCTGATAGGTTGTCCCCAAATTGAGGCCTACCATCTGGCCAGGTTTCACGTCTCTAGGCCTTACGGTTTGGCCTGCACGATGCGTTTTACGAATCCTTACAATTACAATAGGGTTTCAGCATTTCATGCTTGAACCCCTAATAAGAATGAAGGCTTTTTGCCAGTTATAGCGCCACCTATGGTCCGATCTCCATGAAACTCTGCATGCTTCCTCACCATGTTCTGACACATATGCTCATCAATTTTGGTGAAGTCCTGAGTTTTCATTTGGGATTTATAGGATTTTTAGTGTATTTTGCCACGCCCCTTTTCTAAATGACCCTGTTACAGCCACCCAAATGCAAAAGTTCAACTTTTTTTCGATAATTATTGATCTAGAGAGTCCAGAGAAATGTCCTAGACTGGTTTGGTTCCGATCTGGCGAAAAACCTAGGACTAGTTCGCAAAAGTAGGTTTCGGACAAAATTCGATATAGCAGAAATTTTTCCCTGCCTAAATCAAAATCGGAGATAGCCATTTTGTCCGCCTTGAGCCAAGGATTCCAACGATATAAGACACTTGATCCTGGGACAAACGGTCTAAGAGTTATGGGCGATTTTGTACTTTTGGTCGCTGTAGCGCCACCTATGGGCCATTCGGGGTCATACTCTGATAGGTTGTCCCCAAATTGAGGCCTACCATCTGGCCAGGTTTCACGTCTCTAGGCCTTACGGTTTGGCCTGCACGATGCGTTTTACGAATCCTTACAATTACAATAGGGTTTCAGCATTTCATGCTTGAACCCCTAATAAGAATGAAGGCTTTTTGCCAGTTATAGCGCCACCTATGGTCCGATCTCCATGAAACTCTGCATGCTTCCTCACCATGTTCTGACACATATGCTCATCAATTTTGGTGAAGTCCTGAGTTTTCATTTGGGATTTATAGGATTTTTAGTGTATTTTGCCACGCCCCTTTTCTAAATGACCCTGTTACAGCCACCCAAATGCAAAAGTTAAACTTTTTTTCGATAATTATTGATCTAGAGAGTCCAGAGAAATGTCCTAGACTGGTTTGGTTCCGATCTGGCGAAAAACCTAGGACTAGTTCGCAAAAGTAGGTTTCGGACAAAATTCGATATAGCAGAAATTTTTCCCTGCCTAAATCAAAATCGGAGATAGCCATTTTGTCCGCCTTGAGCCAAGGATTCCAACGATATAAGACACTTGATCCTGGGACAAACGGTCTAAGAGTTATGGGCGATTTTGTACTTTTGGTCGCTGTAGCGCCACCTATGGGCCATTCGGGGTCATACTCTGATAGGTTGTCCCCAAATTGAGGCCTACCATCTGGCCAGGTTTCACGTCTCTAGGCCTTACGGTTTGGCCTGCACGATGCGTTTTACGAATCCTTACAATTACAATAGGGTTTCAGCATTTCATGCTTGAACCCCTAATAAGAATGAAGGCTTTTTGCCAGTTATAGCGCCACCTATGGTCCGATCTCCATGAAACTCTGCATGCTTCCTCACCATGTTCTGACACATATGCTCATCAATTTTGGTGAAGTCCTGAGTTTTCATTTGGGATTTATAGGATTTTTAGTGTATTTTGCCACGCCCCTTTTCTAAATGACCCTGTTACAGCCACCCAAATGCAAAAGTTCAACTTTTTTTCGATAATTATTGATCTAGAGAGTCCAGAGAAATGTCCTAGACTGGTTTGGTTCCGATCTGGCGAAAAACCTAGGACTAGTTCGCAAAAGTAGGTTTCGAACAAAATTCGATATAGCAGAAATTTTTCCCTGCCTAAATCAAAATCGGAGATAGCTATTTTGTCCGCCTTGAGCCAAGGATTCCAACGATATAAGACACTTGATCCTGGGACAAACGGTCTAAGAGTTATGGGCGATTTTGTACTTTTGGTCGCTGTAGCGCCACCTATGGGCCATTCGGGGTCATACTCTGATAGGTTGTCCCCAAATTGAGGCCTACCATCTGGCCAGGTTTCACGTCTCTAGGCCTTACGGTTTGGCCTGCACGATGCGTTTTACGAATCCTTACAATTACAATAGGGTTTCAGCATTTCATGCTTGAACCCCTAATAAGAATGAAGGCTTTTTGCCAGTTATAGCGCCACCTATGGTCCGATCTCCATGAAACTCTGCATGCTTCCTCACCATGTTCTGACACATATGCTCATCAATTTTGGTGAAGTCCTGAGTTTTCATTTGGGATTTATAGGATTTTTAGTGTATTTTGCCACGCCCCTTTTCTAAATGACCCTGTTACAGCCACCCAAATGCAAAAGTTCAACTTTTTTTCGATAATTATTGATCTAGAGAGTCCAGAGAAATGTCCTAGACTGGTTTGGTTCCGATCTGGCGAAAAACCTAGGACTAGTTCGCAAAAGTAGGTTTCGGACAAAATTCGATATAGCAGAAATTTTTCCCTGCCTAAATCAAAATCGGAGATAGCCATTTTGTCCGCCTTGAGCCAAGGATTCCAACGATATAAGACACTTGATCCTGGGACAAACGGTCTAAGAGTTATGGGCGATTTTGTACTTTTGGTCGCTGTAGCGCCACCTATGGGCCATTCGGGGTCATACTCTGATAGGTTGTCCCCAAATTGAGGCCTACCATCTGGCCAGGTTTCACGTCTCTAGGCCTTACGGTTTGGCCTGCACGATGCGTTTTACGAATCCTTACAATTACAATAGGGTTTCAGCATTTCATGCTTGAACCCCTAATAAGAATGAAGGCTTTTTGCCAGTTATAGCGCCACCTATGGTCCGATCTCCATGAAACTCTGCATGCTTCCTCACCATGTTCTGACACATATGCTCATCAATTTTGGTGAAGTCCTGAGTTTTCATTTGGGATTTATAGGATTTTTAGTGTATTTTGCCACGCCCCTTTTCTAAATGACCCTGTTACAGCCACCCAAATGCAAAAGTTAAACTTTTTTTCGATAATTATTGATCTAGAGAGTCCAGAGAAATGTCCTAGACTGGTTTGGTTCCGATCTGGCGAAAAACCTAGGACTAGTTTGCAAAAGTAGGTTTCGGACAAAATTCGATATAGCAGAAATTTTTCCCTGCCTAAATCAAAATCGGAGATAGCCATTTTGTCCGCCTTGAGCCAAGGATTCCAACGATATAAGACACTTGATCCTGGGACAAACGGTCTAAGAGTTATGGGCGATTTTGTACTTTTGGTCGCTGTAGCGCCACCTATGGGCCATTCGGGGTCATACTCTGATAGGTTGTCCCCAAATTGAGGCCTACCATCTGGCCAGGTTTCACGTCTCTAGGCCTTACGGTTTGGCCTGCACGATGCGTTTTACGAATCCTTACAATTACAATAGGGTTTCAGCATTTCATGCTTGAACCCCTAATAAGAATGAAGGCTTTTTGCCAGTTATAGCGCCACCTATGGTCCGATCTCCATGAAACTCTGCATGCTTCCTCACCATGTTCTGACACATATGCTCATCAATTTTGGTGAAGTCCCGAGTTTTCATTTGGGATTTATAGGATTTTTAGTGTATTTTGCCACGCCCCTTTTCTAAATGACCCTGTTACAGCCACCCAAATGCAAAAGTTCAACTTTTTTTCGACAATTATTGATCTAGAGAGTCCAGAGAAATGTCCTAGACTGGTTTGGTTCCGATCTGGCGAAAAACCTAGGACTAGTTCGCAAAAGTAGGTTTCGGACAAAATTCGATATAGCAGAAATTTTTCCCTGCCTAAATCAAAATCGGAGATAGCCATTTTGTCCGCCTTGAGCCAAGGATTCCAACGATATAAGACACTTGATCCTGGGACAAACGGTCTAAGAGTTATGGGCGATTTTGTACTTTTGGTCGCTGTAGCGCCACCTATGGGCCATTCGGGGTCATACTCTGATAGGTTGTCCCCAAATTGAGGCCTACCATCTGGCCAGGTTTCACGTCTCTAGGCCTTACGGTTTGGCCTGCACGATGCGTTTTACGAATCCTTACAATTACAATAGGGTTTCAGCATTTCATGCTTGAACCCCTAATAAGAATGAAGGCTTTTTGCCAGTTATAGCGCCACCTATGGTCCGATCTCCATGAAACTCTGCATGCTTCCTCACCATGTTCTGACACATATGCTCATCAATTTTGGTGAAGTCCTGAGTTTTCATTTGGGATTTATAGGATTTTTAGTGTATTTTGCCACGCCCCTTTTCTAAATGACCCTGTTACAGCCACCCAAATGCAAAAGTTCAACTTTTTTTCGATAATTATTGATCTAGAGAGTCCAGAGAAATGTCCTAGACTGGTTTGGTTCCGATCTGGCGAAAAACCTAGGACTAGTTCGCAAAAGTAGGTTTCGGACAAAATTCGATATAGCAGAAATTTTTCCCTGCCTAAATCAAAATCGGAGATAGCTATTTTGTCCGCCTTGAGCCAAGGATTCCAACGATATAAGACACTTGATCCTGGGACAAACGGTCTAAGAGTTATGGGCGATTTTGTACTTTTGGTCGCTGTAGCGCCACCTATGGGCCATTCGGGGTCATACTCTGATAGGTTGTCCCCAAATTGAGGCCTACCATCTGGCCAGGTTTCACGTCTCTAGGCCTTACGGTTTGGCCTGCACGATGCGTTTTACGAATCCTTACAATTACAATAGGGTTTCAGCATTTCATGCTTGAACCCCTAATAAGAATGAAGGCTTTTTGCCAGTTATAGCGCCACCTATGGTCCGATCTCCATGAAACTCTGCATGCTTCCTCACCATGTTCTGACACATATGCTCATCAATTTTGGTGAAGTCCTGAGTTTTCATTTGGGATTTATAGGATTTTTAGTGTATTTTGCCACGCCCCTTTTCTAAATGACCCTGTTACAGCCACCCAAATGCAAAAGTTCAACTTTTTTTCGATAATTATTGATCTAGAGAGTCCAGAGAAATGTCCTAGACTGGTTTGGTTCCGATCTGGCGAAAAACCTAGGACTAGTTCGCAAAAGTAGGTTTCGGACAAAATTCGATATAGCAGAAATTTTTCCCTGCCTAAATCAAAATCGGAGATAGCCATTTTTGTCCGCCTTGAGCCAAGGATTCCAACGATATAAGACACTTGATCCTGGGACAAACGGTCTAAGAGTTATGGGCGATTTTGTACTTTTGGTCGCTGTAGCGCCACCTATGGGCCATTCGGGGTCATACTCTGATAGGTTGTCCCCAAATTGAGGCCTACCATCTGGCCAGGTTTCACGTCTCTAGGCCTTACGGTTTGGCCTGCACGATGCGTTTTACGAATCCTTACAATTACAATAGGGTTTCAGCATTTCATGCTTGAACCCCTAATAAGAATGAAGGCTTTTTGCCAGTTATAGCGCCACCTATGGTCCGATCTCCATGAAACTCTGCATGCTTCCTCACCATGTTCTGACACATATGCTCATCAATTTTGGTGAAGTCCTGAGTTTTCATTTGGGATTTATAGGATTTTTAGTGTATTTTGCCACGCCCCTTTTCTAAATGACCCTGTTACAGCCACCCAAATGCAAAAGTTCAACTTTTTTTCGATAATTATTGATCTAGAGAGTCCAGAGAAATGTCCTAGACTGGTTTGGTTCCGATCTGGCGAAAAACCTAGGACTAGTTCGCAAAAGTAGGTTTCGGACAAAATTCGATATAGCAGAAATTTTTCCCTGCCTAAATCAAAATCGGAGATAGCCATTTTGTCCGCCTTGAGCCAAGGATTCCAACGATATAAGACACTTGATCCTGGGACAAACGGTCTAAGAGTTATGGGCGATTTTGTACTTTTGGTCGCTGTAGCGCCACCTATGGGCCATTCGGGGTCATACTCTGATAGGTTGTCCCCAAATTGAGGCCTACCATCTGGCCAGGTTTCACGTCTCTAGGCCTTACGGTTTGGCCTGCACGATGCGTTTTACGAATCCTTACAATTACAATAGGGTTTCAGCATTTCATGCTTGAACCCCTAATAAGAATGAAGGCTTTTTGCCAGTTATAGCGCCACCTATGGTCCGATCTCCATGAAACTCTGCATGCTTCCTCACCATGTTCTGACACATATGCTCATCAATTTTGGTGAAGTCCTGAGTTTTCATTTGGGATTTATAGGATTTTTAGTGTATTTTGCCACGCCCCTTTTCTAAATGACCCTGTTACAGCCACGCAAATGCCAAAGTTCAACTTTTTTTCGATAATTATTGATCTAGAGAGTCCAGAGAAATGTCCTAGACTGGTTTGGTTCCGATCTGGCGAAAAACCTAGGACTAGTTCGCAAAAGTAGGTTTCGGACAAAATTCGATATAGCAGAAATTTTTCCCTGCCTAAATCAAAATCGGAGATAGCCATTTTGTCCGCCTTGAGCCAAGGATTCCAACGATATAAGACACTTGATCCTGGGACAAACGGTCTAAGAGTTATGGGCGATTTTGTACTTTTGGTCGCTGTAGCGCCACCTATGGGCCATTCGGGGTCATACTCTGATAGGTTGTCCCCAAATTGAGGCCTACCATCTGGCCAGGTTTCACGTCTCTAGGCCTTACGGTTTGGCCTGCACGATGCGTTTTACGAATCCTTACAATTACAATAGGGTTTCAGCATTTCATGCTTGAACCCCTAATAAGAATGAAGGCTTTTTGCCAGTTATAGCGCCACCTATGGTCCGATCTCCATGAAACTCTGCATGCTTCCTCACCATGTTCTGACACATATGCTCATCAATTTTGGTGAAGTCCTGAGTTTTCATTTGGGATTTATAGGATTTTTAGTGTATTTTGCCACGCCCCTTTTCTAAATGACCCTGTTACAGCCACCCAAATGCAAAAGTTCAACTTTTTTTCGATAATTATTGATCTAGAGAGTCCAGAGAAATGTCCTAGACTGGTTTGGTTCCGATCTGGCGAAAAACCTAGGACTAGTTCGCAAAAGTAGGTTTCGGACAAAATTCGATATAGCAGAAATTTTTCCCTGCCTAAATCAAAATCGGAGATAGCCATTTTGTCCGCCTTGAGCCAAGGATTCCAACGATATAAGACACTTGATCCTGGGACAAACGGTCTAAGAGTTATGGACGATTTTGTACTTTTGGTCGCTGTAGCGCCACCTATGGGCCATTCGGGGTCATACTCTGATAGGTTGTCCCCAAATTGAGGCCTACCATCTGGCCAGGTTTCACGTCTCTAGGCCTTACGGTTTGGCCTGCACGATGCGTTTTACGAATCCTTACAATTACAATAGGGTTTCAGCATTTCATGCTTGAACCCCTAATAAGAATGAAGGCTTTTTGCCAGTTATAGCGCCACCTATGGTCCGATCTCCATGAAACTCTGCATGCTTCCTCACCATGTTCTGACACATATGCTCATCAATTTTGGTGAAGTTCTGAGTTTTCCTTTGGGATTTATAGGCTTTTGAGCGTATTTTGCCACGCCCCTTTTCTAAATGACCCTGTTACAGCCACGCAAATGCCAAAGTTCAACTTTTTTTTGATAATTATTGATCTAGAGAGTCCAGAGAATTGTCCTAGACTGGTTTGGTTCCGATCTGGCGAAAAACCTAGGACTAGTTCGCAAAAGTAGGTTTCGGACAAAATTCGATATACCAGAAATTTTTCCCTGCCTAAATCAAAATCGGAGATAGCCATTTTGTCCGCCTTGAGCCAAGGATTCCAACGATATAAGACACTTGATCCTGGGACAAACGGTCTAAGAGTTATGGGCGATTTTGTACTTTTGGTCGCTGTAGCGCCACCTATGGGCCATTCGGGGTCATACTCTGATAGGTTGTCCCCAAATTGAGGCCTACCATCTGGCCAGGTTTCACGTCTCTAGGCCTTACGGTTTGGCCTGCACGATGCGTTTTACGAATCCTTACAATTACAATAGGGTTTCAGCATTTCATGCTTGAACCCCTAATAAGAATGAAGGCTTTTTGCCAGTTATAGCGCCACCTATGGTCCGATCTCCATGAAACTCTGCATGCTTCCTCACCATGTTCTGACACATATGCTCATCAATTTTGGTGAAGTCCTGAGTTTTCATTTGGGATTTATAGGATTTTTAGTGTATTTTGCCACGCCCCTTTTCTAAATGACCCTGTTACAGCCACCCAAATGCAAAAGTTCAACTTTTTTTCGATAATTATTGATCTAGAGAGTCCAGAGAAATGTCCTAGACTGGTTTGGTTCCGATCTGGCGAAAAACCTAGGACTAGTTCGCAAAAGTAGGTTTCGGACAAAATTCGATATAGCAGAAATTTTTCCCTGCCTAAATCAAAATCGGAGATAGCCATTTTGTCCGCCTTGAGCCAAGGATTCCAACGATATAAGACACTTGATCCTGGGACAAACGGTCTAAGAGTTATGGGCGATTTTGTACTTTTGGTCGCTGTAGCGCCACCTATGGGCCAATCGGGGTCATACTCTGATAGGTTGTCCCCAAATTGAGGCCTACCATCTGGCCAGGTTTCAAGTCTCTAGGCCTTACGGTTTGTCCTGCGCGATGCGTTTTACGAATCCTTACAATTACAATAGGGTTTCAGCATTTCATGCTTGAACCCCTAATAAGAATGAAGGCTTTTTGCCAGTTATAGCGCCACCTATGGTCCGATCTCCATGAAACTCTGCATGCTTCCTCACCATGTTCTGACACATATGCTCATCAATTTTGGTGAAGTTCTGAGTTTTCCTTTGGGATTTATAGGCTTTTGAGCGTATTTTGCCACGCCCCTTTTCTAAATGACCCTGTTACAGCCACGCAAATGCCAAAGTTCAACTTTTTTTTGATAATTATTGATCTAGAGAGTCCAGAGAATTGTCCTAGACTGGTTTGGTTCCGATCGGGCGAAAAACCAGGGACTAGTTCGCAAAAGTAGGTTATGGACAAAAGTCAACATAGCAGAAATTTTCCCTGCCTACATCCAAATCGGAGATAGCCATTTTGTCCGCCTTGAGCCAAGGATTCCAACGATATAAGACACTTGATCCTGGGACAAACGGTCTAAGAGATATGAGCGATTTGGACTTTTGGTTGCTGTAGCGCCACCTATGGGCCAATCGGGGTCATACTCTGATAGGTTGTCCCCAAATTGAGGCCTACCATCTGGCCAGGTTTCAAGTCTCTAGGCCTTACGGTTTGTCCTGCGCGATGCGTTTTACGAATCCTTACAATTACAATAGGGTTTCAGCATTTCATGCTTGAACCCCTAATAAGAATGAAGGCTTTTTGCCTGTTATAGCGCCACCTATGGTCCGATCTCCATGAAACTCTGCATGCTTCCTCACCATGTTCTGACACATATGCTCATCAATTTTGGTGAAGTTCTGAGTTTTCCTTTGGGATTTATAGGCTTTTGAGCGTATTTTGCCACGCCCCTTTTCTAAATGACCCTGTTACAGCCACGCAAATGCCAAAGTTCAACTTTTTTTTGATAATTATTGATCTAGAGAGTCCAGAGAATTGTCCTAGACTGGTTTGGTTCCGATCGGGCGAAAAACCAGGGACTAGTTCGCAAAAGTAGGTTATGGACAAAAGTCAACATAGCAGAAAATTTTCCCTGCCTACATCCAAATCGGAGATAGCCATTTTGTCCGCCTTGAGCCAAGGATTCCAACGATATAAGACACTTGATCCTGGGACAAACGGTCTAAGAGATATGAGCGATTTTGAACTTTTGGTTGCTGTAGCGCCACCTATGGGCCATTCGGGGTCATACTCTTATAGGTTGTCCCCAAATTGAGGCCTACCATCTGGCCAGGTTTCACGTCTCTAGGCCTTACGGTTTGGCCTGCACGATGCGTTTTACGAATCCTTACAATTACAATAGGGTTTCAGCATTACATGCTTGAACCCCTAATAATAAAAATCAGCACAATTACAATAGGGTTTCAGCACTTCGTGCTTGAACCCCTAATTAAAGCTGCAAGCAGCATTTATCGGGGTTCAAGCAGTTAAGGCCTTTAAGGCATTTAAGCACAAAAGCATCAAAAGTTATTAAGATTTATTTAGCAAGCATGTAACCACTGACATAATAGATGGAAAAGACCATTTACAGCCAATACAGGCAATTTGCCATGGGATATATATGGTTTTAAAGCTTTTTAACAGTTATAGCGCCACCTATGCTCCGATCTCCATAGAATTGTTTACTGTGACCTCAAATTGAACCCATACACATGTGTACTGAGTTTGGTGAAGATATCTCATTTACTTCTTGAGTTATAGCCATTTGAGTAAAATAGGCTCCTCCCACAACGATTTGCCACATTCTAGAATTATTTAATATGATTCTAGCATGATTTACTATCATATACCATGTTCCAGAATGATTTATTAGGATTCTAGCATGATTTACCTTGATACACCTCATTTCAGTATTATTTACTATGATTTACAATGTTTCTAGCATGATTAACCACATTACTAGCAAATATGTGAAGTGTCAGTGCAAATGAGGTGATGAACACTGACAAAATATTATTGTGTTATAATAGTTAGTTATATACGTGATTTTTAGTGTGTGTCCAAGTATGAATGCAAAAGCACATGTAAAATATTTCATTATTAAGTAGAATGGCCAGCAGAGGGCAGTAGAAGACCACTTATTGGCTCACTTTCACTTTAAACCAGTTTTCTGCACTAAAGCAAACCAGTTTTTCCATGTTAACTCAATGCATGCTTACACACACACACACACACACACACACACACACACACACACACACACACACACACACACACACACACACACACACAAACACACACACACACACACACACACACACACACACACACACACACACAAACACACACACACACACACACACATACACACACAGCATAGTTAACCGTGATTTACCATGATATACCACGTTCTAGTATTATTTACCAGGAGATAAACGACAATCTAGTATTATTTACTTTGATTTACCATGT
Organism: Scardinius erythrophthalmus; assembly: GCF_964197995.2. Classification (NCBI taxonomy): domain Eukaryota; kingdom Metazoa; phylum Chordata; class Actinopteri; order Cypriniformes; family Leuciscidae; genus Scardinius; species Scardinius erythrophthalmus. The sequence goes on along the minus strand of NC_138238.1, from coordinate 21,494,730 downwards.
TTCTAGCCTGATTTATCACATTACTAGCAATTATTTGAAGTGTCAGTGCAAATAAAGTGATTAACACTGACAAAATATGATTGTGTTATAATAGTTATTGCTATATAAGTGATTTTTTTTGTGTGTATTCAAGTATGAATGCAAGCACATGTTGAAATATTTCATTAATAAGTAGAATGGCCAGCAGAGGGCAGTAGAAGACCACTTATTGGCTCACTTTCACTTTAAACCAGTTTTCTGCACTAAAGCAAACCAGTTTATCTATGTTAACTCAATGCATGCTTACACACACACACACACACACACACACACACACACACACACACACACACACACACACACACACACACAGAGAGCATAGTTAACCATGATTTACCATGATTTACCACATTACTAGCAATTATTTGAAGTGTCAGTGCAAATAAAGTGATTAACACTGACAAAATATGATTGTGTTATAATAGTTATTGCTATATAAGTGATTTTTAGTGTGTATTCAAGTATAAATGCAAGCACATGTGGAAAAATTTAATTAATAAGTAGAATGGCCAGCAGAGGGCAGTAGAAGACCACTTATTGGCTCACTTTCACTTTAAACCTCATGATTTTGACCAGTTTTCTGCACTAAAGCAAACCAGTGTTTCCATGTTAACTCAATAATGCATAATTGCTACATATGCTACACACAATAATGCTACACACACACACACACACACACACACACACACACACACACACACACAAATGTTTCAGTGATATTGGTGTCACATTCACCTTCATCACATTCACCTTCTGTCTTCATCACATTCACCATCTGTCGTCATCACCTGCACCTGCTCCTCATCACCCTCCTCATCATCACCTGCTCCTCATCATCATAACCGTCACCTGTTGTCCTTGTCTTGATCTGTGTATTTAAGTTCCCCTCTCATCCATTATCATTGTCGGTTATTGTTTGTGCACTAGCACTCTGTTATGTTTGTTTTCATGTTGGAAAATAAAACCTTTGTTATATTTGTACCACACACACACACACACACACACACACACACACACACACACACACACACACACACACACCATCATTTATCATGATTTACCATGGCTGATACCAATACCAATATGAGAAAATGACTATTTTAAACAGCAGGGGGCAGTAAAATACCACTTATTGGCTTAACATGCCATTAAATCATATCATTTTCACCTTTTTAACTGTTATAGAGACAAATTTTGTCCGATCTGTCTGAAAATTTTCATGCTTGTTCAGGGTGATATTTCACACGTTCTGACTTGTTTTTAAGAAGGTCTGAGCATTGATTAAAGAGATATAGGCTTTCGGGGACACTTGGTAAAGGCCAGATTTTGAAGTGAACCTATTATAGCTATCCAAATGAAGTAGTTCAACTTTTTCTGACAATTATTGATCTAGTGAGTCCAGAGAATTGTATTGCACTAGTTTTGAACATTATGATATGAAAATTATATGATCAGACATGGAAAAGACCATTTACAGCCAATACAGGCAGTTTACCATAGGAAATATATGGTTTTAAAGCTTTTTAACAGTTATAGCGCCAACTATTGTCCAATCTCCATAAAATTTTGCAAGCTTGTTTGTGATGTTATGACACATATGCTCACCAATTTTTGTGAAGTTCTGAGTTTTCATTTAGGATTTATAGGCTTTTGAGTGTATTTTGCCACACCCATTTTATAAATGACCCTATTACAGCCATACAAATACAAAAGTTCAACTTTTTTTTGATAATTATTGATCTAGAGAGTCCATAGAATTGTCCTAGACTGGTCTGGTTCCGATCGGGCAAAAAACCAGGGACTAGTTCGCAAAAGTAGGTTTTTAACATATTCATGAATATTTAATGAACGGTTTGATTGACAGCAATGGTTCTAGAGGCAAAGTTGTTCAGCATGAGCAGATCTATCAAATGATATGCATTTTGTGACAATATATCTAACACCACGTGATTACAGAGCCATAAAACTCGTTAGCGCCAACTAGTGGCCGATTTCTTTCAAAATTCTTACAGACCTCTAGGGCCATGAGTCGAACATGCCCACCGAGTTTCGTTCCGATCGGCCTCCGTTAACCTTGTCTAATAGGTGCTCAACTTCATTGGCCAATGGCGGACATGTTTTTTGAGATACACCAATGTCCTCATAGACATACATGGCACCTTGGACCAAGACACTGCATACCAATTTTCAAGTCAATCGGACTAACGGTCAGGTGGTTATAGCCTGTTTTATGTTTTTTTCATGTTATAGCGCCACCATGTGGCCAATCGCCGCGATTTTTTTACCGTGTCCTCAGATTGACCTCTTACATATGTGTACCAAGTTTGTTGAAAATACCTCATTTACTTCTGGAGTTATAGCCATTTTAGTAAAATAGGCTCCGCCCACAACGTTAATTTTGCGCCCCCTAGCGACCCTGAATCGAAATTTCAACTTTTTTTCGATAATTATTGATCTTCAGTCTCCAGAGAACAATTCTGCACTGGTTTGGTTCCGATCGAGCAAAAAACCAGGGACTAGTTCGCAAAAGTAGGTTTTCGACAAAATTCAAAATGGCGGAAAATCTATCATGACGGAAATGAAATCGGAGATATACGTTTTGTTCGTCAGACGACCAGCTTTCCAATGATATAAGACACTTGTGTCTACGACATACGGTCCAGGAGTTATGACCACTTTCGCGCTTTTGGTTGTTATAGCGCCACCTATGGGCCAATCGAGGTCATAATTTGATAACCTCTCCTCGATTTTTGTACTACCATCTGGCAAAGTTTCAAAGCTCTAGCCCTTACGGTTTGGGCTGCACGATGCGTTTTACGGCAGAATAATAATAATAATTAAAGCTGCAAGCAGCATTTATCGGGGTTCAAGCAGTTAAGGCCTTTAAGGCCTTTAAGCACAAAAACATCAAAAGACATCAAGTTTTATTTAGCAAGCAGGTAACCACTGACATCATAGATGGAAAATACCATGTTTTAGCATGATTTACCATGATTTACCATGGTTTACCCTGTTCTAGCATAGTTGACCATGAATTTATCTTAGTTTACCTTGATTTACCATATTCTAGCATGATTTACCATGATATACCACACTGTAGCATGATTTACCATAGTTTATCATGATTTACCATGGTTTACCATGATTTACCATGGTTTACCATGATTTACCCTGTTCTAGCATAGTTTACCATGAATTTATCTTAGTTTACCTTGATTTACCATGTTCTAGCATGATTTACCATGATATACCACATTCTAGCATGATTTACCATGGTTTACCATTATTTACCCTGTTCTAGCATGATTTACCATAATATACCACGTTCTAGAATGATTTATCAGGATTCTAGCATGATTTACCTTGATACACCACATTTTGCACCATACAGTGCAAATGAAGTGATAAACACTGACAAAATATGATTTTGTTATAATAGTTATTGTTATATAAGTGATTTTATAAGTGTCTAGAGTGACGCAAAATCACCTGTGAAAAGACTTCATTAATAAGTAGAATGGCCAGCAGAGGGCACTAGAAGACCACTTATTGGCTCAGTTTCACTTTAAATTTCATTATTTTCACCAGTTTTCTCCACTAAAGCTAAACACGGAATGGTTGCAGGAAGGCACGCGGAGACAAGGATGAACATACAAGATGCAGGTTTAATAGGAATTAAACTCAGGATATCGGAACAGGCAGCAACACACTCTAATTACAGCATAGAACTGACAAAGAACAAGGCAACACTCAGGGCTTAAATACATGGGAGAACTGATCAGGGAAACAAGACACAGCTGACAAGACTAACGAGGAAACAGGTGTGACAGATGCACTAAATGACAGTTACCGTGGAAACCAAGGAGTGGCGGGAAAACAGAACAAAGGAAGACATGTGATAAGAGACAACAATACTCAGACAGAACACAACTGTGACAAAAGCAAACCAGTTTTACCATTTTAACTTAATGCATGCTTACACACACACACACACGTACACACACACACACACACACACACACACACACACACACACACACACACACACACACACACACACACAAAGACAAATGTTGTTGTTGTTGTTTTTTCAATGCTATTGGGATATGTCATTATGAAAATATATTTGAATGGTCAATAAACATTTCACAAAGTCTTTGTAAGCTATTAATCAGACGATTCAGAATTTATTCAGAAACCTAAGACTACACACACACATTATGTTGTAGATACAGACATTTGAACTATATGATGTGATCAAACTGTCAGTACTAATACTTTAACAGATAGATTTTGACTAAATGTAATTGTAAATGTTAAAATAGGGATTTTATAAAGTCTAAATATAAATTATAGAACAATATGACAAAATTCCTATTTTAAACAGCAGGGGGCAGTAAAATACCACTTATTGGCTTAACATGCCATTATATTCATATCATTTTCACCTTTTTAACTGTTATAGAGGCAAATTTTGTCCGATCTGTCTGAAAATGTTCATGCATGTTTAGAGTGATATTTCACATGTTCTGACTTGTTTTTAAGAAGGTCTGAGTAATTCATTAAAGAGATATAGGCTTTCGGGGACACTTGGTAAAGGCTACATTATGAAGTGAACCTATTATAGCTATCCAAATGAAGTAGTTCAACTTTTTCTGACAATTATTGATCTAGTGAGTCCAGATAATTGTATTGCACTAGTTTTGAACATTATGATATGAAAATTATATGATCAGAGATGGAAAAGACCATTTACAGCCAATACAGGCAGTTTACCATAGGAAATATATGGTTTTAAAGCTTTTTAACAGTTATAGCGCCACCTATCGTCCGATCTCCATAAAATTTTGCATGCTTGTTAAAGATGTTATGTCACATACGCTGACCAATTTTTGTGAAGTTCTGCATTTTCATTTATGATTTATAGGCTTTTGACTGTATTTTGCCACGCCCATTTTATAAATGACCCTATTACAGCCATCCAAATGCAAAAGTTCAACTTTTTTTTGATAATTATTGATCTAGAGAGTCCAGAGAATTGTCCTAGACTGGTCTGGTTCCGATCGGGTGAAAAACCTAGGACTAGTTCGCAAAAGAGGGTTTTAGACATATTCGTGAATATTTAATGAACGGTTTGATTGACAGCAATGGTTCTTGAGGCAAAGTTGTTCAGCATGAGCAGATCTATCAAATGATATGCATATTGTGTGGATGAGTGTAACACCACGTGATTACAGAGCCATAAAACTCGTTAGCGCCAACTAGTGGCCGATTTGTTTCAAAATTCTTACAGACCTCTAGGGCCATAAGACGAACATGCCCATCGAGTTTCGTTCCGATCGGCCTCCGTTAACCTTGTCTAATCGGTGCTAAAATTTCATTGGCCGATGGCGGCCATGTTTTTTGAGATACGCCAATGTCCTCATAGACATACATGGCACCTTGGACCAAGACACTGCATACCAATTTTCAAGTCAATCGGACTAACGGTCAGGTGGTTATAGCCTGTTTTATGTTCTTTTCATGTTATAGCGCCACCATGTGGCCAATCGCCGCGATTTTTTTACCGTGACCTCAGATTGACCTCTTACACATGTGTACCAAGGTTGGTTAAAATACCTCTTTTACTTCTGGAGTTATAGCCATTTTAGTAAAATAGGCTCCTCCCACAACGTTAATTTTGCACCCCCTAGCGACCGTGAATCGAAATTTCAACTTTTTTTTGATAATTATTGATATTCAGACGCCAGAGAACAATTCTGCACTGGTTTGGTTCCGATCGGGCAAAAAACCAGGGACTAGTTCGCAAAAGTAGATTTTCGACAAAATTCAAAATGGCGGAAAATCTATCATGGCGGAAATAAAATCGGAGATATACGTTTTGTTCGTCAGGCGTCCAGCTTTCCAATGATATAAGACACTTGAGTCTATGACTTACGGTCTAGGAGTTATGAGTAGTTTTGCGCTTTTGGTTGCTATAGCGCCACCTATGGGCCAATCGGGGTCATAATTTGATAACCTCTCCTCGATTTTTGTACTACCATATGGCAAAGTTTCAAAGCTCTAGCCCTTACGGTTTGGGCTGCACGATGCGTTTTACGGCAGAATAATAATAATAATAATAATAATAAAAATCAGCACAATTACAATAGGGTTTCAGCACTTCGTGCTTGAACCCCTAATAATTAAAGCTGCAAGCAGCATTTATCGGGGTTCAAGCATTTAAGGCCTTTAGGCACATAAGCATTTAAGACATTAAGATTTATTTAGAAAGCTTTTAACCACTGAAATAATAGATGGAAAAGTCCATTTACAGCCAATACAGGCAATTTACCATAGGAAATATGTGTTTTTTAAAGCTTTTTAACAGTTATAGCACCATCTATAGTCCGATCTCCATGAAATTTTGCATGCTTGTTAATGATGTTATGGCACATAAGCTCACCAATTTTCGTGAAGTTCTGAGTTTTTGTTTAGGATTTATAGGCTTTTGAGTGCATTTTGCCACGCCCATTTTCTTTATGACCCAATATACCCATGCGAAAAATGCAAAAGTTCAAATTTTTTTTGATAATTATTGATCTTGAGAGTCCATAGAATTGTCCTAGACTCGTTTGGTTCTGATCGGGCGAAAAACCTAGGACTAGTTCGCAAAAGTAGGTTTTTAACATAATTACGAATATTTAATGAACGGTTTGATTGACAGCAATGGTTCTTGAGGCAAAGTTGTTCAACAAGAGGAGATCTATCAAATGGTATGCATTTTGTGACAATAAGTGTAACACCACGTGATTACAGAGCCATAAAACTCGTTAGCGCCAACTAGTGGCCGATTTCTTTTAAAATTCTTACAGACCTCTAGGGCCATGAGTCGAACATGCCCACCGAGTTTCGTTCCGATAGGCCTCCGTTAACCTTGTCTAATAGGTGCTCAAACTTCATTGGCCGATGGCGGCCATGTTTTTTGAGATACACCAATGTCCTCATAGACATACATGGCACCTTGGACCAAGACACTGCATACCAATTTTCAAGTCAATCGGACTAACGGTCAGGTGGTTATAGCCTGTTTTATGTTTTTTTCATGTTATAGCGCCACCATGTGACCAATCGCCGCGATTTTTTTACCGTGACCTCATATTGACGTCTTACACATGTGTACCAGGTTTGGTTAAAATACCTCTTTTACTTCTGGAGTTATAGCCATTTTAGTAAAATAGGCTCCTCCCACAACGTTAATTTTGCACCCCCTAGCGACCGTGAATCGAAATTTCAACTTTTTTTTGATAATTATTGATATTCAGACTCCAGAGAACAATTCTGCACTGGTTTGGTTCCGATCGGGCAAAAAACCAGGGACTAGTTCGCAAAAGTAGATTTTCAACAAAATTCAAAATGGCGGAAAATCTATCATGGCGGAAATAAAATCGGAGATATACGTTTTGTTCGTCAGGCGTCCAGCTTTCCAATGATATAAGACACTTGAGTCTATGACTTACGGTCTAGGAGTTATGAGCAGTTTCGCGCTTTTGGTTGCTATAGCGCCACCTATGGGCCAATCGGGGTCATAATTTGATAACCTCTCCTCGATTTTTGTACTACCATATGGCAAAGTTTCAAAGCTCTAGCCCTTACGGTTTGGGCTGCACGATGCGTTTTACGGCAGAATAATAATAATAATTAAAGCTGCAAGCAGCATTTATCGGGGTTCAAGCATTTAAGGCCTTTAGGCACATAAGCATTTAAGACATTAAGATTTATTTAGAAAGCTTTTAACCACTGAAATAATAGATGGAAAAGTCCATTTACAGCCAATACAGGCAATTTACCATAGGAAATATGTGTTTTTTAAAGCTTTTTAACAGTTATAGCACCATCTATAGTCCGATCTCCATGAAATTTTGCATGCTTGTTAATGATGTTATGGCACATAAGCTCACCAATTTTCGTGAAGTTCTGAGTTTTTGTTTAGGATTTATAGGCTTTTGAGTGCATTTTGCCACGCCCATTTTCTTTATGACCCAATATACCCATGCGAAAAATGCAAAAGTTCAACTTTTTTTTGATAATTATTGATCTTGAGAGTCCATAGAATTGTCCTAGACTCGTTTGGTTCTGATCGGGCGAAAAACCTAGGACTAGTTCGCAAAAGTAGGTTTTTAACATAATTACGAATATTTAATGAACGGTTTGATTGACAGCAATGGTTCTTGAGGCAAAGTTGTTCAACAAGAGGAGATCTATCAAATGGTATGCATTTTGTGACAATAAGTGTAACACCACGTGATTACAGAGCCATAAAACTCGTTAGCGCCAACTAGTGGCCGATTTCTTTTAAAATTCTTACAGACCTCTAGGGCCATGAGTCGAACATGCCCACCGAGTTTCGTTCCGATAGGCCTCCGTTAACCTTGTCTAATAGGTGCTCAAACTTCATTGGCCGATGGCGGCCATGTTTTTTGAGATACACCAATGTCCTCATAGACATACATGGCACCTTGGACCAAGACACTGCATACCAATTTTCAAGTCAATCGGACTAACGGTCAGGTGGTTATAGCCTGTTTTATGTTTTTTTCATGTTATAGCGCCACCATGTGACCAATCGCCGCGATTTTTTTACCGTGACCTCATATTGACGTCTTACACATGTGTACCAGGTTTGGTTAAAATACCTCTTTTACTTCTGGAGTTATAGCCATTTTAGTAAAATAGGCTCCTCCCACAACGTTAATTTTGCACCCCCTAGCGACCGTGAATCGAAATTTCAACTTTTTTTTGATAATTATTGATATTCAGACTCCAGAGAACAATTCTGCACTGGTTTGGTTCCGATCGGGCAAAAAACCAGGGACTAGTTCGCAAAAGTAGATTTTCGACAAAATTCAAAATGGCGGAAAATCTATCATGGCGGAAATAAAATCGGAGATATACGTTTTGTTCGTCAGGCGTCCAGCTTTCCAATGATATAAGACACTTGAGTCTATGACTTACGGTCTAGGAGTTATGAGCAGTTTCGCGCTTTTGGTTGCTATAGCGCCACCTATGGGCCAATCGGGGTCATAATTTGATAACCTCTCCTCGATTTTTGTACTACCATATGGCAAAGTTTCAAAGCTCTAGCCCTTACGGTTTGGGCTGCACGATGCGTTTTACGGCAGAATAATAATAATAATAATAATAATAAAAATCAGCACAATTACAATAGGGTTTCAGCACTTCGTGCTTGAACCCCTAATAATAAAAATCAGCACAATTACAATAGGGTTTCAGCACTTCGTGCTTGAACCCCTAATAAGAAGAGACGTTTTGGACAGTTATAGCGCCACCTATGGTCCGATCTTCACGAAACTTGGCATGCTTCTTCACCATGGTCTGACACACCTGCTCATCGATTTTTGTGAAGTTTGGGGTTTTCCCTTAGGTTGTATAGGCTTTTGAGTGTTTTTTTTGTCCCGCCCCTTCCCTAAATGACCCTGTTACAGCCAGGCCAATGCAAAAGTTCAACTTTTTTTCAATAATTATTGATCTAGAGACTCCAGAGAATTGTGCTAGACTGGTCTGGTCTGGATTGGGCCAAAAACCTAGGACTAGTTCGCAAAAGTAGGTTTTGGACAAAATTGCCCATAACAAATTTTTTTTGCTCGGATCGTGATTTGGAGATAGCCATTTTGTCCGTCTGGAGCCAGGGATCACAGTGATGCTAAAATTGAGACTCTAGGACAAACTGTCTAGGAGTTATGAGCAATTTAGTAAATTTGGTCATTATAGCGCCACCTATGGGCCAATCGGGGTCATATTTTGATAGGTTCTCCCCAAATTGAGGACTACCATTTGGCCAAGTTTCAAGGTTCCAGCTCTTACGGTTTGGGCTGCACAATGCGTTTTAGGGCGGAATAATAATAATAATAATAATTAAAGCTGCAAGCAGCATTTATCGGGGTTCAAGCATTTAAGGCCTTTAAGCACATAAGCATTTAAGACATTAAGTTTTATTTGTAAAGCTTTTAACCACTGAAATAATAGATGGAAAAGACCATTTACAGCCAAAACAGGCAATTTACCATAGGAAATATATGGTTTTCAAAGCTTTTTAACAGTTATAGCGCCACCTATCGTACGATCTTCATGAAATTTTACATGCTTGTTTAGACTGTTATGGTACATATGCTCACCAATTTTTGTGAAGTTCTGAGTTTTCGTTTAGGATTTATAGGCTTTTAAATGCATTTTGCCACGCCCATTTTCATTATGACCCAATATACCCATGCGAAAAATGCTAAAGTTGAACTTTTTTTTGATAATTATTGATCTAGAGAGTCCAGAGAATTACCCTAGACTGGTTTTGTTCCGATCGGGCAAAAAACCTAGGACTAGTTCGCAAAAGTAGGTTTTTAACATAATTGCGAATATTTAATGAACGGTTTGATTGACAGCAATGGTTCTTGAGGCAAAGTTGTTCAGCATGAGCAGATCTATCAAATGATATGCATTTTGTGACAATAAGTGTAACACCACGTGATTACAGAGCCATAAAACTCGTTAGCGCCAACTAGTGGCCGATTTCTTTCAAAATTCTTACAGACCTCTAGGGCCATGAGTTGAACATGCCCATCGAGTATCGTTCCGATCGGCCTCCGTTAACCTTGTCTAATAGGTGCTCAAATTTCATTGGTCGATGGCTGTCATGTTTTTCGAGGTACGCCAATGTCCTCATAGACATACATGGCACCTTGGACCAAGACACTGCATACCAATTTTCAAGTCAATCGGACAAACGGTCACGTGGTCATAGCCCTTTTCATGTTTTTTTCATGTTATAGCGCCACCATGTGATCAATCGTCGAAATTTTTTTACTATGACCCCAAATTGAACTCATACACATGTGTACCAAGTTTGGTGAAGATATCTCATTTCCTTTTCGAGTTATAGCCATTTTAGTAAAATAGGCTCCTCCCACAACATTAATTTATCACCCGCTAGCGACCAGGAATCGAAATTTCGACTTTTTTTCGATAATTATTGATCTTCAGACTCCAAAGAACATTTCTGCACTGGTTTGGTTCCGATCGGGCGAAAAACCAGGGACTAGTTCGCAAAAGTAGGTTTTTGACAAAATTCAAAATGGCGGAAAAATTTGCATACCTGAAATAAAATCGGAGATATACGTTTTGACCTTCAGGCGTCCAGCTTTCCAATGATATAGGACACTTGAGTCTACGACATACGGTCTAGGAGTTATGAGCAGTTTCGCGCTTTTGGTCGCTATAGCGCCACCTATGGGCCAATCTGGGTCATACTTTGATAGGTTCTCCCCAAATTGAGGACTACCATTTGGCCAAGTTTCAAGGTTCCAGCTCTTACGGTTTGGGCTGCACGATGCGTTTTAGGGGAGAATAATAATAATAATAATAATAAAAATCAGTACAATTACAATAGGGTTTCAGCACTTCGTGCTTGAACCCCTAACAAGCAGCATTTAGCGGGGTTCAAGCATTTAGGGTCTTTAAGCACATAAGGCAGTCTAGTGAGTTGTCTGAGTTTTTGTTTAGGATTTACAGGCTTTTGAGTGTTTTTTGCCATACCCATTTTCTAAATGATCCTGTTATGGCTACCCAATGGGTAAAGTTAAAGTTTTTTATATAATTAATAATCTAGAGCTTCCAGAGAATTGTACTGCACTGGTATATTTCCGATCGGGCGAAAAACCTAGGACTAGTTCGCAAAAGTAGGTTTTTAACATAATAGCAAGTATTTAATGAACAAATTGATTGACAGCAGTAGTTCTTGAGGCAAAGTTGTTCAGTATGAGGAGATCTATCAAATGATATGCATCACGTGATTACATAGCCGTAAAACCTGTTAGCGTCAACTAGTGGCTGATTTTTCAAAATTCTTACAGACCTCTAGGGCCACGAGTCGAACATGCCCATCGAGTTTCGTTCTGATCGGCCTCCGTTAAGAGCAAACTAACAGCTTTGAATTAAAATGGTGAGGTATCCTGTTGTAAACATCAACCATGCCTGTTGACAGTTTTGTGGGAAGGGAATGAAAAGTTCTCAAATCCACAGCACAGCCTCAGACATAACATTTATATCCATGATCTGCCATTTTCACTATTGTCCTTGCTTGCTTCTTCACAATACCTGCAGATCTTCTGATGATTCGGCTGTGCAGGTCCACATTAACACTGCCTGGCCTAGAACATGGACTGGAAAATGCAAATTTGGGGGGTATAAATATTAATGATCCTGACTCCAACGTCACAGTCGGTGTTATGGTGGGATTCACTCATTTTTCAGCGGTCTTTTGCAAACAGGAGATTTACACAAGAAGGAGGAAACAATGGTGTTTGAGGCTCACGGTATGTCAGTTCCATGTCCAGAACTCTTATCATTCAACTATGCCAAGATAAATACAGTTTTCAATTGTATGGCACCTGTAAAATAGATGATTAGTAATATAATGCTTACTTGGAGTCTGAAATGGCTTTAACAAAAGAAGAAAAATAGTCTTAGATTTCTGTTCATTCTAATCATGTACAAATAAAGTAGCACAGTAAGATTACATTTATTTGAATGCATTAGTGAGTGTGTGATTGTGCTGTGTGTGCAGCGTGTCAATACTAAAAGTGAAGGTGTAGTTGATATCTTTGGTGATAATATCTGTAGTAATCATAAAAAAAAACACTTAAGAAATAAAGAATTAAAATTACAAATAATATTCTATTAAGATATGAGTTACAATAACATGATTTGCAATAGTAATAATATCAATAATATATGCACAATACACACAGATTAGACTATCAGGTCTGTGTTTTACAAAAACATTAGTATTGCAGCCAATGTGAGTCTGTGGGATTTATAAACAGACAAAATATGATTTGAAATGTTATTTTAATGATTTTATTAAGTTTAAACAATATTTCAAATGGAAAAAAAATTAAAAATAATATTTTAGTGAGCAGAATGAACCAATGAGTGTTCTTCTTCTGGTGGTTAAAATGTAAATGAAAACAATAATACTTAAACAATAATACTTAATACACTAACCATGCTTGAACACACACATGCACACACATTTTGTTGTAGATGGAGATATTTAAAATAAAAGATAGGTAACAAAATGATAATTGCAAATCTCCTCTGTATAACACCATTTTCAGATTTCAAATTAATCACTGAGAGGCAGAATTGTTCAAACTGAGAGCTCAGTAAAAATGAAGTGATAAACTTTGACAAAACATGACTGTGTTATAATAGGTGATTTTCATGCAAGTAATTTGATATAGTCCAAAAACTAATGCAAAAGCACAGATGAAAATATTTTATTAAGTAGAATGTCCTGCAGAGGGCAGTAGAAGACCACTAATTGACTCACTTTCATTTGAAATACTTTTTTATCCACCAGTAAAACAAAGCAGTTTCTTCATGTTCTTTCCATTAAGCATGCTTACACACACACAGACACACACACAAACCCACACACACACACACACACACACACACACACACACACACACACACACACACACACACACACAAAGACAAATATGTTTTCAATGTTTTTAGGATGTGATATTGTGAAAATATCTTCATCTCCTCATCTTGAACAACTTTGCCTCAAGAATCACTAATGTCAATCAAACCGTTCATAATCATAATAAAAAAAAATAAAATATATACAAATATCATAATAATAAAAAAAACATCATAATAAAAAAGATTGCTTCTTAAAGCATTTGTTTATTTCCAATACTGAAGCGAATTAAAAGATCATGCGTAATCCTGCTGCTCCCTCTAGTGGACAACAGTGGTATTATAGCTTACATTTTACAGTTGAAGTGTTTGAATGAATGGGAATTTTTTTTTTTACTTATATCTCAGGAACCAAAAGGCGAAAAATTCTGAAACTCAGAGCATAGATAGTGCTTGAGGAGCCCTGTTGAATGAGACCATCAATGTGTTTTTGGGCGATTGGGGCTGGGAGTTATGACTGTTATAAGGCATATCTGTTCGGGCTATTATCTCTGGAATGCCCAGGGCAAATAACACCACATTTGAATCGAAGCTAGCCAAGGACGCGCCCTTTCCAACGAGCTCTCACACAATGTTCGGGGTGGTCTGGGTCGGGAGTAATGGCCGTTCAAAATCGGGGGTCCCGCGGATTCGCGATGCGCGGGGGGCGCGCTCCCGAGGCCCGCGACGACACGTTTCGATCAAGAGCCCGGAGAGGTCCTCACCATCAAAATTTGAGCGCGCAACGACTTTCCGTTTTCGAGTTATGAATGGATTTGTATTCGGGGGCGTGGCTTAAATGCCGTTATACTTTCGTTTCATTTCATTCATTTACTTTCGTCCATTTCCATATCTCAGTGTAACACAATTGTCAATAGTAATACTCAATAGATGAGTTTTGACAAAATGTGATTGTAAATGTTAAAATAATGATTTTAAAAAGTCTAAATATGAATTTTATAACAATATTAGGGAGTAGTATGATGAAATGACAGCAGGGGGCAGTAAAATACCACTTATTGGCTTAATATGTCATTATATTCATATAAAATCACCTTTTGAAGAAGTTAAACTTTTTTTCTGATAATTATTGATCTAGAGAGTTCAGAGAATTGTGCTGCACTGGTTTTGAACATTATGATATGAACATTATATGATAAAAGATAGAAGACATCATTTACAGCAAATACAGGCAATTTACCATAGGAAATATATGGTTTTAAAGCGTTTTAACAGTTATAGCGCCAACTATCGTCCGATCTCCATAGAATTTTTCATGCTTGTTAATGATGTTATGTCACATATGCTGACCAATTTTTGTGAAGTTCTGAGTTTTTATTTAGGATTTATAGGCTTTTTAATGTATTTTGACACGCCCGTTTTATAAATGACCCTATTACAGCCATCCAAATGCAAAAGTTCAACTTTTTTTTGATAATTATTGATCTAGAGAGTCCAGAGAATTGTCCTACACTGGTCTGGTTCCGATCGGGCAAAAAACCTAGGACTAGTTCGCAAAAGTAGGTTTTTAACATATTAATGAATAATTAATGAACAGTTTGATTGACAGCAATGGTTCTTGAGGCAAAGTTGTTCAGGATGAGGAGATCTATCAAATGATATGCATATTGTGTGGATATTTGTAACACCACGTGATTACAGAGCCGTAAAACTCGTTAGCGCCAACTAGTGGCCGATTTCTTTCAAAATTCTTACAGACCTTTAGGGCCATGAGCCGAACATGCCCATTGAGTTTCGTTCCGATCGGCCTCCGTTAACCTTGTCTAATAGGTGCTCAAACTTCGTTGGCCGATGGCGGCCATGTTTTTTGAGATACGCCAATGTCCTCATACACATACATGGCACCTTGGACCAAGACACTGCATACCAATTTTCAAGTCAATCGGACTAACGGTCAGGTGGTTATAGCCTGTTTTATGTTTTTTTCATTTTATAGCGCCACCATGAGGCCAATCGTCGCGATTTTTTTACTGTGACCCCATAGTAAGCTCATACACATGTGTACCAAGTTTGGTGAAGATACCTCATTTACATCGGGAGTTATAGCCATTTTAGTAAAATAGGCCCCTCCCACAACGTACGTTTTGGCGCCCCTTAGCGACCGTGAATCGAAATTTCCACTTTTTTTCGATAATTATTGATATTCAGTCTCCAGAGAACATTTCTGCACTAGTTTGGTTCCAATCGGGCAAAAAACCAGGGACTAGTTCGCAAAAGTAGATTTTTGACAAAATTCAAAATGGCGGAAAATCTATCATGGCGGAAATAAAATCGGAGATATACGTTTTGTTCGTCAGGCATCCAGCTTTCCAATGATATAAGACACTTGAGTCTACGCCATACGGTCTAGGAGTTATGAGCAGTTTCGCGCTTTTGGTTGTTATAGCGCCACCTATGGGCCAATCGGGGTCATAATCTCTGAACCTTTCCTCGATTTTTGTACTACCATCTGTCAAAGTTTCAAAGTTCCAGCTCTTACGGTTTGGGCTGCACGATGCGTTTTACGGCAGAATAATAATAATAATAATAATAATAAAAATCAGCACAATTACAATAGGGTTTCAGCACTTCGTGCTTGAACCCCTAATAATTAAAGCTGCAAGCAGCATTTATCGGGGTTCAAGCAGTTAAGGCCTTTAAGGCATTTAAGCACAAAAGCATCAAAAGTTATTAAGATTTATTTAGCAAGCATGTAACCACTGACATAATAGATGGAAAAGACCATTTACAGCCAATACAGGCAATTTGCCATGGGATATATATGGTTTTAAAGCTTTTTAACAGTTATAGCGCCACCTATGCTCCGATCTCCATAGAATTGTTTACTGTGACCTCAAATTTAACCCATACACATGTGTACTGAGTTTGGTGAAGATATCTCATTTACTTCTTGAGTTATAGCCATTTGAGTAAAATAGGCTCCTCCCACAACGATTTGCCACATTCTAGAATTATTTAATATGATTCTAGCATGATTTACTATCATATACCATGTTCCAGAATGATTTATTAGGATTCTAGCATGATTTACCTTGATACACCTCATTTCAGTATTATTTACTATGATTTACAATGTTTCTAGCATGATTAACCACATTACTAGCAAATATGTGAAGTGTCAGTGCAAATGAGGTGATGAACACTGACAAAATATTATTGTGTTATAATAGTTAGTTATATACGTGATTTTTAGTGTGTGTCCAAGTATGAATGCAAAAGCACATGTAAAATATTTCATTATTAAGTAGAATGGCCAGCAGAGGGCAGTAGAAGACCACTTATTGGCTCACTTTCACTTTAAACCAGTTTTCTGCACTAAAGCAAACCAGTTTTTCCATTTTAACTCAATGCATGCTTACACACACACACACACACACACACACACACACACACACACACACACACACACAAACACACACACACACACACACACACACATACACACACAGCATAGTTAACCATGATTTACCATGATATACCACGTTCTAGTATTATTTACCAGGAGATAAACGACAATCTAGTATTATTTACTTTGATTTACCATGTTTCTAGCCTGATTTATCACATTACTAGCAATTATTTGAAGTGTCAGTGCAAATAAAGTGATTAACACTGACAAAATATGATTGTGTTATAATAGTTATTGCTATATAAGTGATTTTTTAGTGTGTATTCAAGTATAAATGCAAGCACATGTGGAAATATTTAATTAATAAGTAGAATGGCCAGCAGAGGGCACTAGAAGACCACTTATTGGCTCACTTTCACTTTAAACTTCATGATTTTCACCATTTTTCTGTACTAAAGCAAACCAGTTTTTCCATTTTAACTCCATAATGCATGTTTACACACACACACACACACACACACACACACACACACACACACACACACACACACACACACACACACACACACACACACACACAGACAAATGTTGTTGTTTTTTCAATGCTATTGGGATATGTCATTATGAAAATATATTTCAATGGTCTATAAACATTTCACAAAGTCTTTGTAAGCTATTAATCAGATTATTCAGAATTTATTTAGAAACCTAAGACTACACACACACATTATGTTGTAGATACAGATATTTGAAATATATGATGTGATCAAACTGTCAATACTAATACTTTAACAGATGGATTTTGAGTAAATGTAATTGTAAATGTTAAAATAGGGATTTTATAAAGTCTAAATATAAATTATAGAACAATATGACAAAATGACTATTTTAAACAGCAGGGGGCAGTAAAATACCACTTATTGGCTTAATATGCCATTAATTCATATCATTTTCACCTTTTTAACTGTTACAGAGGCAAATTTTGTCCGATCTGTCTGAAATTTTTCATCCTTGTTCAGGGTGATATTTCACACGTTCTGACTTGTTTTTAAGAAGGTCTGAGCATTGATTAAAGAGATATAGGCTTTCGGGGACACTTGGTAAAGGCCACATTTTGAAGTGAACCTATTATAGCTATCCAAATGAAGAAGTTCAACTTTTTCTGACAACTATTGTTCTAGTGAGTCCAGAGAATGGTTATGCGATAGTTTTTAACATTATGATATGAAAATTATATGATCAGACATGGAAAAGACCATTTACAGCCAATACAGGCAGTTTGCCATAGGAAATATATGGTTTAAAAGCCTTTTAACTGTTATAGCGCCACCTTTGGTCCGATCTCCATAAAATGTTGCATGCTTGTTAATGATATTATGTCACATATGCTCACCAACTTTTGTGAAGTTATGAGTTTTCATTTAGGATTTATAGGGTTTTTAGTGTATTTTGCCACGCCCATTTTATAAATGACCCTATTACAGCCATCCAAATGCAAAAGTTCAACTTTTTTTTGATAATTATTGATCTAGAGAGTCCAGAGAATTGTCCTAGACTGGTCTGGTTGCGATCGGGCAAAAAACCTAGGACTAGTTCGCAAAAGTAGGTTTTTAACATATTCATGAATAATTAATGAACAGTTTGATTGACAGCAATGGTTCTTGAGGCAAAGTTGTTCAGGATGAGGAGATCTATCAAATGATATGCATATTGTGTGGATATTTGTAACACCACGTGATTACAGAGCCGTAAAACTCGTTAGCGCCAACTAGTGGCCGATTTCTTTCAAAATTCTTACAGACCTTTAGGGCCATGAGCCGAACATGCCCATTGAGTTTCGTTCCGATCGGCCTCCGTTAACCTTGTCTAATAGGTGCTCAAACTTCGTTGGCCAATGGCGGCCATGTTTTTTGAGATACGCCAATGTCCTCATAGACATACATGGCACCTTGGACCAAGACACTGCATACCAATTTTCAAGTCAATCGGACTAACGGTCAGGTGGTTATAGCCTGTTTTATGTTTTTTTCATTTTATAGCGCCACCATGAGGCCAATCGTCGCGATTTTTTTACTGTGACCCCAGAGTAAGCTCATACACATGTGTACCAAGTTTGGTGAAGATACCTCATTTACATCGGGAGTTATAGCCATTTTAGTAAAATAGGCCCCTCCCACAACGTACGTTTTGGCGCCCCTTAGCGACCGTGAATCGAAATTTCCACTTTTTTTCGATAATTATTGATAATCAGTCTCCAGAGAACATTTCTGCACTAGTTTGGTTCCAATCGGGCAAAAAACCAGGGACTAGTTCGCAAAAGTAGATTTTTGACAAAATTCAAAATGGCGGAAAATCTATCATGGCGGAAATGAAATCGGAGATATACGTTTTGTTCGTCAGGCGTCCAGCTTTCCAATGATATAAGACACTTGAGTCTACGACATACGGTCTAGGAGTTATGAGCAGTTTCGCGCTTTTGGTTGTTATAGCGCCACCTATGGGCCAATCGGGGTCATAATCTCTGAACCTTTCCTCGATTTTTGTACTACCATCTGTCAAAGTTTCAAAGTTCCAGCTCTTACGGTTTGGGCTGCACGATGCGTTTTACGGCGGAATAATAATAATAATAATAATAATTAAAGCTGCAAGCAGCATTTATCGGGGTTCAAGCATTTAAGGCCTTTAAGCACATAAGCATTTAAGACATTAAGTTTTATTTGTAAAGCTTTTAACCACTGAAATAATAGATGGAAAAGACCATTTACAGCCAAAACAGGCAATTTACCATAGGAAATATATGGTTTTCAAAGCTTTTTAACAGTTATAGCGCCACCTATCGTACGATCTTCATGAAATTTTACATGCTTGTTTAGACTGTTATGGTACATATGCTCACCAATTTTTGTGAAGTTCTGAGTTTTCGTTTAGGATTTATAGGCTTTTAAATGCATTTTGCCACGCCCATTTTCATTATGACCCAATATACCCATGCGAAAAATGCTAAAGTTGAACTTTTTTTGATAATTATTGATCTAGAGAGTCCAGAGAATTACCCTAGACTGGTCTTGTTCCGATCGGGCAAAAAACCTAGGACTAGTTCGCAAAAGTAGGTTTTTAACATAATTGCGAATATTTAATGAACGGTTTGATTGACAGCAATGGTTCTTGAGGCAAAGTTGTTCAGCATGAGCAGATCTATCAAATGATATGCATTTTGTGACAATAAGTGTAACACCACGTGATTACAGAGCCATAAAACTCGTTAGCGCCAACTAGTGGCCGATTTCTTTCAAAATTCTTACAGACCTCTAGGGCCATGAGTTGAACATGCCCATCGAGTTTCGTTCCGATCGGCCTCCGTTAACCTTGTCTAATAGGTGCTCAAATTTCATTGGTCGATGGCGGCCATGTTTTTCGAGATACGCCAAAGTCCTCATAGACATACATGGCACCTTGGACCAAGACACTGCATACCAATTTTCAAGTCAATCGGACAAACGGTCACGTGGTCATAGCCCTTTTCATGTTTTTTTTCATGTTATAGCGCCACCTAGTGATCAATCGTCGACATTTTTTTACTATGACCCCAGATTGAACTCTTACACATGTGTACCAAGTTTGGTGAAGATATCTCATTTCCTTTTCGAGTTATAGCCATTTTAGTAAAATAGGCTCCTCCCACAACATTAATTTATCACCCCCTAGCGACCAGGAATCGAAATTTCGACTTTTTTTCGATAATTATTGATCTTCAGACTCCAAAGAACATTTCTGCACTGCTTTGGTTCCGATCGGGTGAAAAACCAGGGACTAGTTCGCAAAAGTAGGTTTTTGACAAAATTCAAAATGGCGGAAAAATTTGCATACCTGAAATAAAATCGGAGATATACGTTTTGACCTTCAGGCGTCCAGCTTTCCAATGATATAGGACACTTGAGTCTACGACATACGGTCTAGGAGTTATGAGCAGTTCCGCGCTTTTGGTTGCTATAGCGCCACCTATGGGCCAATCTGGGTCATACTTTGATAGGTTCTCCCCAAATTGAGGACTACCATTTGGCCAAGTTTCAAGGTTCCAGCTCTTACGGTTTGGGCTGCACGATGCGTTTTAGGGGAGAATAATAATAATAATAATAATAAAAATCAGTACAATTACAATAGGGTTTCAGCACTTCGTGCTTGAACCCCTAATAATTAAAGCTGCAAGCAGCATTTATCGGGGTTCAAGCAGTTAAAGCCTTTTAAGCATTTAAGCACAAAAGCATCAAAAGTTAAGATTTATTTAGCAAGCATGTAACCACGGACATAATAGATGGAAAAGACCATTTACAGCCAATACAGGCAGTTTACCATGGGATATATATGGTTTTAAAGCTTTTTAACAGTTATAGCGCCACCTATGGTCCGATCTCCATAGAATTGTTTACTGTGACCTCAAATTGAACCCATACACATGTGTACTGAGTTTGGTGAAGATATCTCATTTACTTCTTGAGTTATAGCCATTTTAGTAAAATAGGCTCCTCCCACAACAATTTAGCACATTCTAGTATTATTTACTATGATTCTAGCATGATTTGCCATATTCTAGCATAATTTACCATGATATACTACATTCTAGTATGATTTACCATTGTTTACTGTGATTCTAGCATGGATTACCATAGTTTATCATGATTTATCATAGTTTACCATGATTTACCCTGTTCTAGCATAGTTTACCATGATTTACCATGTTCTAGCATGATTTACCATGATATACCACATTCTAACATGATTTACCATAGTTTATTATGATTTATCATGGCTTACCATGATTTACCCTGTTCTAGCATAGTTTACCATGATTTACCATGTTCTAGCATGATGTACCATGATATACTATGTTCTAGAATGATGTACCAGGATTGTAGTATGATTTACCTTGATACACCACATTCTAGTATCATTTATTGATTTACCATGTTTTTAGTGTGATTTAACCATGATTTACCACATTGCTAGCAATTATGTGAAGTATCAGTAAAAATGAAGTGATAAACTCTGACAAAATATGATTGTGCTACAATAGTAATTGTTATATAAGTGATTTTTTAGTGTTTTATTGTTATATAAGTGATTTTTAGTGTCTAATGAATGCAAAAGCATATGTGGGTAGACATTAATAAGTAGAATGGCCAGCAGAGGGCAGTAGAAGACCACATATTGGCTCACTTTCACTTTAAACTTCTTGATTTTCACCATTTTTCTGCACTAAAGCAAAGCAGTTTTTCCATTTTAAATCCATAATGCATGTTAACACACACACACACACACACACACAAGACAAATGTTGTTTTTTCAATGCTATTGGGATATGTCATTATGAAAATATATTTGAATGGTCTATAAACATTTCACAAAGTCTTTGTAAGCTATTAATCAGATCATTCAGAATTTATTCAGAAACCTAAGACTACACACACACATTATATTGTAGATACAGACATTTGAAATATATGATGTGATCAAACTGTCAATACTAATAATTTAACAGATGGATTTTTGACTAAATGTAATTGTAAATGTTAAAATAGTGATTTTATAAAGTCTAAATATAAATTATAGAACAATATGACAACATGACTATTTTAAACAGCAGGGGGCAGTAAAATACCACTTCTTGGCTTAATATGTCATTATATTCATATCATTTTCACCTTTTTAACTGTTATAGAGGCAAATTTTGTCAGATCTGTCTGAAAATTTTCATGCATGTTCAGAGTGATATTTCACATGTTCTGACTTGTTTTTAAGAAGGTTTGAACATTCATTAAAGAGATATAGGCTTTCGGGGACACTTGGTAAAGGCCACATTTTGAAGTGAACCTATTATAGCTACCCAAATGAAGTAGTTCAACTTTTTCTGACAATTATTGTTCTAGTGAGTCCAGAGAATTGTATTGCACTAGTTTTTAACATTATGATATGAAAATTATATATTCAGAGATGGAAAAGACCATTTACAGTCAATACAGGCAGTTTACCATAGGAAATATATGGTTTTAAAGATTTTTAACAGTTATAGCGCCACCTATCGTCCGATCTCCATGAAATTTTGCATGCTTGTTAATGATGTTATGTCACATAAGTTCACCAATTTTTGTGAAGTTCTGGGTTTTTATTTAGGATTTATAGGCTTTTTAATGTATTTTTCCATGCCCATTTTATAAATGATCCTATTACAGCCATCCAAATGCAAAAGTTCAACTTTTTTTTGATAATTATTGATCTAGAGAGTCCAGAGAATTGTCCTAGACTGGTCTGGTTCCGATCGGGCAAAAAACCTAGGACTAGTTCGCAAAAGTAGGTTTTAAACATATTCATGAATATTTAATGAACGGTTTGATTGACAGAAATGGTTCTTGAGGCAAAGTTGTTCAGCATGAGCAGATATATCAAATGATATGCTTTTTGTGACGATAAGTGTAACACCACGTGATTACAGAGCCAAAAAACTCGTTAGCGCCAACTAGTGGCCGATTTCTTTCAAAATTCTTACAGACCTCTAGGGCCATGAGTCGAACATGCCCATCGAGTTTCGTTCCGATCGGCCTCCGTTAACCTTGTCTAATAGGTGCTCAACTTCATTGGCCAATGGCGGCCATGTTTTTTGAGATACGCCAATGTCCTCATAGACATACATGGCACCTTGGACCAAGACACTGCATACCAATTTTCCAGTCAATCGGACTAACGGTCAGGTGGTTATAGCCCTTTTCATGTTTTTTTCATGTTATAGCGCCACCTAGTGTTCAATCGTCGCGATTTTTTTACTGTGACCCCAGAATGAACCCATACACATGTGTACCGAGTTTGGTGAAGCTATCTTATTTACTTTTTAAGTTATAGCCATTTTAGTAAAATAGGCTCCTCCCACAACGATTATTTTGCGCCCCCTAGCGTCCATGAATCGAAATTTCAACATTTTTTCGATAATTATTGATCTTCAGACTCCAGAGAACATTTCTGCACTGGTTTGGCTCCGATCGGGCAAAAAACCAGGGACTAGTTCGCAAAAGTAGATTTTCGACAAAATTCAAAATGGCGGAAAATCTATCATGACGGAAATGAAATCGGAGATATACGTTTTGTTCGTCAGGCGTCCAGCTTTCCAATGATATAAGACACTTGAGTCTGCGACATACGGTCTAGGAGTTATGAGCAGTTTCGCGCTTTTGGTTGCTATAGCGCCACCTATGGGCCAATCGGGGTCATAATCTCTGAACCTCTCCTCGATTTTTGTACTACCATCTGGCAAAGTTTCAATGCTCTAGCCCTTACGGTTTGGGCTGCACGATGCGTTTTACGGCAGAATAATAATAATAATAATAATAATAAAAATCAGTACAATTACAATAGGGTTTCAGCACTTCGTGCTTGAACCCCTAATTAAAGCTGCAAGCAGCATTTATCGGGGTTCAAGCAGTTAAGGCCTTTAAGGCATTTAAGCACAAAAGCATCAAAAGTCATTAAGATTTATTTAGCAAGCATGTAACCACTGACATAATAGATGGAAAAGACCATTTACAGCCAATACAGGCAAATTGCCATGGGATATATATGGTTTTAAAGCTTTTTAACAGTTATAGCGCCACCTATGGTCCGATCTCCATAAAATTGTTTACTGTGACCTCAAATTGAACCCATACACATGTGTACTGAGTTTGGTGAAGATATCTCATTTACTTCTTGAGTTATAGCCATTTGAGTAAAATAGGCTCCTCCCACAACGATTTGCCACATTCTAGAATTATTTAATATGATTCTAGCATGATTTACTATCATATACCATGTTCCAGAATGATTTATTAGGATTCTAGCATGATTTACCTTGATACACCTCATTTCAGTATTATTTACTATGATTTACAATGTTTCTAGCATGATTAACCACATTACTAGCAATTATGTGAAGTGTCAGTGCAAATGAGGTGATGAACACTGACAAAATATTATTGTGTTATAATAGTTAGTTATATACGTGATTTTTAGTGTGTCCAAGTATGAATGCAAAAGCACATGTAAAATATTTCATTGTTAAGTAGAATGGCCAGCAGAGGGCACTAGAAGACCACTTATTGGCTCACTTTCACTTTAAACCAGTTTTCTGCACTAAAGCAAACCAGTTTTTCCATGTTAACTCAATGCATGCTTACACACACACACACACACACACACACACACACACACACACACACACACACACACACACACACACACACACACACACAGCATAGTTAACCATGATTTACCATGATATACCACGTTCTAGTATTATTTACCAGGAGATAAACGACAATCTAGTATTATTTACTTTGATTTACCATGTTTCTAGCCTGATTTATCACATTACTAGCAATTATTTGAAGTGTCAGTGCAAATAAAGTGATTAACACTGACAAAATATGATTGTGTTATAATAGTTATTGCTATATAAGTGATTTTTTTAGTGTGTATTCAAGTATGAATGCAAGCACATGTTGAAATATTTCATTAATAAGTAGAATGGCCAGCAGAGGGCAGTAGAAGACCACTTATTGGCTCACTTTCACTTTAAACCAGTTTTCTGCACTAAAGCAAACCAGTTTATCCATGTTAACTCAATGCATGCTTACACACACACACACACACACACACACACACACACACACACACACACACACACACACACACAGCATAGTTAACCATGATTTACCATGATATACCACGTTCTAGTATTATTTACCAGGAGATAAACGACAATCTAGTATTATTTACTTTGATTTACCATGTTTCTAGCCTGATTTATCACATTACTAGCAATTATTTGAAGTGTCAGTGCAAATAAAGTGATTAACACTGACAAAATATGATTGTGTTATAATAGTTATTGCTATATAAGTGATTTTTAGTGTGTATTCAAGTATAAATGCAAGCACATGTGGAAAAATTTAATTAATAAGTAGAATGGCCAGCAGAGGGCAGTAGAAGACCACTTATTGGCTCACTTTCACTTTAAACCTCATGATTTTGACCAGTTTTCTGCACTAAAGCAAACCAGTGTTTCCATGTTAACTCAATAATGCATACTTGCTACATATGCTACACACAATAATGCTACACACACACACACACACACACACACACACACACACAAATGTTTCAGTGATATTGGTGTCTCATTCACCTTCATCACATTCACCTTCTGTCTTCATCACATTCACCATCTGTCGTCATCACCTGCACCTGCTCCTCATCACCCTCCTCATCATCACCTGCTCCTCATCATCATAACCGTCACCTGTTGTCCTCGTCTTGATCTGTGTATTTAAGTTCCCCTCTCATCCATTATCATTGTCGGTTATTGTTTGTGCACTAGCACTCTGTTATGTTTGTTTTCATGTTGGAAAATAAAACCTTTGTTATATTTGTACCACACACACACACACACACACACACACACACACACACACACACACACACACACACACACACACACACACACACACACCATCATTTATCATGATTTACCATGGCTGATACCAATACCAATATGAGACAATGACTATTTTAAACAGCAGGGGGCAGTAAAATACCACTTATTGGCTTAACATGCCATTAATTCATATCATTTTCACCTTTTTAACTGTTATAGAGGCAAATTTTGTCCGATCTGTCTGAAAATTTTCATGCTTGTTCAGGGTGATATTTCACACGTTCTGACTTGTTTTTAAGAAGGTCTGAGCATTGATTAAAGAGATATAGGCTTTCGGGGACACTTGGTAAAGGCCAGATTTTGAAGTGAACCTATTATAGCTATCCAAATGAAGTAGTTCAACTTTTTCTGACAATTATTGATCTAGTGAGTCCAGAGAATTGTATTGCACTAGTTTTGAACATTATGATGTGAAAATTATATGATCAGAGATGGAAAAGACCATTTACAGCCAATACAGGCAGTTTACCATAGGAAATATATGATTTTAAAGCTTTTTAACAGTTATAGCGCCACCTATCGTCCGATCTCCATAGAATTTTTCATGCTTGTTAATGATGTTATGTCACATATGCTGACCAATTTTTGTGAAGTTCTGAGTTTTTATTTAGGATTTATAGGCTTTTTAATGTATTTTGACACGCCCATTTTATAAATTACCCTATTACAGCCATCCAAATGCAAAAGTTCAACTTTTTTTTGATAATTATTGATCTAGAGAGTCCAGAGAATTGTCCTAGACTGGTCTGGTTCCAATCGGGCAAAAAACCTAGGACTAGTTCGCAAAAGTAGGTTTTTAACATATTAATGAATAATTAATGAACAGTTTGATTGACAGCAATGGTTCTTGAGGCAAAGTTGTTCAGGATGAGGAGATCTATCAAATGATATGCATATTGTGTGGATATTTGTAACACCACGTGATTACAGAGCCGTAAAACTCGTTAGCGCCAACTAGTGGCCGATTTCTTTCAAAATTCTTACAGACCTTTAGGGCCATGAGCCGAACATGCCCATTGAGTTTCGTTCCGATCGGCCTCCGTTAACCTTGTCTAATAGGTGCTCAAACTTCGTTGGCCGATGGCGGCCATGTTTTTTGAGATACGCCAATGTCCTCATACACATACATGGCACCTTGGACCAAGACACTGCATACCAATTTTCAAGTCAATCGGACTAACGGTCAGGTGGTTATAGCCTGTTTTATGTTTTTTTCATTTTATAGCGCCACCATGAGGCCAATCGTCGCGATTTTTTTACTGTGACCCCAGATTGAACTCATACACATGTGTACCAAGTTTGGTGAAGATACCTCATTTACATCGGGAGTTATAGCCATTTTAGTAAAATAGGCCCCTCCCACAACGTACGTTTTGGCGCCCCTTAGCGACCGTGAATCGAAATTTCCACTTTTTTTCGATAATTATTGATATTCAGACTCCAGAGAACATTTCTGCACTGGTTTGGTTCCAATCGGGCAAAAAACCAGGGACTAGTTCGCAAAAGTAGGTTTTTGACAAAATTCAAAATGGCGGAAAATCTATCATGGCGGAAATGAAATCGGAGATATACTTTTTGTTCGTCAGGCATCCAGCTTTCCAATGATATAAGACACTTGAGTCTACGACATACGGTCTAGGAGTTATGAACAGTTTCGCGCTTTTGGTTGCTATAGCGCCACCTATGGGCCAATCGGGGTCATAATCTCTGAACCTTTCCTCGATTTTTGTACTACCATCTGTCAAAGTTTCAAAGTTCCAGCTCTTACGGTTTGGGCTGCACGATGCGTTTTACGGCGGAATAATAATAATAATAATAATAATTAAAGCTGCAAGCAGCATTTATCGGGGTTCAAGCAGTTAAGGCCTTTAAGGCATTTAAGCACAAAAGCATCAAAAGTTATTAAGATTTATTTAGCAAGCATGTAACCACTGACATAATAGATGGAAAAGACCATTTACAGCCAATACAGGCAATTTGCCATGGGATATATATGGTTTTAAAGCTTTTTAACAGTTATAGCGCCACCTATGGTCCGATCTCCATAAAATTGTTTACTGTGACCTCAAATTGAACCCATACACATGTGTACTGAGTTTGGTGAAGATATCTCATTTACTTCTTGAGTTATAGCCATTTGAGTAAAATAGGCTCCTCCCACGACGATTTGCCACATTCTAGAATTATTTAATATGATTCTAGCATGATTTACTATCATATACCATGTTCCAGAATGATTTATTAGGATTCTAGCATGATTTACCTTGATACACCTCATTTCAGTATTATTTACTATGATTTACAATGTTTCTAGCATGATTAACCACATTACTAGCAATTATGTGAAGTGTCAGTGCAAATGAGGTGATGAACACTGACAAAATATTATTGTGTTATAATAGTTAGTTATATACGTGATTTTTAGTGTGTGTCCAAGTATGAATGCAAAAGCACATGTAAAATATTTCATTATTAAGTAGAATGGCCAGCAGAGGGCACTAGAAGACCACTTATTGGCTCACTTTCACTTTAAACCAGTTTTCTGCACTAAAGCAAACCAGTTTTTCCATGTTAACTCAATGCATGCTTACACACACACACACACACACACACACACACACACACACACACACACACACACACACACACACACACACACACACACACACACACACATACACACACACACACACATACACACACAGCATAGTTAACCATGATTTACCATGATATACCACGTTCTAGTATTATTTACCAGGAGATAAACGACAATCTAGTATTATTTACTTTGATTTACCATGTTTCTAGCCTGATTTATCACATTACTAGCAATTATTTGAAGTGTCAGTGCAAATAAAGTGATTAACACTGACAAAATATGATTGTGTTATAATAGTTATTGCTATATAAGTGATTTTTTTAGTGTGTATTCAAGTATGAATGCAAGCACATGTTGAAATATTTCATTAATAAGTAGAATGGCCAGCAGAGGGCAGTAGAAGACCACTTATTGGCTCACTTTCACTTTAAACCAGTTTTCTGCACTAAAGCAAACCAGTTTATCCATGTTAACTCAATGCATGCTTACACACACACACACACACACACACACACACACACACACACACACACACACACACACAGACAGCATAGTTAACCATGATTTACCATGATTTACCACATTACTAGCAATTATTTGAAGTGTCAGTGCAAATAAAGTGATTAACACTGACAAAATATGATTGTGTTATAATAGTTATTGCTATATAAGTGATTTTTAGTGTGTATTCAAGTATAAATGCAAGCACATGTGGAAAAATTTAATTAATAAGTAGAATGGCCAGCAGAGGGCAGTAGAAGACCACTTATTGGCTCACTTTCACTTTAAACCTCATGATTTTGACCAGTTTTCTGCACTAAAGCAAACCAGTGTTTCCATGTTAACTCAATAATGCATACTTGCTACATATGCTACACACAATAATGCTACACACACACACACACACACACACACACACACACACACACACACACACACACACACACACACACACACACACACAAATGTTTCAGTGATATTGGTGTCACATTCACCTTCATCACATTCACCTTCTGTCTTCATCACATTCACCATCTGTCGTCATCACCTGCACCTGCTCCTCATCACCCTCCTCATCATCACCTGCTCCTCATCATCATAACCGTCACCTGTTGTCCTTGTCTTGATCTGTGTATTTAAGTTCCCCTCTCATCCATTATCATTGTCGGTTATTGTTTGTGCACTAGCACTCTGTTATGTTTGTTTTCATGTTGGAAAATAAAACCTTTGTTATATTTGTACCACACACACACACACACACACACACACACACACACACACACACACACACACACACACACACACACCATCATTTATCATGATTTACCATGGCTGATACCAATACCAATATGAGAAAATGACTATTTTAAACAGCAGGGGGCAGTAAAATACCACTTATTGGCTTAACATGCCATTAAATCATATCATTTTCACCTTTTTAACTGTTATAGAGGCAAATTTTGTCCGATCTGTCTGAAAATTTTCATGCTTGTTCAGGGTGATATTTCAAACGTTCTGACTTGTTTTTAAGAAGGTCTGAGCATTGATTAAAGAGATATAGGCTTTCGGGGACACTTGGTAAAGGCCAGATTTTGAAGTGAACCTATTATAGCTATCCAAATGAAGTAGTTCAACTTTTTCTGACAATTATTGATCTAGTGAGTCCAGAGAATTGTATTGCACTAGTTTTGAACATTATGATATGAAAATGATATGATCAGACATGGAAAAGACCATTTACAGCCAATACAGGCAGTTTACCATAGGAAATATATGGTTTTAAAGCTTTTTAACAGTTATAGCGCCAACTATTGTCCAATCTCCATAAAATTTTGCAAGCTTGTTTGTGATGTTATGACACATATGCTCACCAATTTTTGTGAAGTTCTGAGTTTTCATTTAGGATTTATAGGCTTTTGAGTGTATTTTGCCACACCCATTTTATAAATGACCCTATTACAGCCATACAAATACAAAAGTTCAACTTTTTTTTGATAATTATTGATCTAGAGAGTCCATAGAATTGTCCTAGACTGGTCTGGTTCCGATCGGGCAAAAAACCAGGGACTAGTTCGCAAAAGTAGGTTTTTAACATATTCATGAATATTTAATGAACGGTTTGATTGACAGCAATGGTTCTAGAGGCAAAGTTGTTCAGCATGAGCAGATCTATCAAATGATATGCATTTTGTGACAATATATCTAACACCACGTGATTACAGAGCCATAAAACTCGTTAGCGCCAACTAGTGGCCGATTTCTTTCAAAATTCTTACAGACCTCTAGGGCCATGAGTCGAACATGCCCACCGAGTTTCGTTCCGATCGGCCTCCGTTAACCTTGTCTAATAGGTGCTCAACTTCATTGGCCAATGGCGGCCATGTTTTTTGAGATACACCAATGTCCTC
The DNA here is from genome assembly GCF_964197995.2 of Scardinius erythrophthalmus. Lineage (NCBI taxonomy): Eukaryota > Metazoa > Chordata > Actinopteri > Cypriniformes > Leuciscidae > Scardinius > Scardinius erythrophthalmus. The sequence continues at coordinate 21,463,276 of NC_138238.1, read as the reverse complement.
ATAGACATACATGGCACCTTGGACCAAGACACTGCATACCAATTTTCAAGTCAATCGGACTAACGGTCAGGTGGTTATAGCCTGTTTTATGTTTTTTTCATGTTATAGCGCCACCATGTGGCCAATCGCCGCGATTTTTTTACCGTGTCCTCAGATTGACCTCTTACATATGTGTACCAAGTTTGGTGAAAATACCTCATTTACTTCTGGAGTTATAGCCATTTTAGTAAAATAGGCTCCGCCCACAACGTTAATTTTGCGCCCCCTAGCGACCCTGAATCGAAATTTCAACTTTTTTTCGATAATAATTGATCTTCAGTCTCCAGAGAACAATTCTGCACTGGTTTGGTTCCGATCGAGCAAAAAACCAGGGACTAGTTCGCAAAAGTAGGTTTTCGACAAAATTCAAAATGGCGGAAAATCTATCATGACGGAAATGAAATCGGAGATATACGTTTTGTTCGTCAGACGACCAGCTTTCCAATGATATAAGACACTTGTGTCTACGACATACGGTCCAGGAGTTATGACCACTTTCGCGCTTTTGGTTGTTATAGCGCCACCTATGGGCCAATCGAGGTCATAATTTGATAACCTCTCCTCGATTTTTGTACTACCATCTGGCAAAGTTTCAAAGCTCTAGCCCTTACGGTTTGGGCTGCACGATGCGTTTTACGGCGGAATAATAATAATAATAATAATAATAATAATAATAATAATAATAATAATTAAAGCTGCAAGCAGCATTTATCGGGGTTCAAGCATTTAAGGCCTTTAAGCACATAAGCATTTAAGACATTAAGTTTTATTTGTAAAGCTTTTAACCACTGAAATAATAGATGGAAAAGACCATTTACAGCCAAAACAGGCAATTTACCATAGGAAATATATGGTTTTCAAAGCTTTTTAACAGTTATAGCGCCACCTATCGTACGATCTTCATGAAATTTTACATGCTTGTTTAGACTGTTATGGTACATATGCTCACCAATTTTTGTGAAGTTCTGAGTTTTCGTTTAGGATTTATAGGCTTTTAAATGCATTTTGCCACGCCCATTTTCATTATGACCCAATATACCCATGCGAAAAATGCTAAAGTTGAACTTTTTTTGATAATTATTGATCTAGAGAGTCCAGAGAATTACCCTAGACTGGTCTTGTTCCGATCGGGCAAAAAACCTAGGACTAGTTCGCAAAAGTAGGTTTTTAACATAATTGCGAATATTTAATGAACGGTTTGATTGACAGCAATGGTTCTTGAGGCAAAGTTGTTCAGCATGAGCAGATCTATCAAATGATATGCATTTTGTGACAATAAGTGTAACACCACGTGATTACAGAGCCATAAAACTCGTTAGCGCCAACTAGTGGCCGATTTCTTTCAAAATTCTTACAGACCTCTAGGGCCATGAGTTGAACATGCCCATCGAGTTTCGTTCCGATCGGCCTCCGTTAACCTTGTCTAATAGGTGCTCAAATTTCATTGGTCGATGGCGGCCATGTTTTTCGAGATACGCCAAAGTCCTCATAGACATACATGGCACCTTGGACCAAGACACTGCATACCAATTTTCAAGTCAATCGGACAAACGGTCACGTGGTCATAGCCCTTTTCATGTTTTTTTTCATGTTATAGCGCCACCTAGTGATCAATCGTCGACATTTTTTTACTATGACCCCAGATTGAACTCTTACACATGTGTACCAAGTTTGGTGAAGATATCTCATTTCCTTTTCGAGTTATAGCCATTTTAGTAAAATAGGCTCCTCCCACAACATTAATTTATCACCCCCTAGCGACCAGGAATCGAAATTTCGACTTTTTTTCGATAATTATTGATCTTCAGACTCCAAAGAACATTTCTGCACTGCTTTGGTTCCGATCGGGTGAAAAACCAGGGACTAGTTCGCAAAAGTAGGTTTTTGACAAAATTCAAAATGGCGGAAAAATTTGCATACCTGAAATAAAATCGGAGATATACGTTTTGACCTTCAGGCGTCCAGCTTTCCAATGATATAGGACACTTGAGTCTACGACATACGGTCTAGGAGTTATGAGCAGTTCCGCGCTTTTGGTTGCTATAGCGCCACCTATGGGCCAATCTGGGTCATACTTTGATAGGTTCTCCCCAAATTGAGGACTACCATTTGGCCAAGTTTCAAGGTTCCAGCTCTTACGGTTTGGGCTGCACGATGCGTTTTAGGGGAGAATAATAATAATAATAATAATAAAAATCAGTACAATTACAATAGGGTTTCAGCACTTCGTGCTTGAACCCCTAATAAAAATCAGTACAATTACAATAGGGTTTCAGCACTTCGTGCTTGAACCCCTAATAAAAATCAGTACAATTACAATAGGGTTTCAGCACTTCGTGCTTGAACCCCTAATAAAAAGAGACGTTTTGGACAGTTATAGCGCCACCTATTGTCCGATCTTCACGAAACTTGGCATGCTTCTTCACCATGTTCTGACACATCTGCTCATCGATTTTTGTGAACTTTGGGGTTTTCCCTTAGGTTGTGTAGGCTTTTGAGTGTTTTTTTGTCCCACCCCTTTGCTAAATGACCCTGTTACAGCCAGGTCAATGCAAAAGTTCAACTTTTGTTCGATAATTATTGATCTAGAGACTCCAGAGAACTGTGCTAGACTGGTCTGGTCTGGATTGGGCCAAAAACCAGGGACTAGTTGGCCAAAGTAGGTTTTGGACAAATTTGCCCATAACAATTTTTTTTTTTGCTCGTAGGTGAATTTGGAGATAGCCATCTTGTCCGTCTGGAGCCAGGGATCACAGTGATGCTAAAATTGAGACTCTAGGACAAACTGTTTAGGAGTTATGAGCAATTTAGTAAATGTGGTCATTATAGCGCCACCTATGGGCCAATCTGAGTCATACTTTGATAGGTTCTCCCCAAATTGAGGACTACCATTTGGCCAAGTTTCAAGGTTCCAGCTGTTACGGTTTGGGCTGCACGATGCGTTTTAGGGGAGAATAATAATAATAATAAAAATCAGTACAATTACAATAGGGTTTCAGCACTTCGTGCTTGAACCCCTAATAAAAAGAGACGTTTTGGACAGTTATAGCGCCACCTATTGTCCGATCTTCACGAAACTTGGCATGCTTCTTCACCATGTTCTGACACATCTGCTCATCGATTTTTGTGAACTTTGGGGTTTTCCCTTAGGTTGTGTAGGCTTTTGAGTGTTTTTTTGTCCCACCCCTTTGCTAAATGACCCTGTTACAGCCAGGTCAATGCAAAAGTTCAACTTTTGTTCGATAATTATTGATCTAGAGACTCCAGAGAACTGTGCTAGACTGGTCTGGTCTGGATTGGGCCAAAAACCAGGGACTAGTTGGCCAAAGTAGGTTTTGGACAAATTTGCCCATAACAATTTTTTTTTTGCTCGTAGGTGAATTTGGAGATAGCCATCTTGTCCGTCTGGAGCCAGGGATCACAGTGATGCTAAAATTGAGACTCTAGGACAAACTGTTTAGGAGTTATGAGCAATTTAGTAAATGTGGTCATTATAGCGCCACCTATGGGCCAATCTGAGTCATACTTTGATAGGTTCTCCCCAAATTGAGGACTACCATTTGGCCAAGTTTCAAGGTTCCAGCTGTTACGGTTTGGGCTGCACGATGCGTTTTAGGGGAGAATAATAATAATAATAAAAATCAGTACAATTACAATAGGGTTTCAGCACTTCGTGCTTGAACCCCTAATAAAAAGAGACGTTTTGGACAGTTATAGCGCCACCTATTGTCCGATCTTCACGAAACTTGGCATGCTTCTTCACCATGTTCTGACACATCTGCTCATCGATTTTTGTGAACTTTGGGGTTTTCCCTTAGGTTGTGTAGGCTTTTGAGTGTTTTTTTGTCCCACCCCTTTGCTAAATGACCCTGTTACAGCCAGGTCAATGCAAAAGTTCAACTTTTGTTCGATAATTATTGATCTAGAGACTCCAGAGAACTGTGCTAGACTGGTCTGGTCTGGATTGGGCCAAAAACCAGGGACTAGTTGGCCAAAGTAGGTTTTGGACAAATTTGCCCATAACAATTTTTTTTTTTGCTCGTAGGTGAATTTGGAGATAGCCATCTTGTCCGTCTGGAGCCAGGGATCACAGTGATGCTAAAATTGAGACTCTAGGACAAACTGTTTAGGAGTTATGAGCAATTTAGTAAATGTGGTCATTATAGCGCCACCTATGGGCCAATCTGAGTCATACTTTGATAGGTTCTCCCCAAATTGAGGACTACCATTTGGCCAAGTTTCAAGGTTCCAGCTGTTACGGTTTGGGCTGCACGATGCGTTTTAGGGGAGAATAATAATAATAATAAAAATCAGTACAATTACAATAGGGTTTCAGCACTTCGTGCTTGAACCCCTAATAAAAAGAGACGTTTTGGACAGTTATAGCGCCACCTATTGTCCGATCTTCACGAAACTTGGCATGCTTCTTCACCATGTTCTGACACATCTGCTCATCGATTTTTGTGAACTTTGGGGTTTTCCCTTAGGTTGTGTAGGCTTTTGAGTGTTTTTTTGTCCCACCCCTTTGCTAAATGACCCTGTTACAGCCAGGTCAATGCAAAAGTTCAACTTTTGTTCGATAATTATTGATCTAGAGACTCCAGAGAACTGTGCTAGACTGGTCTGGTCTGGATTGGGCCAAAAACCAGGGACTAGTTGGCCAAAGTAGGTTTTGGACAAATTTGCCCATAACAATTTTTTTTTTTGCTCGTAGGTGAATTTGGAGATAGCCATCTTGTCCGTCTGGAGCCAGGGATCACAGTGATGCTAAAATTGAGACTCTAGGACAAACTGTTTAGGAGTTATGAGCAATTTAGTAAATGTGGTCATTATAGCGCCACCTATGGGCCAATCTGAGTCATACTTTGATAGGTTCTCCCCAAATTGAGGACTACCATTTGGCCAAGTTTCAAGGTTCCAGCTGTTACGGTTTGGGCTGCACGATGCGTTTTAGGGGAGAATAATAATAATAATTAAAGCTGCAAGCAGCGTTTATCGGGGTTCAAGCAATTAAGGCCTTTAAGGCCTTTAAGCATAAAAGCATCAAAAGTTATTAAGATTTATTTAGCAAGCATGTAACTACTGACATAATAGATGAAAAAGACCATTTACCATAGGAAATATATGGTTTTAAAGCTTTTAACAGTTATAGCGCCACCTTTGGTCCGATCTCCATAAAATTTGGCATGCTTGTTAATGATGTTATTTCACATATGTTCACCAATTTTTGTGAAGTTCTGAGTTTTTATTTATGATTTATAGGCTTTTTTATTTATTTTGCCCCGCCCATTTTATAAATGACCCTATTACAGCCATCCAAATGCAAAAGTTCAACTTTTTTTGATAATTATTGATCTAGAGAGTCCAGAGAATTGTCCTAGACTGGTTTGGTTCCGATCGGGCGAAAAACCAGGGACTAGTTCGCAAAAGTAGGTTTTTAACATATTCATGAATATTTAATTAACTGTTTGATTGACAGAAATGGTTCTTGAGGCAAAGTTGTTCAGCATGAGCAGATATATCAAATGATATGCTTTTTGTGACGATAAGTGTAACACCACGTGATTACAGAGCCAAAAAACTCGTTAGCGCCAACTAGTGGCCGATTTCTTTCAAAATTCTTACAGACCTCTAGGGCCATGAGTCGAACATGCCCATCGAGTTTCGTTCCGATCGGCCTCCGTTAACCTTGTCTAATAGGTGCTCAACTTCATTGGCCAATGGCGGCCATGTTTTTTGAGATACGCCAATGTCCTCATAGACATACATGGCACCTTGGACCAAGACACTGCATACCAATTTTCAAGTCAATCGGACTAATGGTCAGGTGGTTATAGCCCTTTTCATGTTTTTTTCATGTTATAGCGCCACCTAGTGTTCAATCGTCGCGATTTTTTTACTGTGACCCCAGAATGAACCCATACACATGTGTACCGAGTTTGGTGAAGCTATCTTATTTACTTTTTAAGTTATAGCCATTTTAGTAAAATAGGCTCCTCCCACAACGATTATTTTGCGCCCCCTAGCGTCCATGAATCGAAATTTCAACATTTTTTCGATAATTATTGATCTTCAGACTCCAGAGAACATTTCTGCACTGGTTTGGCTCCGATCGGGCAAAAAACCAGGGACTAGTTCGCAAAAGTAGATTTTCGACAAAATTCAAAATGGCGGAAAATCTATCATGACGGAAATGAAATCGGAGATATACGTTTTGTTCGTCAGGCGTCCAGCTTTCCAATGATATAAGACACTTGAGTCTGCGACATACGGTCTAGGAGTTATGAGCAGTTTCGCGCTTTTGGTTGCTATAGCGCCACCTATGGGCCAATCGGGGTCATAATCTCTGAACCTCTCCTCGATTTTTGTACTACCATCTGGCAAAGTTTCAATGCTCTAGCCCTTACGGTTTGGGCTGCACGATGCGTTTTACGGCAGAATAATAATAATAATAATAATAATAAAAATCAGTACAATTACAATAGGGTTTCAGCACTTCGTGCTTGAACCCCTAATTAAAGCTGCAAGCAGCATTTATCGGGGTTCAAGCATTTAAGGCCTTTAGGCACATAAGCATTTAAGACATTAAGATTTATTTAGAAAGCTTTTAACCACTGAAATAATAGATGGAAAAGTCCATTTACAGCCAATACAGGCAATTTACCATAGGAAATATGTGTTTTTTAAAGCTTTTTAACAGTTATAGCACCATCTATAGTCCGATCTCCATGAAATTTTGCATGCTTGTTAATGATGTTATGGCACATAAGCTCACCAATTTTCGTGAAGTTCTGAGTTTTCGTTTAGGATTTATAGGCTTTTGAGTGCATTTTGCCACGCCCATTTTCTTTATGACCCAATATACCCATGCGAAAAATGCAAAAGTTCAACTTTTTTTTGATAATTATTGATCTTGAGAGTCCATAGAATTGTCCTAGACTCGTTTGGTTCTGATCGGGCGAAAAACCTAGGACTAGTTCGCAAAAGTAGGTTTTTAACATAATTACGAATATTTAATGAACGGTTTGATTGACAGCAATGGTTCTTGAGGCAAAGTTGTTCAACAAGAGGAGATCTATCAAATGGTATGCATTTTGTGACAATAAGTGTAACACCACGTGATTACAGAGCCATAAAACTCGTTAGCGCCAACTAGTGGCCGATTTCTTTTAAAATTCTTACAGACCTCTAGGGCCATGAGTCGAACATGCCCACCGAGTTTCGTTCCGATAGGCCTCCGTTAACCTTGTCTAATAGGTGCTCAAACTTCATTGGCCGATGGCGGCCATGTTTTTTGAGATACACCAATGTCCTCATAGACATACATGGCACCTTGGACCAAGACACTGCATACCAATTTTCAAGTCAATCGGACTAACGGTCAGGTGGTTATAGCCTGTTTTATGTTTTTTTCATGTTATAGCGCCACCATGTGACCAATCGCCGCGATTTTTTTACCGTGACCTCATATTGACGTCTTACACATGTGTACCAGGTTTGGTTAAAATACCTCTTTTACTTCTGGAGTTATAGCCATTTTAGTAAAATAGGCTCCTCCCACAACGTTAATTTTGCACCCCCTAGCGACCGTGAATCGAAATTTCAACTTTTTTTTGATAATTATTGATATTCAGACTCCAGAGAACAATTCTGCACTGGTTTGGTTCCGATCGGGCAAAAAACCAGGGACTAGTTCGCAAAAGTAGATTTTCGACAAAATTCAAAATGGCGGAAAATCTATCATGGCGGAAATAAAATCGGAGATATACGTTTTGTTCGTCAGGCGTCCAGCTTTCCAATGATATAAGACACTTGAGTCTATGACTTACGGTCTAGGAGTTATGAGCAGTTTCGCGCTTTTGGTTGCTATAGCGCCACCTATGGGCCAATCGGGGTCATAATTTGATAACCTCTCCTCGATTTTTGTACTACCATATGGCAAAGTTTCAAAGCTCTAGCCCTTACGGTTTGGGCTGCACGATGCGTTTTACGGCAGAATAATAATAATAATTAAAGCTGCAAGCAGCATTTATCGGGGTTCAAGCATTTAAGGCCTTTAAGCACATAAGCATTTAAGACATTAAGTTTTATTTGTAAAGCTTTTAACCACTGAAATAATAGATGGAAAAGACCATTTACAGCCAAAACAGGCAATTTACCATAGGAAATATATGGTTTTCAAAGCTTTTTAACAGTTATAGCGCCACCTATCGTACGATCTTCATGAAATTTTACATGCTTGTTTAGACTGTTATGGTACATATGCTCACCAATTTTTGTGAAGTTCTGAGTTTTCGTTTAGGATTTATAGGCTTTTAAATGCATTTTGCCACGCCCATTTTCATTATGACCCAATATACCCATGCGAAAAATGCTAAAGTTGAACTTTTTTTGATAATTATTGATCTAGAGAGTCCAGAGAATTACCCTAGACTGGTCTTGTTCCGATCGGGCAAAAAACCTAGGACTAGTTCGCAAAAGTAGGTTTTTAACATAATTGCGAATATTTAATGAACGGTTTGATTGACAGCAATGGTTCTTGAGGCAAAGTTGTTCAGCATGAGCAGATCTATCAAATGATATGCATTTTGTGACAATAAGTGTAACACCACGTGATTACAGAGCCATAAAACTCGTTAGCGCCAACTAGTGGCCGATTTCTTTCAAAATTCTTACAGACCTCTAGGGCCATGAGTTGAACATGCCCATCGAGTTTCGTTCCGATCGGCCTCCGTTAACCTTGTCTAATAGGTGCTCAAATTTCATTGGTCGATGGCGGCCATGTTTTTCGAGATACGCCAAAGTCCTCATAGACATACATGGCACCTTGGACCAAGACACTGCATACCAATTTTCAAGTCAATCGGACAAACGGTCACGTGGTCATAGCCCTTTTCATGTTTTTTTTCATGTTATAGCGCCACCTAGTGATCAATCGTCGACATTTTTTTACTATGACCCCAGATTGAACTCTTACACATGTGTACCAAGTTTGGTGAAGATATCTCATTTCCTTTTCGAGTTATAGCCATTTTAGTAAAATAGGCTCCTCCCACAACATTAATTTATCACCCCCTAGCGACCAGGAATCGAAATTTCGACTTTTTTTCGATAATTATTGATCTTCAGACTCCAAAGAACATTTCTGCACTGCTTTGGTTCCGATCGGGTGAAAAACCAGGGACTAGTTCGCAAAAGTAGGTTTTTGACAAAATTCAAAATGGCGGAAAAATGTGCATACCTGAAATAAAATCGGAGATATACGTTTTGACCTTCAGGCGTCCAGCTTTCCAATGATATAGGACACTTGAGTCTACGACATACGGTCTAGGAGTTATGAGCAGTTCCGCGCTTTTGGTTGCTATAGCGCCACCTATGGGCCAATCTGGGTCATACTTTGATAGGTTCTCCCCAAATTGAGGACTACCATTTGGCCAAGTTTCAAGGTTCCAGCTCTTACGGTTTGGGCTGCACGATGCGTTTTAGGGGAGAATAATAATAATAATAATAATAAAAATCAGTACAATTACAATAGGGTTTCAGCACTTCGTGCTTGAACCCCTAATTAAAGCTGCAAGCAGCATTTAGCGGGGTTCAAGCATTTAGGGTCTTTAAGCACATAAGGCAGTCTAGTGAGTTGTCTGAGTTTTTGTTTAGGATTTACAGGCTTTTGAGTGTTTTTTGCCATACCCATTTTCTAAATGATCCTGTTATGGCTACCCAATGGGTAAAGTTAAAGTTTTTTATATAATTAATAATCTAGAGCTTCCAGAGAATTGTACTGCACTGGTATATTTCCGATCGGGCGAAAAACCTAGGACTAGTTCGCAAAAGTAGGTTTTTAACATAATAGCAAGTATTTAATGAACAAATTGATTGACAGCAGTAGTTCTTGAGGCAAAGTTGTTCAGTATGAGGAGATCTATCAAATGATATGCATCACGTGATTACATAGCCGTAAAACCTGTTAGCGTCAACTAGTGGCTGATTTTTCAAAATTCTTACAGACCTCTAGGGCCACGAGTCGAACATGCCCATCGAGTTTCGTTCTGATCGGCCTCCGTTAAGAGCAAACTAACAGCTTTGAATTAAAATGGTGAGGTATCCTGTTGTAAACATCAACCATGCCTGTTGACAGTTTTGTGGGAAGGGAATGAAAAGTTCTCAAATCCACAGCACAGCCTCAGACATAACATTTATATCCATGATCTGCCATTTTCACTATTGTCCTTGCTTGCTTCTTCACAATACCTGCAGATCTTCTGATGATTCGGCTGTGCAGGTCCACATTAACACTGCCTGGCCTAGAACATGGACTGGAAAATGCAAATTTGGGGGGTATAAATATTAATGATCCTGACTCCAACGTCACAGTCGGTGTTATGGTGGGATTCACTCATTTTTCAGCGGTCTTTTGCAAACAGGAGATTTACACAAGAAGGAGGAAACAATGGTGTTTGAGGCTCACGGTATGTCAGTTCCATGTCCAGAACTCTTATCATTCAACTATGCCAAGATAAATACAGTTTTCAATTGTATGGCACCTGTAAAATAGATGATTAGTAATATAATGCTTACTTGGAGTCTGAAATGGCTTTAACAAAAGAAGAAAAATAGTCTTAGATTTCTGTTCATTCTAATCATGTACAAATAAAGTAGCACAGTAAGATTACATTTATTTGAATGCATTAGTGAGTGTGTGATTGTGCTGTGTGTGCAGCGTGTCAATACTAAAAGTGAAGGTGTAGTTGATATCTTTGGTGATAATATCTGTAGTAATCATAAAAAAAAACACTTAAGAAATAAAGAATTAAAATTACAAATAATATTCTATTAAGATATGAGTTACAATAACATGATTTGCAATAGTAATAATATCAATAATATATGCACAATACACACAGATTAGACTATCAGGTCTGTGTTTTACAAAAACATTAGTATTGCAGCCAATGTGAGTCTGTGGGATTTATAAACAGACAAAATATGATTTGAAATGTTATTTTAATGATTTTATTAAGTTTAAACAATATTTCAAATGGAAAAAAAAATTAAAAATAATATTTTAGTGAGCAGAATGAACCAATGAGTGTTCTTCTTCTGGTGGTTAAAATGTAAATGAAAACAATAATACTTAAACAATAATACTTAATACACTAACCATGCTTGAACACACACATGCACACACATTTTGTTGTAGATGGAGATATTTAAAATAAAAGATAGGTAACAAAATGATAATTGCAAATCTCCTCTGTATAACACCATTTTCAGATTTCAAATTAATCACTGAGAGGCAGAATTGTTCAAACTGAGAGCTCAGTAAAAATGAAGTGATAAACTTTGACAAAACATGACTGTGTTATAATAGGTGATTTTCATGCAAGTAATTTGATATAGTCCAAAAACTAATGCAAAAGCACAGATGAAAATATTTTATTAAGTAGAATGTCCTGCAGAGGGCAGTAGAAGACCACTAATTGACTCACTTTCATTTGAAATACTTTTTTATCCACCAGTAAAACAAAGCAGTTTCTTCATGTTCTTTCCATTAAGCATGCTTACACACACACAGACACACACACAAACCCACACACACACACACACACACACACACACACACACACACACACACACACACACACACACACACACACACACACACACACACACACACACACACACAAAGACAAATATGTTTTCAATGTTTTTAGGATGTGATATTGTGAAAATATCTTCATCTCCTCATCTTGAACAACTTTGCCTCAAGAATCACTAATGTCAATCAAACCGTTCATAATCATAATAAAAAAAAATAAAATATATACAAATATCATAATAATAAAAAAAACATCATAATAAAAAAGATTGCTTCTTAAAGCATTTGTTTATTTCCAATACTGAAGCGAATTAAAAGATCATGCGTAATCCTGCTGCTCCCTCTAGTGGACAACAGTGGTATTATAGCTTACATTTTACAGTTGAAGTGTTTGAATGAATGGGAATTTGTTTTTTTACTTATATCTCAGGAACCAAAAGGCGAAAAATTCTGAAACTCAGAGCATAGATAGTGCTTGAGGAGCCCTGTTGAATGAGACCATCAATGTGTTTTTGGGCGATTGGGGCTGGGAGTTATGACTGTTATAAGGCATATCTGTTCGGGCTATTATCTCTGGAATGCCCAGGGCAAATAACACCACATTTGAATCGAAGCTAGCCAAGGACGCGCCCTTTCCAACGAGCTCTCACACAATGTTCGGGGTGGTCTGGGTCGGGAGTAATGGCCGTTCAAAATCGGGGGTCCCGCGGATTCGCGATGCGCGGGGGGCGCGCTCCCGAGGCCCGCGACGACACGTTTCGATCAAGAGCCCGGAGAGGTCCTCACCATCAAAATTTGAGCGCGCAACGACTTTCCGTTTTCGAGTTATGAATGGATTTGTATTCGGGGGCGTGGCTTAAATGCCGTTATACTTTCGTTTCATTTCATTCATTTACTTTCGTCCATTTCCATATCTCAGTGTAACACAATTGTCAATAGTAATACTCAATAGATGAGTTTTGACAAAATGTGATTGTAAATGTTAAAATAATGATTTTAAAAAGTCTAAATATGAATTTTATAACAATATTAGGGAGTAGTATGATGAAATGACAGCAGGGGGCAGTAAAATACCACTTATTGGCTTAATATGTCATTATATTCATATAAAATCACCTTTTGAAGAAGTTAAACTTTTTTTCTGATAATTATTGATCTAGAGAGTTCAGAGAATTGTGCTGCACTGGTTTTGAACATTATGATATGAACATTATATGATAAAAGATAGAAGACATCATTTACAGCAAATACAGGCAATTTACCATAGGAAATATATGGTTTTAAAGCGTTTTAACAGTTATAGCGCCAACTATCGTCCGATCTCCATAGAATTTTTCATGCTTGTTAATGATGTTATGTCACATATGCTGACCAATTTTTGTGAAGTTCTGAGTTTTTATTTAGGATTTATAGGCTTTTTAATGTATTTTGACACGCCCGTTTTATAAATGACCCTATTACAGCCATCCAAATGCAAAAGTTCAACTTTTTTTTGATAATTATTGATCTAGAGAGTCCAGAGAATTGTCCTACACTGGTCTGGTTCCGATCGGGCAAAAAACCTAGGACTAGTTCGCAAAAGTAGGTTTTTAACATATTAATGAATAATTAATGAACAGTTTGATTGACAGCAATGGTTCTTGAGGCAAAGTTGTTCAGGATGAGGAGATCTATCAAATGATATGCATATTGTGTGGATATTTGTAACACCACGTGATTACAGAGCCGTAAAACTCGTTAGCGCCAACTAGTGGCCGATTTCTTTCAAAATTCTTACAGACCTTTAGGGCCATGAGCCGAACATGCCCATTGAGTTTCGTTCCGATCGGCCTCCGTTAACCTTGTCTAATAGGTGCTCAAACTTCGTTGGCCGATGGCGGCCATGTTTTTTGAGATACGCCAATGTCCTCATACACATACATGGCACCTTGGACCAAGACACTGCATACCAATTTTCAAGTCAATCGGACTAACGGTCAGGTGGTTATAGCCTGTTTTATGTTTTTTTCATTTTATAGCGCCACCATGAGGCCAATCGTCGCGATTTTTTTACTGTGACCCCAGAGTAAGCTCATACACATGTGTACCAAGTTTGGTGAAGATACCTCATTTACATCGGGAGTTATAGCCATTTTAGTAAAATAGGCCCCTCCCACAACGTACGTTTTGGCGCCCCTTAGCGACCATGAATCGAAATTTCCACTTTTTTTCGATAATTATTGATATTCAGTCTCCAGAGAACATTTCTGCACTAGTTTGGTTCCAATCGGGCAAAAAACCAGGGACTAGTTCGCAAAAGTAGATTTTTGACAAAATTCAAAATGGCGGAAAATCTATCATGGCGGAAATAAAATCGGAGATATACGTTTTGTTCGTCAGGCATCCAGCTTTCCAATGATATAAGACACTTGAGTCTACGCCATACGGTCTAGGAGTTATGAGCAGTTTCGCGCTTTTGGTTGTTATAGCGCCACCTATGGGCCAATCGGGGTCATAATCTCTGAACCTTTCCTCGATTTTTGTACTACCATCTGTCAAAGTTTCAAAGTTCCAGCTCTTACGGTTTGGGCTGCACGATGCGTTTTACGGCAGAATAATAATAATAATAATAATAATAAAAATCAGCACAATTACAATAGGGTTTCAGCACTTCGTGCTTGAACCCCTAATAATAATAATAAAAATCAGCACAATTACAATAGGGTTTCAGCACTTCGTGCTTGAACCCCTAATTAAAGCTGCAAGCAGCATTTATCGGGGTTCAAGCATTTAAGGCCTTTAGGCACATAAGCATTTAAGACATTAAGATTTATTTAGAAAGCTTTTAACCACTGAAATAATAGATGGAAAAGTCCATTTACAGCCAATACAGGCAATTTACCATAGGAAATATGTGTTTTTTAAAGCTTTTTAACAGTTATAGCACCATCTATAGTCCGATCTCCATGAAATTTTGCATGCTTGTTAATGATGTTATGGCACATAAGCTCACCAATTTTCGTGAAGTTCTGAGTTTTTGTTTAGGATTTATAGGCTTTTGAGTGCATTTTGCCACGCCCATTTTCTTTATGACCCAATATACCCATGCGAAAAATGCAAAAGTTCAACTTTTTTTTGATAATTATTGATCTTGAGAGTCCATAGAATTGTCCTAGACTCGTTTGGTTCTGATCGGGCGAAAAACCTAGGACTAGTTCGCAAAAGTAGGTTTTTAACATAATTACGAATATTTAATGAACGGTTTGATTGACAGCAATGGTTCTTGAGGCAAAGTTGTTCAACAAGAGGAGATCTATCAAATGGTATGCATTTTGTGACAATAAGTGTAACACCACGTGATTACAGAGCCATAAAACTCGTTAGCGCCAACTAGTGGCCGATTTCTTTTAAAATTCTTACAGACCTCTAGGGCCATGAGTCGAACATGCCCACCGAGTTTCGTTCCGATAGGCCTCCGTTAACCTTGTCTAATAGGTGCTCAAACTTCATTGGCCGATGGCGGCCATGTTTTTTGAGATACACCAATGTCCTCATAGACATACATGGCACCTTGGACCAAGACACTGCATACCAATTTTCAAGTCAATCGGACTAACGGTCAGGTGGTTATAGCCTGTTTTATGTTTTTTTCATGTTATAGCGCCACCATGTGACCAATCGCCGCGATTTTTTTACCGTGACCTCATATTGACGTCTTACACATGTGTACCAGGTTTGGTTAAAATACCTCTTTTACTTCTGGAGTTATAGCCATTTTAGTAAAATAGGCTCCTCCCACAACGTTAATTTTGCACCCCCTAGCGACCGTGAATCGAAATTTCAACTTTTTTTTGATAATTATTGATATTCAGACTCCAGAGAACAATTCTGCACTGGTTTGGTTCCGATCGGGCAAAAAACCAGGGACTAGTTCGCAAAAGTAGATTTTCGACAAAATTCAAAATGGCGGAAAATCTATCATGGCGGAAATAAAATCGGAGATATACGTTTTGTTCGTCAGGCGTCCAGCTTTCCAATGATATAAGACACTTGAGTCTATGACTTACGGTCTAGGAGTTATGAGCAGTTTCGCGCTTTTGGTTGCTATAGCGCCACCTATGGGCCAATCGGGGTCATAATTTGATAACCTCTCCTCGATTTTTGTACTACCATATGGCAAAGTTTCAAAGCTCTAGCCCTTACGGTTTGGGCTGCACGATGCGTTTTACGGCAGAATAATAATAATAATTAAAGCTGCAAGCAGCATTTATCGGGGTTCAAGCATTTAAGGCCTTTAGGCACATAAGCATTTAAGACATTAAGATTTATTTAGAAAGCTTTTAACCACTGAAATAATAGATGGAAAAGTCCATTTACAGCCAATACAGGCAATTTACCATAGGAAATATGTGTTTTTTAAAGCTTTTTAACAGTTATAGCACCATCTATAGTCCGATCTCCATGAAATTTTGCATGCTTGTTAATGATGTTATGGCACATAAGCTCACCAATTTTCGTGAAGTTCTGAGTTTTCGTTTAGGATTTATAGGCTTTTGAGTGCATTTTGCCACGCCCATTTTCTTTATGACCCAATATACCCATGCGAAAAATGCAAAAGTTCAACTTTTTTTTGATAATTATTGATCTTGAGAGTCCATAGAATTGTCCTAGACTCGTTTGGTTCTGATCGGGCGAAAAACCTAGGACTAGTTCGCAAAAGTAGGTTTTTAACATAATTACGAATATTTAATGAACGGTTTGATTGACAGCAATGGTTCTTGAGGCAAAGTTGTTCAACAAGAGGAGATCTATCAAATGGTATGCATTTTGTGACAATAAGTGTAACACCACGTGATTACAGAGCCATAAAACTCGTTAGCGCCAACTAGTGGCCGATTTCTTTTAAAATTCTTACAGACCTCTAGGGCCATGAGTCGAACATGCCCACCGAGTTTCGTTCCGATAGGCCTCCGTTAACCTTGTCTAATAGGTGCTCAAACTTCATTGGCCGATGGCGGCCATGTTTTTTGAGATACACCAATGTCCTCATAGACATACATGGCACCTTGGACCAAGACACTGCATACCAATTTTCAAGTCAATCGGACTAACGGTCAGGTGGTTATAGCCTGTTTTATGTTTTTTTCATGTTATAGCGCCACCATGTGACCAATCGCCGCGATTTTTTTACCGTGACCTCATATTGACGTCTTACACATGTGTACCAGGTTTGGTTAAAATACCTCTTTTACTTCTGGAGTTATAGCCATTTTAGTAAAATAGGCTCCTCCCACAACGTTAATTTTGCACCCCCTAGCGACCGTGAATCGAAATTTCAACTTTTTTTTGATAATTATTGATATTCAGACTCCAGAGAACAATTCTGCACTGGTTTGGTTCCGATCGGGCAAAAAACCAGGGACTAGTTCGCAAAAGTAGATTTTCGACAAAATTCAAAATGGCGGAAAATCTATCATGGCGGAAATAAAATCGGAGATATACGTTTTGTTCGTCAGGCGTCCAGCTTTCCAATGATATAAGACACTTGAGTCTATGACTTACGGTCTAGGAGTTATGAGCAGTTTCGCGCTTTTGGTTGCTATAGCGCCACCTATGGGCCAATCGGGGTCATAATTTGATAACCTCTCCTCGATTTTTGTACTACCATATGGCAAAGTTTCAAAGCTCTAGCCCTTACGGTTTGGGCTGCACGATGCGTTTTACGGCAGAATAATAATAATAATAATAATAATTAAAGCTGCAAGCAGCATTTATCGGGGTTCAAGCATTTAAGGCCTTTAGGCACATAAGCATTTAAGACATTAAGATTTATTTAGAAAGCTTTTAACCACTGAAATAATAGATGGAAAAGTCCATTTACAGCCAATACAGGCAATTTACCATAGGAAATATGTGTTTTTTAAAGCTTTTTAACAGTTATAGCACCATCTATAGTCCGATCTCCATGAAATTTTGCATGCTTGTTAATGATGTTATGGCACATAAGCTCACCAATTTTCGTGAAGTTCTGAGTTTTTGTTTAGGATTTATAGGCTTTTGAGTGCATTTTGCCATGCCCATTTTCTTTATGACCCAATATACCCATGCGAAAAATGCAAAAGTTCAACTTTTTTTTGATAATTATTGATCTTGAGAGTCCATAGAATTGTCCTAGACTCGTTTGGTTCTGATCGGGCGAAAAACCTAGGACTAGTTCGCAAAAGTAGGTTTTTAACATAATTACGAATATTTAATGAACGGTTTGATTGACAGCAATGGTTCTTGAGGCAAAGTTGTTCAACAAGAGGAGATCTATCAAATGGTATGCATTTTGTGACAATAAGTGTAACACCACGTGATTACAGAGCCATAAAACTCGTTAGCGCCAACTAGTGGCCGATTTCTTTTAAAATTCTTACAGACCTCTAGGGCCATGAGTCGAACATGCCCACCGAGTTTCGTTCCGATAGGCCTCCGTTAACCTTGTCTAATAGGTGCTCAAACTTCATTGGCCGATGGCGGCCATGTTTTTTGAGATACACCAATGTCCTCATAGACATACATGGCACCTTGGACCAAGACACTGCATACCAATTTTCAAGTCAATCGGACTAACGGTCAGGTGGTTATAGCCTGTTTTATGTTTTTTTCATGTTATAGCGCCACCATGTGACCAATCGCCGCGATTTTTTTACCGTGACCTCATATTGACGTCTTACACATGTGTACCAGGTTTGGTTAAAATACCTCTTTTACTTCTGGAGTTATAGCCATTTTAGTAAAATAGGCTCCTCCCACAACGTTAATTTTGCACCCCCTAGCGACCGTGAATCGAAATTTCAACTTTTTTTTGATAATTATTGATATTCAGACTCCAGAGAACAATTCTGCACTGGTTTGGTTCCGATCGGGCAAAAAACCAGGGACTAGTTCGCAAAAGTAGATTTTCGACAAAATTCAAAATGGCGGAAAATCTATCATGGCGGAAATAAAATCGGAGATATACGTTTTGTTCGTCAGGCGTCCAGCTTTCCAATGATATAAGACACTTGAGTCTATGACTTACGGTCTAGGAGTTATGAGCAGTTTCGCGCTTTTGGTTGCTATAGCGCCACCTATGGGCCAATCGGGGTCATAATTTGATAACCTCTCCTCGATTTTTGTACTACCATATGGCAAAGTTTCAAAGCTCTAGCCCTTACGGTTTGGGCTGCACGATGCGTTTTACGGCAGAATAATAATAATAATAATAATTAAAGCTGCAAGCAGCATTTATCGGGGTTCAAGCATTTAAGGCCTTTAGGCACATAAGCATTTAAGACATTAAGATTTATTTAGAAAGCTTTTAACCACTGAAATAATAGATGGAAAAGTCCATTTACAGCCAATACAGGCAATTTACCATAGGAAATATGTGTTTTTTAAAGCTTTTTAACAGTTATAGCACCATCTATAGTCCGATCTCCATGAAATTTTGCATGCTTGTTAATGATGTTATGGCACATAAGCTCACCAATTTTCGTGAAGTTCTGAGTTTTTGTTTAGGATTTATAGGCTTTTGAGTGCATTTTGCCACGCCCATTTTCTTTATGACCCAATATACCCATGCGAAAAATGCAAAAGTTCAACTTTTTTTTGATAATTATTGATCTTGAGAGTCCATAGAATTGTCCTAGACTCGTTTGGTTCTGATCGGGCGAAAAACCTAGGACTAGTTCGCAAAAGTAGGTTTTTAACATAATTACGAATATTTAATGAACGGTTTGATTGACAGCAATGGTTCTTGAGGCAAAGTTGTTCAACAAGAGGAGATCTATCAAATGGTATGCATTTTGTGACAATAAGTGTAACACCACGTGATTACAGAGCCATAAAACTCGTTAGCGCCAACTAGTGGCCGATTTCTTTTAAAATTCTTACAGACCTCTAGGGCCATGAGTCGAACATGCCCACCGAGTTTCGTTCCGATAGGCCTCCGTTAACCTTGTCTAATAGGTGCTCAAACTTCATTGGCCGATGGCGGCCATGTTTTTTGAGATACACCAATGTCCTCATAGACATACATGGCACCTTGGACCAAGACACTGCATACCAATTTTCAAGTCAATCGGACTAACGGTCAGGTGGTTATAGCCTGTTTTATGTTTTTTTCATGTTATAGCGCCACCATGTGACCAATCGCCGCGATTTTTTTACCGTGACCTCATATTGACGTCTTACACATGTGTACCAGGTTTGGTTAAAATACCTCTTTTACTTCTGGAGTTATAGCCATTTTAGTAAAATAGGCTCCTCCCACAACGTTAATTTTGCACCCCCTAGCGACCGTGAATCGAAATTTCAACTTTTTTTTGATAATTATTGATATTCAGACTCCAGAGAACAATTCTGCACTGGTTTGGTTCCGATCGGGCAAAAAACCAGGGACTAGTTCGCAAAAGTAGATTTTCGACAAAATTCAAAATGGCGGAAAATCTATCATGGCGGAAATAAAATCGGAGATATACGTTTTGTTCGTCAGGCGTCCAGCTTTCCAATGATATAAGACACTTGAGTCTATGACTTACGGTCTAGGAGTTATGAGCAGTTTCGCGCTTTTGGTTGCTATAGCGCCACCTATGGGCCAATCGGGGTCATAATTTGATAACCTCTCCTCGATTTTTGTACTACCATATGGCAAAGTTTCAAAGCTCTAGCCCTTACGGTTTGGGCTGCACGATGCGTTTTACGGCAGAATAATAATAATAATAATAATAATAAAAATCAGCACAATTACAATAGGGTTTCAGCACTTCGTGCTTGAACCCCTAATAATTAAAGCTGCAAGCAGCATTTATCGGGGTTCAAGCATTTAAGGCCTTTAGGCACATAAGCATTTAAGACATTAAGATTTATTTAGAAAGCTTTTAACCACTGAAATAATAGATGGAAAAGTCCATTTACAGCCAATACAGGCAATTTACCATAGGAAATATGTGTTTTTTAAAGCTTTTTAACAGTTATAGCACCATCTATAGTCCGATCTCCATGAAATTTTGCATGCTTGTTAATGATGTTATGGCACATAAGCTCACCAATTTTCGTGAAGTTCTGAGTTTTTGTTTAGGATTTATAGGCTTTTGAGTGCATTTTGCCACGCCCATTTTCTTTATGACCCAATATACCCATGCGAAAAATGCAAAAGTTCAACTTTTTTTTGATAATTATTGATCTTGAGAGTCCATAGAATTGTCCTAGACTCGTTTGGTTCTGATCGGGCGAAAAACCTAGGACTAGTTCGCAAAAGTAGGTTTTTAACATAATTACGAATATTTAATGAACGGTTTGATTGACAGCAATGGTTCTTGAGGCAAAGTTGTTCAACAAGAGGAGATCTATCAAATGGTATGCATTTTGTGACAATAAGTGTAACACCACGTGATTACAGAGCCATAAAACTCGTTAGCGCCAACTAGTGGCCGATTTCTTTTAAAATTCTTACAGACCTCTAGGGCCATGAGTCGAACATGCCCACCGAGTTTCGTTCCGATAGGCCTCCGTTAACCTTGTCTAATAGGTGCTCAAACTTCATTGGCCGATGGCGGCCATGTTTTTTGAGATACACCAATGTCCTCATAGACATACATGGCACCTTGGACCAAGACACTGCATACCAATTTTCAAGTCAATCGGACTAACGGTCAGGTGGTTATAGCCTGTTTTATGTTTTTTTCATGTTATAGCGCCACCATGTGACCAATCGCCGCGATTTTTTTACCGTGACCTCATATTGACGTCTTACACATGTGTACCAGGTTTGGTTAAAATACCTCTTTTACTTCTGGAGTTATAGCCATTTTAGTAAAATAGGCTCCTCCCACAACGTTAATTTTGCACCCCCTAGCGACCGTGAATCGAAATTTCAACTTTTTTTTGATAATTATTGATATTCAGACTCCAGAGAACAATTCTGCACTGGTTTGGTTCCGATCGGGCAAAAAACCAGGGACTAGTTCGCAAAAGTAGATTTTCGACAAAATTCAAAATGGCGGAAAATCTATCATGGCGGAAATAAAATCGGAGATATACGTTTTGTTCGTCAGGCGTCCAGCTTTCCAATGATATAAGACACTTGAGTCTATGACTTACGGTCTAGGAGTTATGAGCAGTTTCGCGCTTTTGGTTGCTATAGCGCCACCTATGGGCCAATCGGGGTCATAATTTGATAACCTCTCCTCGATTTTTGTACTACCATATGGCAAAGTTTCAAAGCTCTAGCCCTTACGGTTTGGGCTGCACGATGCGTTTTACGGCAGAATAATAATAATAATAATAATAATAAAAATCAGCACAATTACAATAGGGTTTCAGCACTTCGTGCTTGAACCCCTAATAAAAATCAGCACAATTACAATAGGGTTTCAGCACTTCGTGCTTGAACCCCTAATAAAAATCAGCACAATTACAATAGGGTTTCAGCACTTCGTGCTTGAACCCCTAAAAATCAGCACAATTACAATAGGGTTTCAGCACTTCGTGCTTGAACCCCTAATAATAATTAAAGCTGCAAGCAGCATTTATCGGGGTTCAAGCATTTAAGGCCTTTAGGCACATAAGCATTTAAGACATTAAGATTTATTTAGAAAGCTTTTAACCACTGAAATAATAGATGGAAAAGTCCATTTACAGCCAATACAGGCAATTTACCATAGGAAATATGTGTTTTTTAAAGCTTTTTAACAGTTATAGCACCATCTATAGTCCGATCTCCATGAAATTTTGCATGCTTGTTAATGATGTTATGGCACATAAGCTCACCAATTTTCGTGAAGTTCTGAGTTTTTGTTTAGGATTTATAGGCTTTTGAGTGCATTTTGCCACGCCCATTTTCTTTATGACCCAATATACCCATGCGAAAAATGCAAAAGTTCAACTTTTTTTTGATAATTATTGATCTTGAGAGTCCATAGAATTGTCCTAGACTCGTTTGGTTCTGATCGGGCGAAAAACCTAGGACTAGTTCGCAAAAGTAGGTTTTTAACATAATTACGAATATTTAATGAACGGTTTGATTGACAGCAATGGTTCTTGAGGCAAAGTTGTTCAACAAGAGGAGATCTATCAAATGGTATGCATTTTGTGACAATAAGTGTAACACCACGTGATTACAGAGCCATAAAACTCGTTAGCGCCAACTAGTGGCCGATTTCTTTTAAAATTCTTACAGACCTCTAGGGCCATGAGTCGAACATGCCCACCGAGTTTCGTTCCGATAGGCCTCCGTTAACCTTGTCTAATAGGTGCTCAAACTTCATTGGCCGATGGCGGCCATGTTTTTTGAGATACACCAATGTCCTCATAGACATACATGGCACCTTGGACCAAGACACTGCATACCAATTTTCAAGTCAATCGGACTAACGGTCAGGTGGTTATAGCCTGTTTTATGTTTTTTTCATGTTATAGCGCCACCATGTGACCAATCGCCGCGATTTTTTTACCGTGACCTCATATTGACGTCTTACACATGTGTACCAGGTTTGGTTAAAATACCTCTTTTACTTCTGGAGTTATAGCCATTTTAGTAAAATAGGCTCCTCCCACAACGTTAATTTTGCACCCCCTAGCGACCGTGAATCGAAATTTCAACTTTTTTTTGATAATTATTGATATTCAGACTCCAGAGAACAATTCTGCACTGGTTTGGTTCCGATCGGGCAAAAAACCAGGGACTAGTTCGCAAAAGTAGATTTTCGACAAAATTCAAAATGGCGGAAAATCTATCATGGCGGAAATAAAATCGGAGATATACGTTTTGTTCGTCAGGCGTCCAGCTTTCCAATGATATAAGACACTTGAGTCTATGACTTACGGTCTAGGAGTTATGAGCAGTTTCGCGCTTTTGGTTGCTATAGCGCCACCTATGGGCCAATCGGGGTCATAATTTGATAACCTCTCCTCGATTTTTGTACTACCATATGGCAAAGTTTCAAAGCTCTAGCCCTTACGGTTTGGGCTGCACGATGCGTTTTACGGCAGAATAATAATAATAATAATAATAATTAAAGCTGCAAGCAGCATTTATCGGGGTTCAAGCAGTTAAGGCCTTTAAGCACAAAAGCATCAAAAGTGATTAAGTTTTATTTAGCAAGCATGTAACTACTGACATAATAGATGGAAAAGACCATTTACAGGAAATACCATAGGAAATATATGGTTTTAAAGCTTTTTAGCAGTTATAGCGCCACCTATGGTCCGATCTCCATAAAAATTGGCATGCTTGTTAATGATGTTATGTCACATATGCTCACCAATTTTTGTGAAGTTCTGAGTTTTCATTTAGGATTTATAGGCTTTTTAGTGTTTTTTTGCCACGCCCCTTTTCTAAATGACCCTATTACAGCCATCTACATGCAAAAGTTCAACTTTTTTTTTGATAATTATTGATCTAGTGTGTCCAGAGAATTGTCCTAGACTGGTCTGGTTTCGATCGGGCGAAAAACCTAGGACTAGTTTGCAAAAGTAGGTTTTTAACATAATTACGAATATTTAATAAACGGTTTAATTGACAGCATTAGTTCTTGAGGCAAAGTTGTTCAGCATAAGCAGATCTATCAGATGATATGCATTTTGTGACGATAAGTGTAACACCACGTGATTACAGAGCCATAAAACTCGTTAGCGCCAACTAGTGGCCGATTTCTTTCAAAACTCTTAGAGACCTCTAGGGCCATGAGTCGAACATGCCCATCGAGTTTCGTTCCGATCGGCCTCCGTTAACCTTGTCTAATAGGTGCTCAAATTTCATTGGTCGATGGCGGCCATGTTTTTCGAGATACGCCAATGTCCTCATAGACATACATGGTACCTTGGACCAAGACACTGCATACCAATTTTCAAGTCAATCGGACTAACGGTCACGTGGTCATAGCCGTTTTCATGTGTTTTTCATGTTATAGCGCCACCTAGTGATCAATCGTCGCGATTTTTTTACTGTGACCCCAGATTGAACTCATACACATGTGCACCAAGTTTGGTGAAGATATCTAATTTCATTCTCGAGTTATAGCCATTTTAGTAAAATAGGCTCCTCCCACAACATTAATTTATCACCCCCTGGCGATCAGGAATCGAAATTTCGACTTTTTTTCGATAATTATTGATATTCAGACTCCAGAGAACATTTCTGCACTATTTTGGATCCAATTGGACAAAAAACCTAGGACTAGTTCGCAAAAGTAGGTTTTTAACTAAATTCAAAATGGCGGACAATTTGCATACAGGAAATGAAATCGGAGATATACGTTTTGACCTTCAGGTTTCCAGCTTTCCAGTGATATAAGACACTTGAGTCTACGTCATACGGTCTAGGAGTTATGAGCAGTTTCGCGCTTTTGGTTGCTATAGCGCCACCTATGGGCCAATTGGGGTCATATTCTCTGAACCTCTCCTCGATTTTTGTACTACCATCTGGCAAAGTTTCAAAGCTCCAGCTCTTACGGTTTGGGCTGCACGATGAGTTTTACGGCAGAAGAAAAATAATAATAATAATAATAATAATAATAATAATAAAAATCAGTACAATTACAATAGGGTTTCAGCACTTCGTGCTTGAACCCCTAATAATAAAAATCAGTACAATTACAATAGGGTTTCAGCACTTCGTGCTTGAACCCCTAATTAAAGCTGCAAGCAGCATTTATCGGGGTTCAAGCAGTTAAGGCCGTTAAGGACTTTAAGCACAAAAGCATCAAAAGTTATAAAGTTTTATTTAGCAAGCATGACATCATAGATGGAAAAGACCATGTTCTAGCATGATTTACCATGATATGCCACATTCTAGCATGATTTACCATAGTTTATCATGATTTACCATGGTTTACCATGATTTACCTTGTTCTAGCATAGTTTACCATGAATTTATCTCAGTTTACCTTGATTTACCATGTTCTAGCATGATTTACCATGATATACCACATTCTAGCAAGATTTACCAAAGTTTATCATGATTTACCCTGTTCTAGCATAGTTTACCATGAATTTATCTTAGTTTACCTTAATTTACCATGTTCTAGCATGATTTACCATGATATACCACATTCTAGCATGATTTACCATAGTTTATCATGATTTACCATGGTTTACCATGATTTACCCTGTTCTAGCATGATTTACCATGATATATCACGTTCTAGAATGATTTACCAGGATTCTAGCATGATTTACCTTGATACACCACATTCTAGTATGATTTACTATGATTTACCATGTTTCTAGCGTGATTTACCATGATTTACCACATTACTAGCAATTATGTGAAGTGTCAGTGCAAATGAAGTGATAAACTCTGTCAAAATATGATTTTGTTATAATAGTTATTGTTATATAAGTGATTTGCACAAAGCACATGTGAAAAGACTTCATAAGTAGAATGGCCAGCAGAGGGCACTAGAAGACCACTTATTGGCTCAGTTTCACTTTAAATTTCATTATTTTTACCAGTTTTCTGCACTAAATCAAATCAGTTTTTCCATGTTAACTCAATAATGCATGCTTACACACACACACACACACACACACACACACACACACACACACACACACACACACACACACACACACACACACACACACACACAAAGACAAATGTTGTTGTTGTTTTTTCAATGCTATTGGGATATGTCATAATGAAAATATATTTGAATGGTCTATAAACATTTCACAAAGTCTTTGTAAGCTATTAATCAGAAGATTCAGAATTTATTCAGAAACCTAAGACTACACAAACACATTATGTTGTAGATACAGACATTTGAACTATATGATGTGATCAAACTGTCAATACTAATACTTTAACGGATGGATTTTGACTAAATGTAATTGTAATTGTAAATGTTAAAATAGTGATTTTATAAATTTTAAACAGCAGGGGGCAGTAAAATACAACTTATTGGCTTAATATGCCATTATATTCATATAATTTTCACCTTTTTAACTGTTATAGAGGCAAATTTTGTCCGATCGGTCTGAAAATTTTCATGCATGTTCAGAGTGATATTTCACTGGCTTTTTAAGAAGGTCTGAGTCATTCATTAAAGAGATATAGGCTTTCGGGGACACTTGGTAAAGGCTACATTTTGAAGTGAACCTATTATAACTATCCAAATGAAGTAGTTCAACTTTTTCTGACAATTATTGACCTAGTGAGTCCAGAGAATTGTATTGCACTAGTTTTGAACATTATGATATGAAAATTATATGATCAGAGATGGAAAAGACCTTTTACAGCCAATACAGGCAGTTTACCATAGGAAATATATGGTTTTAAAGCTTTTTAACAGTTATAGCGCCACCTATGGTCCGATCTCCATAAAATTTGGCATGCTTGTTAATGATGTTATGTCACATATGCTCACCGATTTTTGTGAAGTTCTGAGTTTTTATTTAGGATTTATAGGATATTTAATGTATTTTTCCACGCCCATTTTATAAATGACCCTATTAGAGCCATCCAAATGCAAAATTTCAACTTTTTTTTGATAGTTTTTGATCTAGAGAGTCCAGAGAATTGTCCTAGACTGGTCTGGTTCCGATCGGGTGAAAAACCTAGGACTAGTTCGCAAAAGTAGGTTTTTAACATGTTTGCGAATATTTAATGAATGGTTTGATTGACAGCAATGGTTCTTGAGGCAAAGTTGTTCAGGATGAGGAGATCTATCAAATGATATACATATTGTGTGGATATTTGTAACACCACGTGATTACAGAGCCGTAAAACTCGTTAGCGCCAACTAGTGGCCGATTTCTTTCAAAATTCTTACAGACCTCTAGGGCCTTGAGTCGAACATGCCCATCGAGTTTCGTTCCGATCGGTCTCCGTTAACCTTGTCTAATAGGTGCTCAAACTTCATTGGCCGATGGCGGCCATGTTTTTTGAGATACGCCAATGTCCTCATACACATACATGGCACCTTGGACCAAGACACTGCATACCAATTTTCAAGTCAATCGGACTAACGGTCAGGTGGTTATAGCCTGTTTTATGTTTTTTTCATGTTATAGCGCCACCATGAGGCCAATCGTCGCGATTTTTTTACTGTGACCTCAGATTGACCTCTTACACATGTGTACCAAGTTTGGTGAAGATACCTCATTTACTTCTGGAGTTATAGCCATTTTAGTAAAATAGGCCCCGCCCACAACGTACGTTTTGGCGGCCCTTAGCGTCCGTGAATCGAAATTTCAACTTTTTTTCGATAGTTTTTGATATTCAGACTCTAGAGAACATTTCTGCACTGGTTTGGTTCCGATCGGGCGAAAAACCTAGGACTAGTTCGCAAAAGTATGTTTTTGACAAAATTCAAAATGGCGGAAAATCTATCATGGCGGAAATGAAATCGGAGATATACGTTTTGTTCGTCAGGCGTCCAGCTTTCCAATGATATAAGACACTTGAGTCTACGTCATACGGTCTAGTAGTTATGAGCAGTTTTGCGCTTTTGGTTGCTATAGCGCCACCTATGGGCCAATCGGGGTCATACTTTTATAGGTTCTCCCCAAATTGAGGACTACCATTTGGCCAAGTTTCAAGGTTCCAGCTCTTACGGTTTGGTCTGCACAATGCGTTTTAGGGGAAAATAATAATAATAATAATAATAATAATAATAATAATAATAATAATAAAAATCAGTACAATTACAATAGGGTTTCAGCACTTTGTGCTTGAACCCCTAATTAAAGCTGCAAGCAGCATTTATCGGGGTTCAAGCAGTTAAGGCCTTTAAGGCATTTAAGCACAAAAGCATCAAAAGTTATTAAGATTTATTTAGCAAGCATGTAACCACTGACATAATAGATGGAAAAGACCATTTACAGCCAATACAGGCAATTTGCCATGGGATATATATGGTTTTAAAGCTTTTTAACAGTTATAGCGCCACCTATGGTCCGATCTCCATAAAATTGTTTACTGTGACCTCAAATTGAACCCATACACATGTGTACTGAGTTTGGTGAAGATATCTCATTTACTTCTTGAGTTATAGCCATTTGAGTAAAATAGGCTCCTCCCACGACGATTTGCCACATTCTAGAATTATTTAATATGATTCTAGCATGATTTACTATCATATACCATGTTCCAGAATGATTTATTAGGATTCTAGCATGATTTACCTTGATACACCTCATTTCAGTATTATTTACTATGATTTACAATGTTTCTAGCATGATTAACCACATTACTAGCAATTATGTGAAGTGTCAGTGCAAATGAGGTGATGAACACTGACAAAATATTATTGTGTTATAATAGTTAGTTATATACGTGATTTTTAGTGTGTGTCCAAGTATGAATGCAAAAGCACATGTAAAATATTTCATTATTAAGTTGAATGGCCAGCAGAGGGCACTAGAAGACCACTTATTGGCTCACTTTCACTTTAAACCAGTTTTCTGCACTAAAGCAAACCAGTTTTTCCATGTTAACTCAATGCATGCTTACACACACACACACACACACACACACACACACACACACACACACACACACACATACACACACAGCATAGTTAACCATGATTTACCATGATATACCACGTTCTAGTATTATTTACCAGGAGATAAACGACAATCTAGTATTATTTACTTTGATTTACCATGTTTCTAGCCTGATTTATCACATTACTAGCAATTATTTGAAGTGTCAGTGCAAATAAAGTGATTAACACTGACAAAATATGATTGTGTTATAATAGTTATTGCTATATAAGTGATTTTTAGTGTGTATTCAAGTATAAATGCAAGCACATGTGGAAAAATTTAATTAATAAGTAGAAGGGCCAGCAGAGGGCAGTAGAAGACCACTTATTGGCTCACTTTCACTTTAAACCTCATGATTTTGACCAGTTTTCTGCACTAAAGCAAACCAGTGTTTCCATGTTAACTCAATAATGCATACTTGCTACATATGCTACACACAATAATGCTACACACACACACACACACACACACACACACACACACACACACACACAAATGTTTCAGTGATATTGGTGTCACATTCACCTTCATCACATTCACCTTCTGTCTTCATCACATTCACCATCTGTCGTCATCACCTGCACCTGCTCCTCATCACCCTCCTCATCATCACCTGCACCTCATCATCATAACCGTCACCTGTTGTCCTTGTCTTGATCTGTGTATTTAAGTTCCCCTCTCATCCATTATCATTGTCGGTTATTGTTTGTGCACTAGCACTCTGTTATGTTTGTTTTCATGTTGGAAAATAAAACCTTTGTTATATTTGTACCACACACACACACACACACACACACACACACACACACACACACACCATCATTTATCATGATTTACCATGGCTGATACCAATACCAATATGAGAAAATGACTATTTTAAACAGCAGGGGGCAGTAAAATACCACTTATTGGCTTAACATGCCATTAAATCATATCATTTTCACCTTTTTAACTGTTATAGAGGCAAATTTTGTCCGATCTGTCTGAAAATTTTCATGCTTGTTCAGGGTGATATTTCACACGTTCTGATTTGTTTTTAAGAAGGTCTGAGCATTGATTAAAGAGATATAGGCTTTCGGGGACACTTGGTAAAGGCCAGATTTTGAAGTGAACCTATTATAGCTATCCAAATGAAGTAGTTCAACTTTTTCTGACAATTATTGATCTAGTGAGTCCAGAGAATTGTATTGCACTAGTTTTGAACATTATGATATGAAAATTATATGATCAGACATGGAAAAGACCATTTACAGCCAATACAGGCAGTTTACCATAGGAAATATATGGTTTTAAAGCTTTTTAACAGTTATAGCGCCAACTATTGTCCAATCTCCATAAAATTTTGCAAGCTTGTTTGTGATGTTATGACACATATGCTCACCAATTTTTGTGAAGTTCTGAGTTTTCATTTAGGATTTATAGGCTTTTGAGTGTATTTTGCCACACCCATTTTATAAATGACCCTATTACAGCCATACAAATACAAAAGTTCAACTTTTTTTTGATAATTATTGATCTAGAGAGTCCATAGAATTGTCCTAGACTGGTCTG
Source organism: Scardinius erythrophthalmus (assembly GCF_964197995.2). NCBI lineage: Eukaryota > Metazoa > Chordata > Actinopteri > Cypriniformes > Leuciscidae > Scardinius > Scardinius erythrophthalmus. Next base: position 21,432,588 of record NC_138238.1, on the reverse strand, counting down.
GTTCCGATCGGGCGAAAAACCAGGGACTAGTTCGCAAAAGTAGGTTTTTAACATATTCATGAATATTTAATGAACGGTTTGATTGACAGCAATGGTTCTAGAGGCAAAGTTGTTCAGCATGAGCAGATCTATCAAATGATATGCATTTTGTGACAATATATCTAACACCACGTGATTACAGAGCCATAAAACTCGTTAGCGCCAACTAGTGGCCGATTTCTTTCAAAATTCTTACAGACCTCTAGGGCCATGAGTCGAACATGCCCACCGAGTTTCGTTCCGATCGGCCTCCGTTAACCTTGTCTAATAGGTGCTCAACTTCATTGGCCAATGGCGGCCATGTTTTTTGAGATACACCAATGTCCTCATAGACATACATGGCACCTTGGACCAAGACACTGCATACCAATTTTCAAGTCAATCGGACTAACGGTCAGGTGGTTATAGCCTGTTTTATGTTTTTTTCATGTTATAGCGCCACCATGTGGCCAATCGCCGCGATTTTTTTACCGTGTCCTCAGATTGACCTCTTACATACGTGTACCAAGTTTGGTGAAAATACCTCATTTACTTCTGGAGTTATAGCCATTTTAGTAAAATAGGCTCCGCCCACAACGTTAATTTTGCGCCCCCTAGCGACCCTGAATCGAAATTTCAACTTTTTTTCGATAATTATTGATCTTCAGTCTCCAGAGAACAATTCTGCACTGGTTTGGTTCCGATCGAGCAAAAAACCAGGGACTAGTTCGCAAAAGTAGGTTTTCGACAAAATTCAAAATGGCGGAAAATCTATCATGACGGAAATGAAATCGGAGATATACGTTTTGTTCGTCAGACGACCAGCTTTCCAATGATATAAGACACTTGTGTCTACGACATACGGTCCAGGAGTTATGACCACTTTCGCGCTTTTGGTTGTTATAGCGCCACCTATGGGCCAATCGAGGTCATAATTTGATAACCTCTCCTCGATTTTTGTACTACCATCTGGCAAAGTTTCAAAGCTCTAGCCCTTACGGTTTGGGCTGCACGATGCGTTTTACGGCAGAATAATAATAATAATAATTAAAGCTGCAAGCAGCGTTTATCGGGGTTCAAGCAATTAAGGCCTTTAAGGCCTTTAAGCATAAAAGCATCAAAAGTTATTAAGATTTATTTAGCAAGCATGTAACTACTGACATAATAGATGAAAAAGACCATTTACCATAGGAAATATATGGTTTTAAAGCTTTTAACAGTTATAGCGCCACCTTTGGTCCGATCTCCATAAAATTTGGCATGCTTGTTAATGATGTTATTTCACATATGTTCACCAATTTTTGTGAAGTTCTGAGTTTTTATTTATGATTTATAGGCTTTTTTATTTATTTTGCCCCGCCCATTTTATAAATGACCCTATTACAGCCATCCAAATGCAAAAGTTCAACTTTTTTTGATAATTATTGATCTAGAGAGTCCAGAGAATTGTCCTAGACTGGTTTGGTTCCGATCGGGCGAAAAACCAGGGACTAGTTCGCAAAAGTAGGTTTTTAACATATTCATGAATATTTAATTAACTGTTTGATTGACAGAAATGGTTCTTGAGGCAAAGTTGTTCAGCATGAGCAGATATATCAAATGATATGCTTTTTGTGACGATAAGTGTAACACCACGTGATTACAGAGCCAAAAAACTCGTTAGCGCCAACTAGTGGCCGATTTCTTTCAAAATTCTTACAGACCTCTAGGGCCATGAGTCGAACATGCCCATCGAGTTTCGTTCCGATCGGCCTCCGTTAACCTTGTCTAATAGGTGCTCAACTTCATTGGCCAATGGCGGCCATGTTTTTTGAGATACGCCAATGTCCTCATAGACATACATGGCACCTTGGACCAAGACACTGCATACCAATTTTCAAGTCAATCGGACTAATGGTCAGGTGGTTATAGCCCTTTTCATGTTTTTTTCATGTTATAGCGCCACCTAGTGTTCAATCGTCGCGATTTTTTTACTGTGACCCCAGAATGAACCCATACACATGTGTACCGAGTTTGGTGAAGCTATCTTATTTACTTTTTAAGTTATAGCCATTTTAGTAAAATAGGCTCCTCCCACAACGATTATTTTGCGCCCCCTAGCGTCCATGAATCGAAATTTCAACATTTTTTCGATAATTATTGATCTTCAGACTCCAGAGAACATTTCTGCACTGGTTTGGCTCCGATCGGGCAAAAAACCAGGGACTAGTTCGCAAAAGTAGATTTTCGACAAAATTCAAAATGGCGGAAAATCTATCATGACGGAAATGAAATCGGAGATATACGTTTTGTTCGTCAGGCGTCCAGCTTTCCAATGATATAAGACACTTGAGTCTGCGACATACGGTCTAGGAGTTATGAGCAGTTTCGCGCTTTTGGTTGCTATAGCGCCACCTATGGGCCAATCGGGGTCATAATCTCTGAACCTCTCCTCGATTTTTGTACTACCATCTGGCAAAGTTTCAATGCTCTAGCCCTTACGGTTTGGGCTGCACGATGCGTTTTACGGCAGAATAATAATAATAATTAAAGCTGCAAGCAGCATTTATCGGGGTTCAAGCATTTAAGGCCTTTAAGCACATAAGCATTTAAGACATTAAGTTTTATTTGTAAAGCTTTTAACCACTGAAATAATAGATGGAAAAGACCATTTACAGCCAAAACAGGCAATTTACCATAGGAAATATATGGTTTTCAAAGCTTTTTAACAGTTATAGCGCCACCTATCGTACGATCTTCATGAAATTTTACATGCTTGTTTAGACTGTTATGGTACATATGCTCACCAATTTTTGTGAAGTTCTGAGTTTTCGTTTAGGATTTATAGGCTTTTAAATGCATTTTGCCACGCCCATTTTCATTATGACCCAATATACCCATGCGAAAAATGCTAAAGTTGAACTTTTTTTGATAATTATTGATCTAGAGAGTCCAGAGAATTACCCTAGACTGGTCTTGTTCCGATCGGGCAAAAAACCTAGGACTAGTTCGCAAAAGTAGGTTTTTAACATAATTGCGAATATTTAATGAACGGTTTGATTGACAGCAATGGTTCTTGAGGCAAAGTTGTTCAGCATGAGCAGATCTATCAAATGATATGCATTTTGTGACAATAAGTGTAACACCACGTGATTACAGAGCCATAAAACTCGTTAGCGCCAACTAGTGGCCGATTTCTTTCAAAATTCTTACAGACCTCTAGGGCCATGAGTTGAACATGCCCATCGAGTTTCGTTCCGATCGGCCTCCGTTAACCTTGTCTAATAGGTGCTCAAATTTCATTGGTCGATGGCGGCCATGTTTTTCGAGATACGCCAAAGTCCTCATAGACATACATGGCACCTTGGACCAAGACACTGCATACCAATTTTCAAGTCAATCGGACAAACGGTCACGTGGTCATAGCCCTTTTCATGTTTTTTTTCATGTTATAGCGCCACCTAGTGATCAATCGTCGACATTTTTTTACTATGACCCCAGATTGAACTCTTACACATGTGTACCAAGTTTGGTGAAGATATCTCATTTCCTTTTCGAGTTATAGCCATTTTAGTAAAATAGGCTCCTCCCACAACATTAATTTATCACCCCCTAGCGACCAGGAATCGAAATTTTTACTTTTTTTCGATAATTATTGATCTTCAGACTCCAAAGAACATTTCTGCACTGCTTTGGTTCCGATCGGGTGAAAAACCAGGGACTAGTTCGCAAAAGTAGGTTTTTGACAAAATTCAAAATGGCGGAAAATTTTGCATACCTGAAATAAAATCGGAGATATACGTTTTGACCTTCAGGCGTCCAGCTTTCCAATGATATAGGACACTTGAGTCTACGACATACGGTCTAGGAGTTATGAGCAGTTCCGCGCTTTTGGTTGCTATAGCGCCACCTATGGGCCAATCTGGGTCATACTTTGATAGGTTCTCCCCAAATTGAGGACTACCATTTGGCCAAGTTTCAAGGTTCCAGCTCTTACGGTTTGGGCTGCACGATGCGTTTTAGGGGAGAATAATAATAATAATAATAATAAAAATCAGTACAATTACAATAGGGTTTCAGCACTTCGTGCTTGAACCCCTAATTAAAGCTGCAAGCAGCATTTATCGGGGTTCAAGCAGTTAAAGCCTTTTAAGCATTTAAGCACAAAAGCATCAAAAGTTAAGATTTATTTAGCAAGCATGTAACCACGGACATAATAGATGGAAAAGACCATTTACAGCCAATACAGGCAGTTTACCATGGGATATATATGGTTTTAAAGCTTTTTAACAGTTATAGCGCCACCTATGGTCCGATCTCCATAGAATTGTTTACTGTGACCTCAAATTGAACCCATACACATGTGTACTGAGTTTGGTGAAGATATCTCATTTACTTCTTGAGTTATAGCCATTTTAGTAAAATAGGCTCCTCCCACAACAATTTAGCACATTCTAGTATTATTTACTATGATTCTAGCATGATTTGCCATATTCTAGCATAATTTACCATGATATACTACATTCTAGTATGATTTACCATTGTTTACTGTGATTCTAGCATGGATTACCATAGTTTATCATGATTTATCATAGTTTACCATGATTTACCCTGTTCTAGCATAGTTTACCATGATTTACCATGTTCTAGCATGATTTACCATGATATACCACATTCTAACATGATTTACCATAGTTTATTATGATTTATCATGGCTTACCATGATTTACCCTGTTCTAGCATAGTTTACCATGATTTACCATGTTCTAGCATGATGTACCATGATATACTATGTTCTAGAATGATGTACCAGGATTGTAGTATGATTTACCTTGATACACCACATTCTAGTATCATTTATTGATTTACCATGTTTTTAGTGTGATTTAACCATGATTTACCACATTGCTAGCAATTATGTGAAGTATCAGTAAAAATGAAGTGATAAACTCTGACAAAATATGATTGCGCTACAATAGTAATTGTTATATAAGTGATTTTTTAGTGTTTTATTGTTATATAAGTGATTTTTAGTGTCTAATGAATGCAAAAGCATATGTGGGTAGACATTAATAAGTAGAATGGCCAGCAGAGGGCAGTAGAAGACCACATATTGGCTCACTTTCACTTTAAACTTCTTGATTTTCACCATTTTTCTGCACTAAAGCAAAGCAGTTTTTCCATTTTAAATCCATAATGCATGTTAACACACACACACACACACACACACAAGACAAATGTTGTTTTTTCAATGCTATTGGGATATGTCATTATGAAAATATATTTGAATGGTCTATAAACATTTCACAAAGTCTTTGTAAGCTATTAATCAGATCATTCAGAATTTATTCAGAAACCTAAGACTACACACACACATTATATTGTAGATACAGACATTTGAAATATATGATGTGATCAAACTGTCAATACTAATAATTTAACAGATGGATTTTTGACTAAATGTAATTGTAAATGTTAAAATAGTGATTTTATAAAGTCTAAATATAAATTATAGAACAATATGACAACATGACTATTTTAAACAGCAGGGGGCAGTAAAATACCACTTCTTGGCTTAATATGTCATTATATTCATATCATTTTCACCTTTTTAACTGTTATAGAGGCAAATTTTGTCAGATCTGTCTGAAAATTTTCATGCATGTTCAGAGTGATATTTCACATGTTCTGACTTGTTTTTAAGAAGGTTTGAACATTCATTAAAGAGATATAGGCTTTCGGGGACACTTGGTAAAGGCCACATTTTGAAGTGAACCTATTATAGCTACCCAAATGAAGTAGTTCAACTTTTTCTGACAATTATTGTTCTAGTGAGTCCAGAGAATTGTATTGCACTAGTTTTTAACATTATGATATGAAAATTATATATTCAGAGATGGAAAAGACCATTTACAGTCAATACAGGCAGTTTACCATAGGAAATATATGGTTTTAAAGATTTTTAACAGTTATAGCGCCACCTATCGTCCGATCTCCATGAAATTTTGCATGCTTGTTAATGATGTTATGTCACATAAGTTCACCAATTTTTGTGAAGTTCTGGGTTTTTATTTAGGATTTATAGGCTTTTTAATGTATTTTTCCATGCCCATTTTATAAATGATCCTATTACAGCCATCCAAATGCAAAAGTTCAACTTTTTTTTGATAATTATTGATCTAGAGAGTCCAGAGAATTGTCCTAGACTGGTCTGGTTCCGATCGGGCAAAAAACCTAGGACTAGTTCGCAAAAGTAGGTTTTAAACATATTCATGAATATTTAATGAACGGTTTGATTGACAGAAATGGTTCTTGAGGCAAAGTTGTTCAGCATGAGCAGATATATCAAATGATATGCTTTTTGTGACGATAAGTGTAACACCACGTGATTACAGAGCCAAAAAACTCGTTAGCGCCAACTAGTGGCCGATTTCTTTCAAAATTCTTACAGACCTCTAGGGCCATGAGTCGAACATGCCCATCGAGTTTCGTTCCGATCGGCCTCCGTTAACCTTGTCTAATAGGTGCTCAACTTCATTGGCCAATGGCGGCCATGTTTTTTGAGATACGCCAATGTCCTCATAGACATACATGGCACCTTGGACCAAGACACTGCATACCAATTTTCCAGTCAATCGGACTAACGGTCAGGTGGTTATAGCCCTTTTCATGTTTTTTTCATGTTATAGCGCCACCTAGTGTTCAATCGTCGCGATTTTTTTACTGTGACCCCAGAATGAACCCATACACATGTGTACCGAGTTTGGTGAAGCTATCTTATTTACTTTTTAAGTTATAGCCATTTTAGTAAAATAGGCTCCTCCCACAACGATTATTTTGCGCCCCCTAGCGTCCATGAATCGAAATTTCAACATTTTTTCGATAATTATTGATCTTCAGACTCCAGAGAACATTTCTGCACTGGTTTGGCTCCGATCGGGCAAAAAACCAGGGACTAGTTCGCAAAAGTAGATTTTCGACAAAATTCAAAATGGCGGAAAATCTATCATGACGGAAATGAAATCGGAGATATACGTTTTGTTCGTCAGGCGTCCAGCTTTCCAATGATATAAGACACTTGAGTCTGCGACATACGGTCTAGGAGTTATGAGCAGTTTCGCGCTTTTGGTTGCTATAGCGCCACCTATGGGCCAATCGGGGTCATAATCTCTGAACCTCTCCTCGATTTTTGTACTACCATCTGGCAAAGTTTCAATGCTCTAGCCCTTACGGTTTGGGCTGCACGATGCGTTTTACGGCAGAATAATAATAATAATAATAATAATAAAAATCAGTACAATTACAATAGGGTTTCAGCACTTCGTGCTTGAACCCCTAATAATAATAATAAAAATCAGTACAATTACAATAGGGTTTCAGCACTTCGTGCTTGAACCCCTAATAATTAAAGCTGCAAGCAGCATTTATCGGGGTTCAAGCATTTAAGGCCTTTAGGCACATAAGCATTTAAGACATTAAGATTTATTTAGAAAGCTTTTAACCACTGAAATAATAGATGGAAAAGTCCATTTACAGCCAATACAGGCAATTTACCATAGGAAATATGTGTTTTTTAAAGCTTTTTAACAGTTATAGCACCATCTATAGTCCGATCTCCATGAAATTTTGCATGCTTGTTAATGATGTTATGGCACATAAGCTCACCAATTTTCGTGAAGTTCTGAGTTTTTGTTTAGGATTTATAGGCTTTTGAGTGCATTTTGCCACGCCCATTTTCTTTATGACCCAATATACCCATGCGAAAAATGCAAAAGTTCAACTTTTTTTTGATAATTATTGATCTTGAGAGTCCATAGAATTGTCCTAGACTCGTTTGGTTCTGATCGGGCGAAAAACCTAGGACTAGTTCGCAAAAGTAGGTTTTTAACATAATTACGAATATTTAATGAACGGTTTGATTGACAGCAATGGTTCTTGAGGCAAAGTTGTTCAACAAGAGGAGATCTATCAAATGGTATGCATTTTGTGACAATAAGTGTAACACCACGTGATTACAGAGCCATAAAACTCGTTAGCGCCAACTAGTGGCCGATTTCTTTTAAAATTCTTACAGACCTCTAGGGCCATGAGTCGAACATGCCCACCGAGTTTCGTTCCGATAGGCCTCCGTTAACCTTGTCTAATAGGTGCTCAAACTTCATTGGCCGATGGCGGCCATGTTTTTTGAGATACACCAATGTCCTCATAGACATACATGGCACCTTGGACCAAGACACTGCATACCAATTTTCAAGTCAATCGGACTAACGGTCAGGTGGTTATAGCCTGTTTTATGTTTTTTTCATGTTATAGCGCCACCATGTGACCAATCGCCGCGATTTTTTTACCGTGACCTCATATTGACGTCTTACACATGTGTACCAGGTTTGGTTAAAATACCTCTTTTACTTCTGGAGTTATAGCCATTTTAGTAAAATAGGCTCCTCCCACAACGTTAATTTTGCACCCCCTAGCGACCGTGAATCGAAATTTCAACTTTTTTTTTGATAATTATTGATATTCAGACTCCAGAGAACAATTCTGCACTGGTTTGGTTCCGATCGGGCAAAAAACCAGGGACTAGTTCGCAAAAGTAGATTTTCGACAAAATTCAAAATGGCGGAAAATCTATCATGGCGGAAATAAAATCGGAGATATACGTTTTGTTCGTCAGGCGTCCAGCTTTCCAATGATATAAGACACTTGAGTCTATGACTTACGGTCTAGGAGTTATGAGCAGTTTCGCGCTTTTGGTTGCTATAGCGCCACCTATGAGCCAATCGGGGTCATAATTTGATAACCTCTCCTCGATTTTTGTACTACCATATGGCAAAGTTTCAAAGCTCTAGCCCTTACGGTTTGGGCTGCACGATGCGTTTTACGGCAGAATAATAATAATAATAATAATTAAAGCTGCAAGCAGCATTTATCGGGGTTCAAGCAGTTAAGGCCTTTAAGGCCTTTAAGCACAAAAACATCAAAAGACATCAAGTTTTATTTAGCAAGCAGGTAACCACTGACATCATAGATGGAAAATACCATGTTTTAGCATGATTTACCATGATTTACCATGATTTACCCTGTTCTAGCATAGTTGACCATGAATTTATCTTAGTTTACCTTGATTTACCATATTCTAGCATGATTTACCATGATATACCACACTGTAGCATGATTTACCATAGTTTATCATGATTTACCATGGTTTACCATGATTTACCATGGTTTACCATGATTTACCCTGTTCTAGCATAGTTTACCATGAATTTATCTTAGTTTACCTTGATTTACCATGTTCTAGCATGATTTACCATGATATACCACATTCTAGCATGATTTACCATGGTTTACCATTATTTACCCTGTTCTAGCATGATTTACCATAATATACCACGTTCTAGAATGATTTATCAGGATTCTAGCATGATTTACCTTGATACACCACATTTTAGATTTATTTACTATGATTTACCATGTTTCTAGCGTGATTTACCATGATTTACAACACGTGAAGTGTCAGTGCAAATGAAGTGATAAACACTGACAAAATATGATTTTGTTATAATAGTTATTGTTATATAAGTGATTTTATAAGTGTCTAGAGTGACGCAAAATCACCTGTGAAAAGACTTCATTAATAAGTAGAATGGCCAGCAGAGGGCACTAGAAGACCACTTATTGGCTCAGTTTCACTTTAAATTTCATTATTTTCACCAGTTTTCTCCACTAAAGCTAAACACGGAATGGTTGCAGGAAGGCACGCGGAGACAAGGATGAACATACAAGATGCAGGTTTAATAGGAATTAAACTCAGGATATCGGAACAGGCAGCAACACACTCTAATTACAGCATAGAACTGACAAAGAACAAGGCAACACTCAGGGCTTAAATACATGGGAGAACTGATCAGGGAAACAAGACACAGCTGACAAGACTAACGAGGAAACAGGTGTGACAGATGCACTAAATGACAGTTACCGTGGAAACCAAGGAGTGGCGGGAAAACAGAACAAAGGAAGACATGTGATCAGAGACAACAATACTCAGACAGAACACAACTGTGACAAAAGCAAACCAGTTTTACCATTTTAACTTAATGCATGCTTACACACACACACACACACACACACACACACACACACACACACACACACACACACACACACACACAAAGACAAATGTTGTTGTTGTTGTTTTTTCAATGCTATTGGGATATGTCATTATGAAAATATATTTGAATGGTCAATAAACATTTCACAAAGTCTTTGTAAGCTATTAATCAGACGATTCAGAATTTATTCAGAAACCTAAGACTACACACACACATTATGTTGTAGATACAGACATTTGAACTATATGATGTGATCAAACTGTCAGTACTAATACTTTAACAGATAGATTTTGACTAAATGTAATTGTAAATGTTAAAATAGGGATTTTATAAAGTCTAAATATAAATTATAGAACAATATGACAAAATTCCTATTTTAAACAGCAGGGGGCAGTAAAATACCACTTATTGGCTTAACATGCCATTATATTCACCTTTTTAACTGTTATAGAGGCAAATTTTGTCCGATCTGTCTGAAAATTTTCATGCATGTTTAGAGTGATATTTCACATGTTCTGACTTGTTTTTAAGAAGGTCTGAGTAATTCATTAAAGAGATATAGGCTTTCGGGGACACTTGGTAAAGGCTACATTATGAAGTGAACCTATTATAGCTATCCAAATGAAGTAGTTCAACTTTTTCTGACAATTATTGATCTAGTGAGTCCAAATAATTGTATTGCACTAGTTTTGAACATTATGATATGAAAATTATATGATCAGAGATGGAAAAGACCATTTACAGCCAATACAGGCAGTTTACCATAGGAAATATATGGTTTTAAAGCTTTTTAACAGTTACAGCGCCACCTATCGTCCGATCTCCATAAAATTTTGCATGCTTGTTAAAGATGTTATGTCACATACGCTGACCAATTTTTGTGAAGTTCTGCATTTTCATTTATGATTTATAGGCTTTTGACTGTATTTTGCCACGCCCATTTTATAAATGACCCTATTACAGCCATCCAAATGCAAAAGTTCAACTTTTTTTTGATAATTATTGATCTAGAGAGTCCAGAGAATTGTCCTAGACTGGTCTGGTTCCGATCGGGTGAAAAACCTAGGACTAGTTCGCAAAAGTAGGTTTTAGACATATTCGTGAATATTTAATGAACGGTTTGATTGACAGCAATGGTTCTTGAGGCAAAGTTGTTCAGCATGAGCAGATCTATCAAATGATATGCATATTGTGTGGATGAGTGTAACACCACGTGATTACAGAGCCATAAAACTCGTTAGCGCCAACTAGTGGCCGATTTGTTTCAAAATTCTTACAGACCTCTAGGGCCATAAGACGAACATGCCCATCGAGTTTCGTTCCGATCGGCCTCCGTTAACCTTGTCTAATCGGTGCTAAAACTTCATTGGCCGATGGCGGCCATGTTTTTTGAGATACGCCAATGTCCTCATAGACATACATGGCACCTTGGACCAAGACACTGCATACCAATTTTCAAGTCAATCGGACTAACGGTCAGGTGGTTATAGCCTGTTTTATGTTTTTTTCATGTTATAGCGCCACCATGTGGCCAATCTCCGCGATTTTTTTACCGTGACCTCAGATTGACCTCTTACACATGTGTACCAAGTTTGGTGAAAATACCTCTTTTACTTCTGGAGTTATAGCCATTTTAGTAAAATAGGCTCCTCCCACAACGTTAATTTTGCACCCCCTAGCGACCGTGAATCGAAATTTCAACTTTTTTTTGATAATTATTGATATTCAGACTCCAGAGAACAATTCTGCACTGGTTTGGTTCCGATCGGGCAAAAAACCAGGGACTAGTTCGCAAAAGTAGATTTTTGACAAAATTCAAAATGGCGGAAAATCTATCATGGCGGAAATAAAATCGGAGATATACGTTTTGTTCGTCAGGCGTCCAGCTTTCCAATGATATAAGACACTTGAGTCTATGACTTACGGTCTAGGAGTTATGAGAAGTTTTGCGCTTTTGGTTGCTATAGCGCCACCTATGGGCCAATCGGGGTCATAATTTGATAACCTCTCCTCGATTTTTGTACTACCATATGGCAAAGTTTCAAAGCTCTAGCCCTTACGGTTTGGGCTGCACGATGCGTTTTACGGCAGAATAATAATAATAATAATAATAATAAAAATCAGCACAATTACAATAGGGTTTCAGCACTTCGTGCTTGAACCCCTAATAAAAATCAGTACAATTACAATAGGGTTTCAGCACTTCGTGCTTGAACCCCTAATAAAAATCAGCACAATTACAATAGGGTTTCAGCACTTCGTGCTTGAACCCCTAATAATAATAAAAATCAGCACAATTACAATAGGGTTTCAGCACTTCGTGCTTGAACCCCTAATAATTAAAGCTGCAAGCAGCATTTAGCGGGGTTCAAGCATTTAGGGTCTTTAAGCACATAAGGCAGTTTAGTGAGTTGTCTGAGTTTTTGTTTAGGATTTACAGGCTTTTGAGTGTTTTTTGCCATACCCATTTTCTAAATGATCCTGTTATGGCTACCCAATGGGTAAAGTTAAAGTTTTTTATATAATTAATAATCTAGAGCTTCCAGAGAATTGTACTGCACTGGTATATTTCCGATCGGGCGAAAAACCTAGGACTAGTTCGCAAAAGTAGGTTTTTAACATAATAGCAAGTATTTAATGAACAAATTGATTGACAGCAGTAGTTCTTGAGGCAAAGTTGTTCAGTATGAGGAGATCTATCAAATGATATGCATCACGTGATTACATAGCCGTAAAACCTGTTAGCGTCAACTAGTGGCTGATTTTTCAAAATTCTTACAGACCTCTAGGGCCACGAGTCGAACATGCCCATCGAGTTTCGTTCTGATCGGCCTCCGTTAAGAGCAAACTAACAGCTTTGAATTAAAATGGTGAGGTATCCTGTTGTAAACATCAACCATGCCTGTTGACAGTTTTGTGGGAAGGGAATGAAAAGTTCTCAAATCCACAGCACAGCCTCAGACATAACATTTATATCCATGATCTGCCATTTTCACTATTGTCCTTGCTTGCTTCTTCACAATACCTGCAGATCTTCTGATGATTCGGCTGTGCAGGTCCACATTAACACTGCCTGGCCTAGAACATGGACTGGAAAATGCAAATTTGGGGGGTATAAATATTAATGATCCTGACTCCAACGTCACAGTCGGTGTTATGGTGGGATTCACTCATTTTTCAGCGGTCTTTTGCAAACAGGAGATTTACACAAGAAGGAGGAAACAATGGTGTTTGAGGCTCACGGTATGTCAGTTCCATGTCCAGAACTCTTATCATTCAACTATGCCAAGATAAATACAGTTTTCAATTGTATGGCACCTGTAAAATAGATGATTAGTAATATAATGCTTACTTGGAGTCTGAAATGGCTTTAACAAAAGAAGAAAAATAGTCTTAGATTTCTGTTCATTCTAATCATGTACAAATAAAGTAGCACAGTAAGATTACATTTATTTGAATGCATTAGTGAGTGTGTGATTGTGCTGTGTGTGCAGCGTGTCAATACTAAAAGTGAAGGTGTAGTTGATATCTTTGGTGATAATATCTGTAGTAATCATAAAAAAAAACACTTAAGAAATAAAGAATTAAAATTACAAATAATATTCTATTAAGATATGAGTTACAATAACATGATTTGCAATAGTAATAATATCAATAATATATGCACAATACACACAGATTAGACTATCAGGTCTGTGTTTTACAAAAACATTAGTATTGCAGCCAATGTGAGTCTGTGGGATTTATAAACAGACAAAATATGATTTGAAATGTTATTTTAATGATTTTATTAAGTTTAAACAATATTTCAAATGGAAAAAAAAATTAAAAATAATATTTTAGTGAGCAGAATGAACCAATGAGTGTTCTTCTTCTGGTGGTTAAAATGTAAATGAAAACAATAATACTTAAACAATAATACTTAATACACTAACCATGCTTGAACACACACATGCACACACATTTTGTTGTAGATGGAGATATTTAAAATAAAAGATAGGTAACAAAATGATAATTGCAAATCTCCTCTGTATAACACCATTTTCAGATTTCAAATTAATCACTGAGAGGCAGAATTGTTCAAACTGAGAGCTCAGTAAAAATGAAGTGATAAACTTTGACAAAACATGACTGTGTTATAATAGGTGATTTTCATGCAAGTAATTTGATATAGTCCAAAAACTAATGCAAAAGCACAGATGAAAATATTTTATTAAGTAGAATGTCCTGCAGAGGGCAGTAGAAGACCACTAATTGACTCACTTTCATTTGAAATACTTTTTTATCCACCAGTAAAACAAAGCAGTTTCTTCATGTTCTTTCCATTAAGCATGCTTACACACACACAGACACACACACAAACCCACACACACACACACACACACAAACCCACACACACACACACACACACACACACACACACACACACACACAAAGACAAATATGTTTTCAATGTTTTTAGGATGTGATATTGTGAAAATATCTTCATCTCCTCATCTTGAACAACTTTGCCTCAAGAATCACTAATGTCAATCAAACCGTTCATAATCATAATAAAAAAAAAAAAATATATACAAATATCATAATAATAAAAAAAACATCATAATAAAAAAGATTGCTTCTTAAAGCATTTGTTTATTTCCAATACTGAAGCGAATTAAAAGATCATGCGTAATCCTGCTGCTCCCTCTAGTGGACAACAGTGGTATTATAGCTTACATTTTACAGTTGAAGTGTTTGAATGAATGGGAATTTGTTTTTTTACTTATATCTCAGGAACCAAAAGGCGAAAAATTCTGAAACTCAGAGCATAGATAGTGCTTGAGGAGCCCTGTTGAATGAGACCATCAATGTGTTTTTGGGCGATTGGGGCTGGGAGTTATGACTGTTATAAGGCATATCTGTTCGGGCTATTATCTCTGGAATGCCCAGGGCAAATAACACCACATTTGAATCGAAGCTAGCCAAGGACGCGCCCTTTCCAACGAGCTCTCACACAATGTTCGGGGTGGTCTGGGTCGGGAGTAATGGCCGTTCAAAATCGGGGGTCCCGCGGATTCGCGATGCGCGGGGGGCGCGCTCCCGAGGCCCGCGACGACACGTTTCGATCAAGAGCCCGGAGAGGTCCTCACCATCAAAATTTGAGCGCGCAACGACTTTCCGTTTTCGAGTTATGAATGGATTTGTATTCGGGGGCGTGGCTTAAATGCCGTTATACTTTCGTTTCATTTCATTCATTTACTTTCGTCCATTTCCATATCTCAGTGTAACACAATTGTCAATAGTAATACTCAATAGATGAGTTTTGACAAAATGTGATTGTAAATGTTAAAATAATGATTTTAAAAAGTCTAAATATGAATTTTATAACAATATTAGGGAGTAGTATGATGAAATGACAGCAGGGGGCAGTAAAATACCACTTATTGGCTTAATATGTCATTATATTCATATAAAATCACCTTTTGAAGAAGTTAAACTTTTTTTCTGATAATTATTGATCTAGAGAGTTCAGAGAATTGTGCTGCACTGGTTTTGAACATTATGATATGAACATTATATGATAAAAGATAGAAGACATCATTTACAGCAAATACAGGCAATTTACCATAGGAAATATATGGTTTTAAAGCGTTTTAACAGTTATAGCGCCAACTATCGTCCGATCTCCATAGAATTTTTCATGCTTGTTAATGATGTTATGTCACATATGCTGACCAATTTTTGTGAAGTTCTGAGTTTTTATTTAGGATTTATAGGCTTTTTAATGTATTTTGACACGCCCGTTTTATAAATGACCCTATTACAGCCATCCAAATGCAAAAGTTCAACTTTTTTTTGATAATTATTGATCTAGAGAGTCCAGAGAATTGTCCTACACTGGTCTGGTTCCGATCGGGCAAAAAACCTAGGACTAGTTCGCAAAAGTAGGTTTTTAACATATTAATGAATAATTAATGAACAGTTTGATTGACAGCAATGGTTCTTGAGGCAAAGTTGTTCAGGATGAGGAGATCTATCAAATGATATGCATATTGTGTGGATATTTGTAACACCACGTGATTACAGAGCCGTAAAACTCGTTAGCGCCAACTAGTGGCCGATTTCTTTCAAAATTCTTACAGACCTTTAGGGCCATGAGCCGAACATGCCCATTGAGTTTCGTTCCGATCGGCCTCCGTTAACCTTGTCTAATAGGTGCTCAAACTTCGTTGGCCGATGGCGGCCATGTTTTTTGAGATACGCCAATGTCCTCATACACATACATGGCACCTTGGACCAAGACACTGCATACCAATTTTCAAGTCAATCGGACTAACGGTCAGGTGGTTATAGCCTGTTTTATGTTTTTTTCATTTTATAGCGCCACCATGAGGCCAATCGTCGCGATTTTTTTACTGTGACCCCAGAGTAAGCTCATACACATGTGTACCAAGTTTGGTGAAGATACCTCATTTACATCGGGAGTTATAGCCATTTTAGTAAAATAGGCCCCTCCCACAACGTACGTTTTGGCGCCCCTTAGCGACCGTGAATCGAAATTTCCAC